>NC_143012.1:878478-1245145 GCF_055824585.1 Amblyomma mixtum
CGTTTGTGCGTTTGTGTGTGCGCGCATGCACGCCTGCAGACGGCCTTGTTGCGAGGTACGGGCTGTGGACTCGGAGAAGGCTAGGAGTTGGGTATTTATTAAGGGAAGTTAACCCAAAAGAAAAGAGGGCCCCATGCCCTTGGGAAACAGACTGTCTCCCCGGGCAGCTGCTCTCTTCCGCTGCGAGAGGAGGAATCTCTTTGTCCGTTGACGGCCAAGTTTTCGAATGCCGTGGTCGCGTGTCCAAGCCGCGGTTCTTGGAAGAGACCACCCCGGGTTCCGATGCGAGAAGAGAGAGGACAGCCGTGACCCTCATAAATATGTCAACTTCGAGAGGAGTGCGTCTTCGGCTGAACATGAGCTCCGCGTTCGCGAAGAGGCCGGCACCCTGCGGCGCGGAGTGTAGGCCGGAACGCTCGCGGCACAAACAGCTTCCCGGAGTTCGCGGGCCCACTGGCCTGCATTGTCTTGCAGCGCGACGGCCTTACTAATGGCTCGAGGTGGCGGGGGAGGCCGGCAAGTTAGCACCAAGAGGGCTCCCAGCAGAGGAGGCGAGGAGGACACCGAAGGAAAGAAAGGGAGCCCTCAGAGAGACGCGTTGGGGACAGGGAGACAAAGGAGAAGAACGGGCAGAGACGGGCGAGGTGGACGGAAGCAGATCGCGCTGGTCTGTAGTCGGTGAGGCCGGACCCGAGGGCATCCGCTGCAAACTGACCGCCAGCCGAGACGCCCAAGAAGCCGGACGCCACAACCCGTCAGAGTACCGCCAGCCGAGACGCCCAAGAAGCCTGACGACACAACCCGTCATAGTCACCGAAACGTGGGACCATCACCAGGCTGAGCGCCACCCCCGCCAGAGCAGCCGAGAGCGAGGCAGCGGTGACAGCGATGAGCGGAAGACAGCGGTGAGCGGAACTCCCAGTTTCACCTTCAGGCAGAGTGTAAATAAATTAGGTTGACTCGGAGGCGTTGTGTGTTGGCTCAATTCTCCTCGCTTCAGCAGAACCCGTAGATAGCAACAAACAACTGTGTTGCATTGTTACTGACCCCCGACAGGCGGGAACGTCACAGCCCCATCGCTCCTCTCTACATATCATCAAATCACAACGTTCTACAAACTCAGCCGCATGACACTGCCACCACCCCACAGTACCTTGTCGCCCTCATCCAGCGCCACATGGCGGCAATTACAGACAGGCTGATTTATTTCCCCCCACCGTCTCTCATGCTTTCACCCCACCTTTCCTCCTGATTGTACCACCTGTGGCGTGCCCAGATCTACACTTTTCTACTACCTTTGGGAATGTCCTTCCCCAAAGGCAGTACTCCCCATCCCCAATCCCACTCATTCCTCCTGGGAGGCTGCTTTACGGACCGCTCAGCCCGCCGGCCAGAAATGGCTAGTGGATCGGGCTTTACGTGAAGCGCAAGCCCGTGGACTCCTGGACCAGTAGGGGACCACCCTGGAAGATTTTTTATTTTTTTTGGTGTAATAAAGTTGTTTCCATCCATCCAACAATAAGGAGGGATGAAGTCTGAAGATACAGCACCTAGCGTCTAGTGATAAAAACTGAAGATCATTCCTGAAGAACAGTCGTCTTAGCGTCTAAGAATCTAAAAATTGCAGAACACCGAAAGAAAGGACGAAATAAGAGCACAAAATCGAGGGAAATCTGCGAACTACAAAAAACCTTCTATAAAAGACGTCTCGGCGCTGCTAAGAATAATGGAAGGCCTGCTAACGCATTTGTTGCCAGCTTTTTCGATGAAATATGCCTCAACAATTTCTCTCTGTTTTATCTTTCCCACTCTTTAAAAATCTAGTTTTCTCGAATTTGGGACGGCAATTAGAACAGCTCTTGCAGTGGTCAACTAGGAAGCTTCTTTCGTTGTTGCGCAAGTTTCGGGTATGCTCACTTGCACGCTCATTAAAACAACGACCTGTTTGCCCGATGTAAACGAGGCCACAGCTAAGCGGTATCTCGTAAACCACTTGTGTCCTGCATTGCGTGAAATTTTTTTGGTGTTTTATGGTGCAAGCCGGCCGCTTTTCTCTGTTGGTCTTGGCACAAAGTCTTGAAAGCTTACAAGTCGTGGAGAGTACAACTTGAACATTATGTCTGCTCGCTATTTTCTTAATGTTATGCGACACCTTATGAATATACGGTATTACTGTTACTGATGAATGCGATACCGGCTCCCTGATCAATCACTTAATAACGAAAATCACTTAATAACGAACAAGAAAAAATGTTTACAGTATGCAACAAAAACTAGCAGTGCTCAGTGAAATCAACTTTTTTCAAGGAATTCAACTTCATAATGTGTGAGGAACAATTTCTTACAACTTATGCGGGAGAACATTCCGTTCCTCTTGCTGGTAACGCCTCCCGCTGCTGTGACAACCTCGCGAAATTCTTGCACAGACCTCGTCTTTGAGAACCACAGGCATTAGTGCAGCAAGTCGAGCATATATCCATCTATTTCTCCGACCACAAAGTTTCCTTCGGGGTAATGGTGACATGGGGGGCAACATGGCATCAGTGGTGTGAGCAGCACTGTCCTCATCTCGGAACTGAGCCCCCGTTTTCTTTCTTTGCAACAGTTTCAACGGTGTCGGTGGTGAAGCTCGGATTCCTGCCCTTGACCAAGGCCGCCCAGCTCGCAAGAAACGGCAAAAATCGTACGCTGGCGGCCCCGAAAAGAATAACTGCGTCACCGCCACGTCACAGACCTGCGCCTACAAATACAGCATGAACGGGACGGCCCGCATCACATGGCAGCAGTGGTGTGAGCAGCACTGTCCTCATCTCGGAACTGAGCCCCCGTTTTCTTTCTTTGCAACAGTTTCAACGGTGTCGGTGGTGAAGCTCGGATTCCTGCCCTTGACCAAGGCCGCCCAGCTCGCAAGAAACGGCGACAATCGTACGCTGGCGGCCCCGAAAGGAATAACTGCGTCACCGCCACGTCACAGACCTGCGCCTACAAATACAGCATCAACGGGACGGCCCGCATCACATGGCATCAGTGGTGTGAGCAGCACTGTCCTCATCTCGGAACTGAGCCCCCGTTTTCTTTCTTTGCAACAGTTTCAACGGTGTCGGTGGTGAAGCTCGGATTCCTGCCCTTGACCAAGGCCGCCCAGCTCGCAAGAAACGGCGAAAATCGTACGCTGGCGGCCCCGAAAAGAATAACTGCGTCACTGCCACGTCACAGACCTGCGCCTACAAATACAGCATGAACGGGACGGCCCGCATCACATGGCGGCAGTGGTGTGAGCAGCACTGTCCTCATCTCGGAACTGAGCCCCCGTTTTCTTTCTTTGCAACAGTTTCAACGGTGTCGGTGGTGAAGCTCGGATTCCTGCCCTTGACCAAGGCCGCCCAGCTCGCAAGAAACGGCGAAAATCGTACGCTGGCGGCCCCGAAAGGAATAACTGCGTCACCGCCACGTCACAGACCTGCGCCTACAAATACAGCATCAACGGGACGGCCCGCATCACATGGCAGCAGTGGTGTGAGCAGCACTGTCCTCATCTCGGAACTGAGCCCCCGTTTTCTTTCTTTGCAACAGGTTGGTGATTTTGCATTCATGATTGCTGTAAGCGTGACATTCTAAAGTCTGCCACACTGCTGTTGCTGTGATTTTTGTGCTACTTTGCTCTTATAGAAAATGTCAAAACTGAACATAGAACTGGCCTCTGCTTTTGAAGAGCTTAAAAAGGAAATTAAGGCGGAACTTAAGACTTTCAAAGACTGGTTTGAGCGTGACATTCGCAATGAACTCCGAGATATAAAGGCTAGCCTTACCTTCATAAATGATAACTATGAGGAAATCAAGGTGAACATCCAGAAAACCTTAGACGAACACGCAACACTGAAAGAAGAAAATGCTAAATTGAAGCAATGCTGTGAGTCGCTTACTGCTCAAGTAAAAATGCATGAGCAGCGGATGGTACAATGTGAGCAGTATTCGCGGAACGCGAACTTGGAAATCAAAGGCATACCGGTGCAAGCAAACGAGAAACTCGAACAATTCATGGTAACACTGGGTGATAAGCTCGGCGAAAGCATCTCTACTTCTGATATCGACTTTCTGCACAGAACATCCGTTGCCGAGAGTGAAACTGATAAAAACATTGTCGTGCAATTCACAAGCAGGCGGAAACGAGGTGCCGTTCTCGAAAAGGCGCGAAAGGCCAGGTTGACTTGCGAAGATTTTGGGTTTCAGACTAAAGACTTGGTTTACGTCAATAAACATTTGTGCCCAGAGCGGAAGCGACTACTTGGCAATGCGATTGGCAGGAAACAGGAGATGAGTTGGAAGTTTGTCTGGGTACGCAATGGCCAGATCTACGCGCGCCAGTACGAGAACAGCACGTTGCTCAAGATCAACACTATGGATGATATAGCCAAAATCAACTGAGCTAAGAATCCATCAGTACATTTTAGATTGTTTGCTTCCAGATGGCTTCTCACCATCTCCTTTCCTCCTGAGCCTTAAATGAGCTAGCCTGCAATACTGACCCGCGTTGCACCAAAGTTTTTCATTTGAATTGTCATTCTGCAAATAACAAAAGTGAAGAAATAGCGTCATTAATTGAGTCTTTTGACTTTTCTTTTGATGTGATCATGCTCACGGAAACGTGGTGTCGCGATGAATCCAATTATCTAAACCTAAATGATTATAGTCAATTTGTTCTCAACAGATGTGGTCGCAGGGGCGGCGGTGTTTCAATACAGGCTCTGAAATCCCGCAATGTCGATGTAAATAGCAGTTTTACAGAATATACGCCAGACTACGAGATTTTAACAGTAGAAAGCGGGAAATACATGTATAGTGTGCTGTATCGTCCACCCAATGGAAATTTTGATACATTGCTACGTGCCCTAGAAATTCTTTTTGACCATGTGTCATTGAACGAGATTACGTTATTTATCGGTGGTGATATCAATGTTGATATGATAACTGTTTCTGCGTCACAAGAAGAGCTTCTTACAATGCTCGACAGTTACGGTTTTTGCAATCTTATTGATGTGCCAACGCGTATCACCTGTACGACTGCAACGTCAATTGACCTCATCATCACTAACATCGATAAAACAAACACGCGTGCTGGAACAGTTCTGTCCGACGTCAGCGACCACCTTCCTGTGTTTGCCTTGATTCCAGACCACTGTTGTTCTCCGATACCAGAAAAGACTGCGTCATACTATAGAAGAATAGACAACAGCACTCTTGAGCGTTTTTATATGGGCGTTAGTGAGATAACATGGGAGGATGTTGAACGTCTCCAGGAAGTTAACAAAGCATATGATACTCTGTTAACTAAACTAAAGGCAGCTTACAACAGGTGTTTCCCACTAGTATGTAGCCGTAAACGTAAATAAAAAAAAGCCATGGGTCACCGAAGAGTTACTGCGCAAAATAAAGCAAAAACAGAGGCTGTACGGACAATTTCTGAAGTCTAGGGATCTCGCATAACTGAAACAGTATAAAAAATTCCGCAACCTCCTCAACAAGGAGCTACGCAACGCAAAGCTTGCATACTTGACTAAAAAGTTTTCTAGATCGCCCAGCGAAACTTTTAAACCGTGGGATCATCTGAATAAAATTTTGAATTTTAATACAAAGACTGCAATTGATAGCATCATAAGGGATGGTAAACTTATTAGGGGCGAAGAGCTTTCAAATGAACTAAACAGTTTTTTTGTTAATTTCACAAAGGACCTTTGCGGTCCTTTTACTGGTGCCACAGGGTATGATTATCAAATGCCAAGTGTTCCTGAGTCGATGTTTTTTGAGCCTGTAACAGAGCACGAAATAATAACGGTATTCACAAACCTAAAAACTAGTAAAGCAGAGGACAAAGGCGGCTTTCAAATCAGGCCTTTTAAGTATGTGATTAACTTACTCGCACCGGTACTGGTAGGCGTTTACAATCTCGCTCTTTCCACCGGAACTTTTCCAGACCAAATGAAAATCGCTAAGGTTTTGGCTATATATAAGGGTGGTGCGAGAACGGAACTGTCCAATTAAGACCCATTTCAGTTCTTCCTGTACTGTCCAAGGGCTTAGAAAAAATTATTTATACCAGAATAACCAAATTTTTAGGAAAACACTCCGTGCTTTCTGACTGTCAATACGGATTCAGGCAAGGGAGGTCAACAGAAATCGCGCTTAATAAACAAAAGGATCATAGATTCTTTTGAGGACCGAAAAATCGTTCTTGGAATTTATATTGATTTTACAAAGGCGTTTGACTTAGTCCCCCATCGTCTGCTACTGCATAAGCTGCTCCATTATGGAATCAGAGGAATAGGTTTATCCTTAATGGAATCCTACCTAGAAAAGCGCATGCAAATGGTTGTCAATGACCGCACATCGTTAACATTAAAACCTATTTTTTCTGGAGTCCCACAGGGCAGCATTTTAGGCCCCTTACTCTTCAATATCTATATTAATGATATATTTTACATGCCCTTACCTGTGACTTTAATAGCTTACGCCGATGATCTCACAATGCTTTTGCCCGGTGATAATGAAAGGAATCTATTACTGTATGGAAACCAATTTTTGGAATATTTGTGCGAATGGTCGAGAAAGAATTGCTTAAGAGTAAATGCTAAGAACACTAATGCCATTATCTTCCGTCCAAAGAACAAGCCTATCTCCATGAGTTTTGATCTCATGCTGGGTGACACTAGAATTGAAGTTGTAGACACTATAAAATGCCTTGGTGTGGTGCTCACAGAAACCCTGAGTTGGGACAAACATATAAACACTATCCGCAAGAAAATGGACCGAGTCAATGGTGCCCTGTGTCGACATAGGTACACACTTCCAACAAAGATAAAGATTCTTATATATAATGCATACTTACTTCCAATCATTACCTACTGTATAAGTGTCTGGGGTACCACAACGAAACATAACAAACACAAGATCTTAGTTGCACAGAAGCGTGCTGTCAGATTGATTGCAAATGTACCATGGCATTCCCATGCGTTTCCTTACTTTAAGCAATATGGTGTTTTGTCTGTTAATATATTGCACCCGTTCATATTGTTATGTGCATACAAAAATGCAGTTAAAACAAACAATCAACTGTTCCTTGCAGCCTTTAATCTACATCAATACACACCAGTGTACAATACCCGATGTCTTTTACCTTGGCTTCTACCCTTTTGCCGTACTTTATACCGTAAACAGTCCTTATCCTATAACCTAGGAAATTACCTCAACACATTAGCAGCAAATAATGTTTGTATAGAAGACATCTCAAAGAAACAGTTATTATCTGTCATGTGCATTTTCGGATCTATTGTGGCATCAATGTAAATAGGTTTGGTGTATTATATTGTCTATTGTTCCGATTATTTATGTGCATCTCGGTTGTGTACGCGGTCAGGGTTACACTATTGTTGTCCTTTTTCTTTGTTTGTTTTGATGGGGATATTCAGCTCAACTTCAACCTGATGTTCGCGAAACACACTGCTGTCGTTGTATTCATGGGACACTGGGTGCTACTTCAAGCTGCATTATGCAGCTTTTTGCCCAGTGTCACCTTTTTCCACTGTAATGTGTGTGGAGAAATAAATTTTCAATTTCAATTTCAATCAGGAACTGTGAGTGGAGTGTTTCTTCAAGAAGGAATATGTGTGAAAAATAAGTTTTCTGTAATTGTACATAAATATCTTGCTCGAATTCTTTGCCTCAATCTATCGAAAAACTGAAGCAGCTGATGAGCCGCGCTCAAATTTCGCATTAGGTAGTAACGTAATCATCGCCAATATTTTTTTTTTGCATATTGCGGGCATTTGCAGTGAGCGAAAAAAAGGTAATATGTAAGAGATTTAAAATTACAAACTGTTTAGCCTGACGTTTTTCGAGCTTCACAACTTTCTCATTTGAAGGTAGGTCTGCAGGAATAAGACAAGCGCAGGAGATATAGGAACGAAAATGACACCTCGAGAGCTCGTGGTTTTTCGTTCTCTGTCTCCTGTCCTTGTCTTATTCGCGCAGTCCTACCTTTTAATTAAATGAATCAGCTAGCTCGTTCTACTTCTCCACTTCAAGACCGTTTAGTTCTCATTGGAATTTTTCGCCTATCTTCATTGCTTGCGAACTTGATTAATTGTTCTCGACTATTTATATAATTAAGCACAATACAAAATATAATGTGACTTCCTCCATACAATACGCAGCAGCACGTTGTTGTGACTGAGAGAAGAATGAAAAGGAAATTGCACGGGCCTGCTACTGGCCCGAGCCAAGCCACCACCGCTGCCACGTGCAGATAGAGGAGAGTTAAAAGAGCAGAGGAAAGAGAAAAAAGAAAGAAAAGACGCGCGTCGCAGCAACAACTGCGTCCGCCGGTGCGGACGCTGCTCAAAAAACAGATAAGCGGCCGAAGCCGCGCTCGCCGAAGCGAGGACAGATACTCGCATTTGGTCGCATCGTTATAGAGTGCCGCGGCATATTTTTAAACCCTGGCTAAAATTAGCTGGGACACCGTATATGTGAAAGGAGGGAGAGAATTGGTGTTGGCGTTCACAACGTTGCAGGCTCAGCTGATTTTGAGGAAAGGGAAGGCGCATAACTAGCTCCCTGGATCAGTGGACACCTTAATCGCGTCTTGAAGTATGTACCTGTGGTGTCCACCTTAAAGGTACTAAAGAGGAATCTCAAACTGTCTTTTTTTACCGCGGGGAATCGATCTAAGCTCTCCGTGCATTCTTAGAAACTCTGAATTATGGTCCTGTGTGGCCGATTTACCTATTAAGTTGAATTAAACGTCCCGGCTTCCACCTTTTTTTTTTCCCTTGAAGTCACCTTCGAAAAGAGGAGTCAACCAGCGCGTGGAGTTCATTTCACCCAGTCGCATGGTGGCTTCGCTTTCGCTTTTATTTTTTTTGTATTTTTTAGGTTTCCATGAATAAATAGTTTCAGTCGCAGACAACTTAGCCGCAAATTAGGCCCGCGGAAATGAAAATACGCGGACACCCTGCTTTCGCCGATCGCTACGTATCACACCGCCGATGGCAGAGCGGCAAACCGCCACCCGGCTGGCTTAGAGGCACTCCACGCGTTGCCTTACTCCTCCTCTTTTTGAAGGTGAGTTCAAAAAAAAAAGGCGGGAGCCGGGACGTTTAATTCCATTTAATAGGGCAATCGGTCGCACAGGACAATAATTCGAAGGTTTTAAGGATGCTCGGACCATGCAGACCGAGTTATCGCTGTAAAAAGACGAGCTCAGAATCTTCTTTAGTGCACCTTTAAAAAAAAACGTGCTTTCGCACAATATTTTCTCCTTTTAAATGCTCAACCACCACCCATTTTTTTATGCATCAAGATATAAGGCATCTTTCCCGTTAGGGAAACTTCTTAACAATGATACCGAAGCTTGTTACGAAAGGAGAGAGTTTTCACCATGAGACGACCACACTTCAAATAAGATCTCTTAGGGCCTTATTAAGGTTCGTGACTTTTTTGAAGATAAGGAGATGAGGCAGCCGTTCAGGTGAGAATACTTGTTAAGGAGCATAAGGAGATTTCACGCGAAGAGATTTGCAGTTTAGATAGGCTGCAGTGTTCGAGTGCTGACTCTGGCAGCTTTGAATAGTTTGTTCTGGTACTGTACAGCCGGCCAAATCTTTAGCTGGCGTGCGTGACGGCCGCGTTTTCCGTGCTCCTGTAGCTTATGACGGAGCAATGTTGTGAAAATATGATTTAAGCGCAGGATCACTAAGCCCGTGCTTAATATTGAACTTTCCGCAAGTTTGCTTCAACCCAAAGCGCAGGAGCAAAGAAAAAGCAACTGTCGCGCACGCCAGCTAATGATTTGGCCGGCTGTACATGATGCGGGTGGCGCCTTGCATTTTACACGGTCGCGTTTGTAGATGGAAAGCATCAACAAGGTAAAACTCTTCACACCAACGCTATTGTCGGATGTATGTAGCCAAGCTACCAACTGCTTCATAGAGAAGAGCGAGATAAGCTGACAACGCTGGGCCCCTTAGTGGCTTCGTTTGACGGAAAGCATGAAGCGTTACCTGGTGCTTGTTCGTCTAAACGTATACTCGAAGTGTTCGTGCATGTTCTGCAGCTTTTCAGGAAACTCGCGCGCTGAAGGGGAGTTTGGACATGCTTGTGATTTTTTTTCCCCCTAGATGAAGTGTTATTCGCTCTGTTTTTCTGAAAACAAAAAAAATAAAACATTTCGGATGATTTAGAGCAACTTCACTGCGGGTTAGGTGGTGCATAGTACTTGAGACAAGAAAGAAGTGCGCCTGCCAAGACGAACACAACGAAAGACCGACGCAGGACATGCGCTAACGATATCTAACTTTATTCGTTGAGAAGCCAGCAAATATAAGGAAAGCGAAGGCATGCGTTGAAACGAGGCCACGCACAATTAACCAAACCGTTCAAGATACGACATGTCGGTCCTAAAAAGGGTCATAGAGGTATCGCTAACACAATCTTTCCCTCTCTCTCTTAGCTTCTAAAACCTCCTGTGCCTTAGTATCTTTGCACCTGCCCAGAATCTTTATCTCACGAAACAGTGGTTCACACTTTCTGCAGTGCAAGCGTTTTTCTGTGGTGAAAGATGCGCGCCTCCAACTTCTTTTAGCGACCGCACGTGTTCAGCTGGACACTATTCACACACGGCCTCGTTCGGCCAGCGTCCGCCTTCCCGCAGGTCAATGGTGTCTCATGCCCCACTGCGCAAACGGTTTGCCGAGCTACTTACTGCAAGCGCTCTTCGTACCTTCGCTCCCAATGCGCGCGCAGAGCTGTGCAAGCTTTCGTGGAGCCGCAAACACGACTGGTACGCCACATCTGTTCGCCACTTTTAACGCATTGTGGGCACGTAAGGAACCACTTCTGGTTTCACAGCTTGCGTTCTTTGCTCACGCGGATTTTTAGACATGGCACATTTGATTTTTCGTAGGGGGGCCTCTTGCAACAGCACTGTTGACCGATCATGGGAACCCTGCCCACACCAACCCTTCTACTTGCTTGTCAAAACTTGCCTGCATGGCACGATTTGACGAGAGCAGATTCAGGGCATGGGCTAGCGACGGCATGTTTGACCGCTTTTGAATGAGCCGGCTGGCAAGGTAACATTCTGCCAACATAGAATCAGAATCAGAATATATTTATTGAACATCATGGCGATGTTGGGTGCACCGGCAAAAAGCCAGTGGCAAGGCTTGACGAGGCCGGCGCACCCTACAGAAGCTTGGCAGTGATACACTTGTTCACGTTAACAAAACAAACGAAAGAAACAATACGAGGGCACTTTCAGAGAAAAAAGAAACGTACAAACACACAAGACATATAACAGTTGTTGGCATTATTTAGCTATACATTTATAAGGATTTCTTATTTAATAAATGTGGGAGAGTGAAGTTCAGCATTTGATACCCGTAATTTGTGCGGGTCTTAGGTACAAACCAATTCAAAACTGTTCGAGTAGAGTATTTAGACTCTTTGTATTTCAGTCCAGACAGCTGTAACATAAAGCAATTGTTTTTAACAACACTTGTTTCATACCGTCTTAAGAGCAACGTTTCATACAACTGGGGAAGGGGGGCGATGCCGAGTGCCTGAAATATCGGGCCACTATGCTCTAGTCGCGGAGCATTCACAATGCTACGAACAGCTTTTTTTTGAAGAAGGTGCAAACGATTAATGTTGGTAAAAGACGTAGTGCCCCAGACCAAAAAGCAATAGTTAAGAACAAAAGAAAAAAGTGCGTTATCCAGCATTTGCTTAATACGCTTCGGCATAAAGTACCTTAGTCGACATAAAATACCGACAACCTTGGACTGTTTGTTTATTACCATTTCGACATGATCATTCCATAATAAGTTCTCATGAAAAATCACACCTAAACTTTTTATGACTGGAACAATCTGGATGAGTGACGAGCCCAATCTTAAAGAAAGTGGCGATCCTTTAATAGGCATACTGCGAGGTCTGAAGAGCACAGCTTTTGTTTTCTGGGTGTTAACGCTTAACAAATTGCATTTAGACCATTCTAAAAGCAAGTGTAGACAATGTGATGCTTGTTGCTGAATATGTTGTAAATGTGAGGCTCTAAAAAATAAAGTGGTGTCATCTGCGTAAATAATGAAAGTTGGCAGCTTACTAATGCAGACGACGTCATTAACATAAAGGAGGAATAGGAGTGGTCCCAAGATACTGCCTTGCGGAACGCCTGAAGTGATATGCCTAAAAAATTGCAAGGAACTTTAGCGGCTAAAGTGGTGAAAGGCGGAAGCCTGAGTGCTGCATTCAGCTACGCGATTGTTCACTGCACATTTTATTGGTGCATTAATTAACTGCCAATTAATGACGCTTAAGCTTCGCTTTGAAGAGTGGAACGCGCAGCGTGTGGTAGCGCTGCCACGGAGTCCAAGGAACGCCACCACCCGTTCGGCGTGATGCGTTGCCCTTTGAACATACTGGACTCGCCAGATGCCCCCCCGCCCCGGCAAGTGGAGCTGATATGGGTGCCCGCGCACTCCGGGAATCCCGGAAACGAGGCCGCCAACCTTTTAGCCCGAGGTTCTTTAAACCGGGCTCAGGTGGCCTCTGATCGGGGATTCACGAAGGAGCGCATGCACTCATTCAGTGAGCTGACCCAGGCGCACAGAGCCTTACGCCAGCTCTACCCCCCGCCCCACCCCTCCCTAGATAACAAACACGCAACACTCTGGCGCAGACTACAGACACACACACTCCCTTCACCCCTTACCCTAGCCCATTATCATCCCTCCTTCCCCACTCCGGCATGCACTCTATGCCCAGAACCCTTCGCCTCTTCCCTCCACATCATTTCCCTCTGCCCGGCGGACCCTCCCCCGCGGGACCTAGAGAACCTCAAGACCTGGGAGGACTGGGAGACCCTGCTGCGCTCGGAGGACCCGGCCGTGCAGACCATCGCCACCGGCCGTGCTGCCAGTGTTATGGACCTTCGGAACATAAACACTTGAGTGCAGTGGGGTCGTGCGGGGACCCTGGGGCGTGCCCCGAATTCCTCTGTAAATAAAGTTTTCTCTCTCTCTCTTACCTTTTGAACGCAACGCTTTTTGAGGAAAGGAAATGGGGCTCTAATTCTCTGCCATCTCGGTGGACACCTGAGCCGCACCGTACAGGAAGGGAGGAAGTGTGAGTGAAAGAAGAAAGAGGGGCCGTAATTAAGGAAATGAAAATTGTATTTGAGGAAAGGAAATTACGCAGTAACTGTTTCACATATCTCAGTAGACACTAGTCGAAAATTGTATTTGAGGAAAGGAAGATGCGCAGTAACTGTCTCACATGTTTCGGTGGACACCCGTCAAAATACGCGCGCGGTGACGTCATGGCAATTTAGACCAATCTGAAACGCGGACAAATACGCCTTGCTCGTCGGTAAATTGGTTTTTGACGAAAGGAAATGTATCTGTCTCTCATATCTCGGTGGACACCTAAACCTCGCCGTAACACGAAAGGAGGAAGATGGGAGTGAACGAAGACACCGTATTCGCTAGACGCACCTTTGTTCATTCCATACCATCGATCTGGCATGGCGGAGTGGTAGCGTGCTCGACTCGCACTCAGGAGACCGGGGTTCGATTCCCAAGCTCGGTCAATTTCTTACTCGGTTTTATTTATTTATCTGGTCTGACTAGAGAGGTTAATTAGCCTAATTGGTTAAGTAAGCAATTAACTAAACTCAAACTTAATTGGAGGATCACTCTACGATCCCTTTAATTGGTTGCATGGTGTTAGTAGCCTTAGTACAATTGGCCCCGTTTGAAATTCGCGCACTGGGACGTCAGGACCGTTTCGACGAATTGAAAAGCGTGACATATCTGTCGACAGCTCCTGCTTACAACGATGAGGCATTAAAGGCTTCCGCCTTAAAATCTGAGGAGTCATTGTGTATGTTTACCTGTTGTACTCGAGAACCTAAATAAGACTGAATTATTTGAAGAAACTTTCCGCGAAAACCATAGTGCTCGAGCTTAGCTATCATTACTCTGTGATTCATGCGGTCAAATGCTTTGGAAAAATCAATGAAAATGCCAAGAGTGAGAAGTTTCTGTTCAAAGGACTCTAATACCCCTGTCAAGCGGGCAAGTTAAGTGCACTTACGGAGAGAGTACTTTGCTGTAAGTACACTTTACCGCATCTAAACGACGCAAGTGGAGTGTCACTCGCGCGAAAGTGCACTCCGCCAGGAGTGCGTTCACGGACCACACTTTGCTGGCCGCACAGTGCGGACAGCTGCCCGAGAAAGAAGGGTCGAAGTGTTTGAGAGCTGCCGGGCACAGCAAAGTATTGGTATACAGGCGAAGCAAAAGCCGCTCCTCCGCCTTTGAGAGACCTTTACACGGGCGGGGATAAAGACCATGGCCAGATTGATAATGTAAAACAATGTCTTTAAAGGAGTAAGCGGGAGTGAATTCGAGTTCCTGATCGTCGGGGTCGGAGGGGAATGTCCGGTGAGAGAGCGCGCGGGCGGCGGCGTCAGCTGCCTCATTTCCCTCAAGGCCCATGTGAGCAGGAGCCCAAACGATACGCCGGTGCGCGGGGTCCCCGGTGTAGACGCTGTTTTGGAGAATGCGGTAGGCTAGATATGGTACCCAGCCCTGCTCGACGTTCCGACATGCCCCTCGCGAGTCGGAAATAATTGTTTTTGAATTGGAATCAGATGCAGCCAACGCAATGGCGACCTCCTCCGCGTGTGTTATGTCACGGGCTCGGAAAGTAAGGCCGTTCACTGTTTTGGATTGGTGGATGACTGCGGCCGTGTACCATCCCCCGTGGTGGGGGCCGGAGGCATCCACGTAGAATACGCCGGGTTTCGATCCATAGTGGCGGGCCAGGGCTTCCGCCCGCGCCAGGCGCCGGCCATTATGGTCTTCACGGTTCATGTTCGCGGGAAGAGGGCGCACGTGGAGGGCGCATCTCCACTGGGATGGAATACGTACGCGCTCTTCCATAAGAGTGGTGTGTTGGATGTGCAGTCGGGCAAGCAGGCGGCGACCCGACGATGTCTTTGAGAGACGTGTGTATTGGTTGGTCAAGTGGGCTTCCCGGAGCTCCCGAAATGTGTTCACCATGCCCAGCCCCAGGAGGCGCTTGTTGGAGGTGTTCACGGGGAGGCCCAGAGCTCGCTTAATAATTTTGCGGAGGATGACTTCGAGTGAATCCTCGTCTTGCTTCCGCAGGTGGAGGTATGGAGTCGAATATAGAATTCGGCTGGTTACAAATGCATGCGCCAGCCGCAAGGCGTCCTTACATTGTAACCCCCCGCGCTTGTTAGAAACCCGGCGGACCAAGCGGCCCACCTGGTCCCCCACCTGACGGAGTTTGGCCAATGTTGTTTCTGACCGTCTGTTTTGATGTATGAAGAGCCCCAGTACCCGGACTTCGATATTTTCAGGAATTGGACCTGTCTCAAGAGACAATGAAATTTTGGCTGTGCACTTTGGTGAGGGGCGTATGTGCACAAATTCAGACTTTTGGGTGGAGCATTGGAGGCCGCAGCGGCGAGCATAACGGTCCACTATGGTCGCCGCCTCCTGCAGGTTGGCCTCAATGTCTCCAAGGGAACCCTGTGTAGCCCACAGGGTGATGTCATCGGCGTACAGCGCATGCTGCACACCGGCGACAGCGCCCAGCTGGGCCGGTAGGCGCATCATAGCCAAATTGAACAACAGGGGAGACAGCACCGCGCCCTGGGGTGTACCCCTGGTTCCTAAATGAAAAGGGCCATGTTCTTTATCCTGGACTCGAATGTAAGATTGTCTGTCGGTTAAAAATTGCCGAATGTATTGAAAGGCGTTTTTGCCGCAGTTAGTTTGAGAGAGGTGGGTGAGAATGATCTCGTGGGTAACGTTGTCGAATGCACCCTTCAAATCCAAGGCGAGTACGACCTTGTCATTGTGAGGGCATTCGACGGGGTCGAGGACATCCCGATTTAGTTGTAGCAGGACATCCTGTGCAGATCTTTGTGGGCGAAACCCGAACATGGTGTCTGCGAAAAGGTGTTTGGATTCCATGAACTCGGACAACCTGTCACGTACCATCGTCTCCATGAGTTTGCCCACACAGGAAGTCAGAGAGATGGGGCGGAGGTTGTCCGTGTTGATGGCCTTGCCAGCTTTAGGAATGAAGGTGACCAGGGCGGTCTTCCACTCGATGGGGAGTGGCACTTCCCCAAGCCAGATTGAGTTAATGTAATTCAATAAAGACAGGTATGCCAGGTCGGGGAGGTTGGCTAACAATTTGACTGTAATTTTGTCCCGACCCGGAGCGGTGCCGCGTTTCATTTTTGCCAGGGCCGCCCTCAGGTCGTGGAGCTGGAACGGTTGATCCAGCTCAACGTTCTCAGAACCTGCATAAGAGTACGCCGGCCCGCGGGGGTCCTGTGTGGTGCACAAGTACTGGTCCCGGAGCTTGTGCGCCAATTGAGTTGTGTTGCCCTGAAAGCTGTGTATTGCTCTTTGGAGGTGTTTTTGAGTTTCCATGCGTGTTTGCGTTGGGTCAATTAGGGCGCGAAAGAGCCGCCACGTGTTCCGGCTGGACATTTGCCGCGCGGCCGTATTGCATCGGGCCACCCAGTTGGAGTCGGCGAGTTGGGCCGCATACTCAGCCGCTCGTTGAGTGAGCTCGGCGATGCGAGCTTTAAGTTTTCGGTTGTGCTTTTGCCGGCGCCACCGACGGACGAGGCAATGCCGGGCCTCCCAGAGGTGGAGCAGGTGGTTGTCCACATCCGAGACCACCTCTGAGAGTTGAATTTGAGTTTCGGAGGAGCGAAGGCAAGAGACCAAATGTTGTGACCAAGACTGGTAGCCTTGCTCATGTATGGGTGTGGTAGTGTTATAATTTTGCCTGAACTTGGTCCAATCTGGGAGTCGGGCTTGCGTTGTTGGTCGTGAGAAAGGATGGGTCCTAATCATTGTGTTCAGGAGGCAGTGGTCGCTGCCGAGGGTTTCCTCGGTGTTGACCCAGTCTGCATACTGAATGTTGCGGGTGAAGGTCAAGTCCGGACAGGTATCCCTAGTCACGGAGTTGCCCCCCTCCAACCCTGCTATCCCCCCTCACCCCAACCCAACCCGGGAGGACTGGGAGGCGACCCTGCTCGGCTGCTCTGACCTGCAGGCCCAACGGGCCTTGGTCGCGCGAGCCCGGGCGGCGGCCGACGCCACTGGGGTCCCGAACTAGGGACCTCCACCTAGTATTTGTAAGGGCTGGCCCCCTCTGGGTCAGCTCCTGCAATACCTCCAGTAGTGCATGTGTAAATAAATGTTTTCCACCACCACCACTGGCCGAGTGCGTAGCCTCGACGCCAGCGGTTCCAATGGTACAAAATTTATAATGCATAAAAAGTACTTACAACTTTATTTTACGTGTTATAACACTGTTTTCAGAAAAAAGTTCGTTGGTTATAGCTACAAGCGAAGCAACAAGACAAGTAAACGTGATCAGATGCAACATCGCTGCCCGCCGCCATCTTGTTTGTTGTCGAAATTCTGGATAGTCTTGGCTGGTCTTGGCTTTTCTGCTGTTTTCATTTTTTTTTCGTCGTTAAAAACTGTTGAGCCTTGCTTTATTTGCACTATCACGTTAAGCAATCAAATATTATTAGTCTTTTTTCTTTTCCATCGGCCTGTTCAGAAATTCCGCTCATAAATAAATAAATAAATAAAATTATTTTTTTACTGTGAGTGCACTTTGCTTTCCCGTTTAGCACCGCGTAGCCCAAAGTGTCACTCGGGATGCCAAAGCGCACTCCCCGTAAGTGCACTTAACTTGCCCGCTTGAGAGGGGTATAAGATTAGTTCTTTTTGAGTTAGAAGCGCGGTTTCCGTCGAGAAGTGTTTTCTGAAACCATGCTGACTGGGCGTTGTTATATCTTACTGCCAACACACATGATCTTCGCCCGCGGTAACATTAAGATTTAAAAATTGCAAGCACCCCTGCAAGAGGAGTTCATGCGTGAAAATCAAACCACCGTCCATACTCCTTAAAGCTGTCCAAAACAGTGCTGACATAACCTGTCTAAGTTAAGTCATTACGTCTTTTAAAAACTATGAAAACTCCGTCAACATACCTGAACTCTTTTAACTGTCCCTTCCTTGTTAAACTTAAGTAAAGGGCGTGGTCATCAAAGGCTTAAAAAAATGCCACTACGTACCGGGGCTACTCAGGATCCCATGCAGATCCCTTGTTTTTGATGATGAAATGTATCCTCAAATGAGGCAAACGTGAAGCTAAAGTAAAATTGAAGCATCCTCAACTACTGACACGCCTGAGCAGTTACAGCATCGCTAGTAGCAGAATTAAACATGGCATCGTCGAATAAAAGAAGTCTTCTGCATCCACTAAAACAAACTTCCCTCGAGAATCCTACCGACATCAGTAAAACTCTTTCTAGCAGAGGACCGTGAACAGGAAGAGAATTAAGGTGCTTCTGCAGGTATTTGCTTAGAACAAGCTGCCATGTGCCGTTCTCACTGACCACCTTTCTAAAAGCCACGGATGGTTTGTGGGTTTTGTCAGGAAAAAGTAGAACAAGAGCATCGCTTTGTCTGTTACCATTATCGTTAGCCAACTTGCTAAAATATGGGTCTTTACGCATCGTGGCCGCTTTACCTTTCACTCTCGTTGCACTGGCTACCAATGGGGTACAGTTCTTGGGCATCGCTTTCCCTGCTCTCCTCCGGCACTCTTCTTCGTAGACGAAGCCGCCGTCCTTGTCAGCTTGGAGAAGCCGCAGACTGTCTAATATGCGACGCGACCGTGGGATCCTTGCCGGGCCTCGAGGCAGTGCCACTTGTCGATCTCAGTGGTGCCTCAGCATAGGCAGCTTTCTTCTGAAGCCTTTTTTGCGGCGCGCCTATTCAGCGCCAGCAACTCATGTGCCTCAGTCCGAGGTTCATGACTAACCTTCGGACCTTTATGCCGCCGCGGTGGCTCAGTGGCTATGGTGCTCGGCTGCTGTCCCGAAAGACGCGGGTTCGATCCCGGCCGCGGCGGTTGAATTTCTTTGGAGGAGAAATTCGAGGCCCGTGTACTGTGCGATGTCAGTGCACGTTAAAGAACCCCAGGTGGTCGAAATTTCCGGAGCCCTCCACTACGGCGTCTCTCATAGCCTTAGTCGCTTTGGGACGTTAAACCCCATAAACCAACCAACCAACCTTCGGACCTTTGCTCAACCCGTGGCTTACTACACTGGAAAGCTCAATTTCCCCGATTACCGGCAGCACCTTCGGGGGCATTTTCAAAACATTACAACATTTGATTCAGCATATGAACACACCGGAGCTCCTCCAATCTTCCTGCAAGGCGGGGAATCGCACGAAGCTTGATTTCTTCCGGCCATACCAGATACAAGCACGCGCATGGTCTTCGCATCTTCTAAATTGTCGCGCCTCATTCATTCATTCATTCATTCATTCATTCATTCATTCATTCATTCATTCATTCATTCATTCATTCATTCATTCATTCATTCATTCATTCATTTTATTTGTTCTTCACAACATTACGTACACATTGTGAAAGGGGCCAAGAAAAAAAACGTTCCTTTACGGCTTGAAAAAATCTTGGTCCCCCTGGCATTGACGGCAACGAAGCAACGCAATCCAGAAACAAATTTACAGAACAAAATGTACAGAAATGTACAGAAACAAACAAAATTATAACTTGACATTTTTATGAAAGATATGGCGACAAGCTCATGGAACGGTCGGGGAATAAATGGTTTATGGTTTATGGGGTTTAACGTCCCAAAGCGACTAAGGCTATGAGAGACGCCGTAGTGGAGGGCTCCGGAAATTTCGACCACCTGGGGTTCTTTAACGTGCACTGACATCGCACAGTACACGGGCCTCTAGAATTTCTCCTCCAAAGAAATTCCAGCCGCCGCGGCCGGGATCGAACCCGCGTATTTTGGGTCAGCAGCCAAGCACCATAGCCACTGAGCCACCGCGGCGGCCCGGTCGGGGAATAAAGACAGTTATAATGAAACAGTGGCTAAATATCTGTACAAGGTGTTTTCTTTATGAAATGTGTGGTGTGTATTATGGACATGCAAATTAATAAAACAACGCCTTCAGGTTCCGGAAATTTAGTCCTAAAATATCTGTTTCCGCTTTAATATGTTCATTTAGTAATCGAGGCAGGTTATTCCTAAGACTCTGAAACCCATAGTTCGTACGGCATTTTGGCACTTTCCAACGGTCTGTTGTCCTCGCATTATAGGCCGCGTTGCGTATTAATTCTAAGTTCGATATGTCCAAAAACAGCCTTTGATTTTCCTTGATGCTGAGTTTATATTCGCGTAGGAGTTATAATGATACATTTTAGTTATTGGAATGACCTTAAGATTTCTGAAGATAAGTTTACTTGAGTAAAACTTAGGCAAATTATTAATGCTCTGCTTTCAAAACTTGCAAATACGCTTTACAAGTCCTTCCGCTTCAGAAGTTAGCGCTTGTCCTGCGTCGTTCTTCCGTTATGCTTGTTTTTGTATAGCGCTACGTTGCCTGTACCGAGTACTTACCTATGTCTATACTTTTCCCAACTCATAAGTTTTTCCTGGAGGGGTTTAGAAAACGAAGACTTCTACTCTTTGAGCCTGGAATGGAGACAAGGCAGTAGAACTGCAGTGCTCGATTCAGGTGCTAAAACTTTGTTGCTTATTTTTGCTGTTAGAAAATCTTTCGGAGAGCAGGGCGTATTTCGGGGGAAATTTTATGTCCACTGGATAGCATGTATCGTAGTTCAAAAGCCAGACCTATGTCCGCTAACTGCGGCCTATCGACGACGGACAGTAGTGGCCTATTTTTTTTTTCGCCAGAGTATGCACTAGCCGGGCTGGTTTTGCTGTTGCAGCTCCAGAGTACTGCGGAGGACTACTTTCGTTTGCATCTGTTCTAATGACTGCGCAGTGTGTTGAACCTTAATACGCCTGTCTCTTAATGGCTGAAAGGAAGCGGGAGGAAGAGTGCAGTAACTGGAGCCACGCCATGAGGAAGTAGGATTAACTCTGGATTAATTTCGACCGCTCGGGGTTCTTCAACGATCGATGCTGCATCGACCAGCACACGAACATTTATTGATTCGGTAGCATTTAGGCTGTCTTTTCCTGATTTTTCGTAACGAAGTTCCCCGGCGGTTTAATTTTCTGATGACGTCATCAGGGTCAAGTGACCTTCGTTGACCAATCACTGAGCTCAGCTGTATTTGAAATTCCCCAAGAAACTCTCTGATTGGTCGAGAGGGGTCAGATGACCTTGTGACGTCATCACAATCTCCACACCGTGGAAGGGGCAACATGCCCACCGTTGCCAATTTCAATGCAGTTGACACCTGCCCACCGTCGCGCTGCCCACGAGCCTTGCGGGAGGCTACCTCCGTTCTTTTGAGCATGCTCGATTTTCTCCATGTTGAACTTCTTTATGACGGCTACCTTGCGCTTGTTTAGTAACTTTGATAGCTCTGCCAGTTCTGTTTTGTCCTTAGTTAGACGCTTTCATGCTTTGGCCTTTCTTAACCTGATTTGTCGTCTCCTGAGATAGCATGCCGGCGCTGCGCATTTAGGGCTAAGCATACGATTACAGACAACAAAATAGCATACACAATCATTCCTTCAGTGACTGCTCGGAAATAGAGGCAGAAATCACATCTGAAAACGTATTGAAGTTTAATGTTGTGTTAGAGGAAAAAAAATTGTAGTTACATTAAAGTGGCGTTGGTAAGTGGTAATCTTTCTTTTTCTTCAGGGCAAGATAGTAATATTTTGCAAGCAGCCTCCAATAGTTGGTTATCCCAATTGTCTGTTTGGTTAAAATGAAATAGGTTAGAACTCAGTGTCAGGAAAACAAACTACACACTGTTCAGAGCCAAAAATAAGGAAGTTCCGAACAACTTCCAAATTCACTTCGAACAAGCTCCGATAACTCGTGTCAGCTCTACAATGTTCCTTGGGGTCATTTTTGAAGAACATTTACTCTGGAGAGAACATGTAAACTACGTCTGCACTAAAGTGGCTCGCTCTGTTGGTATCTTAAATAAATTTCGCACTATACTGCCTCGAAAATGCAAACTACAAGTTTATTTCTCTCTAGTCTTTTCGCATGTACAATATTGTTTGTTTATCTGGGGAACGACTATCTCAACCAATCTTGTGAAAGTACTGACTTTACAAAAAAGAGCTGTACGAGCGGTTGATAATTTACATTACAGTGAGAGCACGGGTCCTTCCTTTCTCAACCATAGACTGCTTACCATTACGGCCACTTACTACAAGAAGCTTGCTGTTTATCTCAGACAGCTTATGAAAGGAAACCGGCAGACTTTTGAGAGCACATATTTAATTGCCCAAACAGCATACAGTCTTAGGCACCCTCAATACCATGCATCGAAATCCCGTACAAACTATGGGTTCCAAAAACTAACTCACATAATTCCTCATACATTAAACACCTATCCATACTTAACAGAACTGTCGCTACAAAATATGTCCGAGGTGAGATTTAGAAAAACTGTTCATGAATATTTTTGTTATAGGTAGTTGTGGTGTGTTCTTACCTAATCAGTTTTGTCTTTGTTATGTTTTGCTCTTAGTTTTGTTGTGCTTAGCACTATGCATGACTGATCTTTGTTTCGTTGTCAATATATCCGCTGCTTTTCTAGTTTCTGTTACTTATGGAAATTTTGTACCATTGCCAAGTGCCACTTTGTTTTGTTTTTTTTTTTTGGGGGGGGGGAGGGGAGAACAGGCCTCTGTCAGGCGCTACTAGGCGCCTTTAGCTTGCTCTTCCTTGTTTGCAGTCTCTGTACTGGCCAAACGAAATCAATAAATGAAATGAAATCTTTCTAACGCTTCCGATTTGGTATGCAGTGGGGCTGCATCACATTAGTGCTTTTAACGATCAGAGTGCGATCATTGTACCTGACAGAATTTCAGCACGATAATTTTTCGCCGTGTAGACTATGTCTTTCAGCCAATACTGTCGCGAATTTCTCGATTTTGTACCAAGATTATAATTCCCATTCACAACAATTTCACCTCGCTTCTGTAGCCCTTTTAACTTGTCTGTGCCTGTGAAATATTACCCTTATACACTAGCACATACCAACGCTGGCCTGGCACTCGTCAAATGCAGCTGTGCAGTTGTATTTGGAACACGGTTGCAATTATTCAGTTATACCCGTTAAAAAATTACATTTAGGCTCTAGTCAGCGCTGGATTAAGGGGGGGGGGGGGGCTTAGGGAGCTGCAGCCCAGGGCCTCAGCTCCGACAGCAGGAGAAGGGGGCCCATTTATTCTAACCTGCTTAGTATATGGAAATGGGAACCACAGTCAATGGAACTTCGAGCGAAACGTATGAAGCGAGAAAACCGAAACGAGGAGACGGCCCCCCAGCTAATGTAACTTCGTTTAGCCGAATCGGTTGGTAGGAAAGCTTGTCGAGCTGCAAAAACAGGAATCCCCCTCCACCCCAGCGGGGCCCCCTTACGAAGCGATATATGCGTTTGCTTAAGGATTGCGGGAGGGTTTTTGTGGTTTTTTGTCAATGCCTCCATCCAGTGGCGTCTGAAGGTGTAGTGTGTTTGAGAATCGGCAGGTCGGCATTGGTGATGGCTTTAGGCAAGAGCGACGCTCCTGCATTACGAATCCGGCAGCGCTGAAAATTTTCTCGCTGCTTGAACTGGCGGCCGGAACGGCTAATTCTTATAATTCTTAGAACGCTTGAAGTACGAAGAGGAGTGACAGGCGTGGTGTCGTAAGGGATGGCGTGCCATGACACGCTGTCTTTTTTACTTGCCAGAGCCAGAAAATAAGCGACAGCACGGCGCTCTCCTGCGAATGCTGTGTTCACTTCGCTGAAAAGCGATTACGGCGAAACGCAGCAACCAAGGCTGCGCCAGAACAGTACGAACTGAGCCGTAGTGGAGACACCAGTGGCATTCCTCTAATGCCATTCATGTGGTGGGGGCCCCCCTTCGCTCTTGCCCGCGACTATTGTCCGTCTTCCCTGCCGGAACTGCCGCGAGTAGCTCCTGCCTGGTAGACGGACAAGATAGAAGGCAGTCAGCTCTGCAGTGCGTTCTGAAGCGTCTTCCCGAGAATGGCACCACAAAATGTCTCGGCGAGTGGAAGAAGTTAACCATTTCTCGAGGCGCTGCTGCAAGAAAACATCGACCATTCATGCTGGCAGTGACATGTTCCTCTTGTCCACCTTGGTCAACACATACGAGGTGTTGCCTCGGTCAACGACCAGTCTTTCGGCAATACCGCAGTTCACTAGAAAAGCTTCCCTGGGCGGCGTGACCCCGCGTGCGCTGTATGCGGCCTTACCTCCGCTTCTCGAAACCTTCCATTCTTCTTACCCCTCCTACTGCAAGACGCCCACAGCTGGTGGCTTTTCCCCAACGTTGGTACTTGCTAGAACCGAGAATGGGTTTTGAGCTCAAACTAGCTTTTGTTTGCTTTTTGTTAGCGTTTGTGCTATCCTACCATCCTTGTACATTCCCTCCTCGATTGTCTACACACAAATCACTTCCTGCTGTGCATGCAAACGCACCACGGCCATATTCGCACTTCCGCATAAGATTTTAGCTAGGCTGGCAGCGTTCTGGCCGCCAAAGCTGAACGTGTATGTTCTCACTAACGGCGAAAGCCACAAGCCGGAAATGCAGAGGTTCGTGAACCGAGGTTCACGAACCGAATGGTGGTGACCGGTGGTTGGTACTAGGAATTATTCTGGGGAGGGGATACTGTTCCCGGCGTATGCTGGTGATGTTGGCCGTTTAGTGGCATCACTGTTGGGGACCAGGGGAAGGGGGTGAATACCTGCGTGCCACGCACCTGCGGCGCGGCGGGCGCACCTAGCGATTCCCTAGGTTCTCCTGAGACAGGCCGAGGGAGGCGCGGTGACGCCACGTCTGGTTGAGAACAAGGGCAACACCAAAAAACGTCACGGAGAAGCGCATCCCATAGACCAATCAGCGTCTCCGGCCTACCTACCCCCAAACGCTTCTGAACTGATATCAGGAGGTCGCGTTCGTCTTGCCACGCCAAGTACGGAGGAACAGCGTTCGTCGTTCGTGCTTTGCACACCGGTCAAACTCCATTTTATCTCAACTTTTTGCCAGCTGTGACGCCGTCCGTTCATGCGAAAATGTCGAAGTTGAAGTTTATTTTGTCGCTCATAGTGGTACAAGTATCACTGGGAGAGAGAGGACGCAGGGAAAAAAGCTGCCTGAATGCAGCTTGAGAGACGCCCTGCGCCCACACTGCTGAGGCAACGTATTGCCTCAGTTGTTAGTTTACAAGACAGCTACAAGTGAGGCACTCGAAAACAATAAATAAAGTATCAACATGAATGGAATATTTACAGTGGCACTTCAACATTAGTATAACAATCACAACAAAAGCGTCAAAAATACTCAAAAACCAAAACCATCACATCAACCAGGTGTACAACATAAACAGAATTCACACTTGTTACAGCTTTAGTCACAGTTCAGAACAATTTGTAATAAAACGTCTTCAAAAAGATGCAAAATGGTTTTTAGGCGCTTTACCGTGATGTCTTTTAGCGATATGCTGTTATTTTCTAAAATGTTTAGGTATTTTGACAGAATAAAAGATAAAGATTGCATACCGTATTTGGTCCGACAAAGAGGTAGTGACCAAGGAAAATGAGAGCGGGTATCGTAGACGGTTGAATAGCGAGACATTTTTAGAAGCGAGAGAGTGGTTTCATTGTTAGTAAAAACCGCAGTTTTGTACATTGATAGCAATCTGAAAGGAAACAAAGAAGTGAACTTTAGAATGCCAAATTTAATGAAGTATGGATGTGTGTGGGTCTGCCACGATACGTTTGCTATGAGTCTAATTGCCCGCTTTTGTACTGTTATTAGTTTGGATATGTTGTGCTGGGTCGTCGTTCCCCAAACTTTGAGACAGTAAGTCAGTGATGGGAGAAAGAATACTTGATAAATGAGGACCTTTACTCGAGACGGAAGTGTGTCCCTATGTTGGAAAATAAGACCGTTGAAGCGATTCAGTTTTTTCCGAACATGATTGACCTGTTCGTCCCAGGTGAGACACTCTGAGAAGATAACTCCTAAGCATTTTATGTTTTTCACGATTGCAATTGTTTTCCTTCCTAATGATAGGGTGAAATTTGTGTGAACAGTTTTGTTTCTCGTTCGGTATAAGACGGCCTTCGTTTTTTCAGAATTAACTTTTAGATGATTATTTCTTGACCACTCGTGAAGATATGTCCGGTCGGAAGCATCAAAGTGGTGCGTCTAAACGAAAGGCGAAGTTAGAAAGAGAAGAGCGTGAAAAGAGGGTGCCAAAGATGACAAAGTATCTTCTGAATGCAGCTTCTGCGGAGCATTATGACTGCTCTACTCAGAGTCCGTACCCCGATAGTACCGACAGTGCTTCTGTGAAGGACTTGCCAACTCCATCACTACGGTTTCCTGGCAACAAGCCAGATTTCACTCATCTTGGTTGTCTGGATCCTGGGAAAACGGTGCCAACCTCGTTCGTTCGTATATCTGAGCAACCGAGGCTAACCGAGGTCTGTCCTGTTCCTGAGTTAGCAACGTCGTTGCTACTCGGCCCGGCCCCTGCCACACACACGCCAAGCCCGATTTCTGCTTCTGCTGATCAACAGGCGCGAAACATCCCCGATGAGCCTCCTTCTACTGACGAGCGCCAGCAAACAACACTGCAAGAACCGACTCCCTTGTTGCCTACTAGTGCGGCTTCGAGTCATCGTGTTCCCACCCACAAAGTGTGCCTCGAGAGGACGGGTCAGACGGCTTCTCGCAGCGACAACAAAGAAGTACAGACCTCCCCGCAGCAGGAGGTAGGTTGTGAGGTTCTCCAAAGTGACCCTGCTAAGTGGCCGGACTGATAGCTTTCGGAGTGTATGCCTTGAGAAAGGACCAGTGTATTTTCAAAATCGCGCAGAAACTTTTCCGTCTTCCGAAAGACAATACACAACTCAGAAACGTTATATGTCACCTCATCTTTTCGTGCGAAAGGCTATAAATGGGGAAGTGTACGAGCGACACTGTTGATGTATTCGGAGTCCAAAGGTTTCGTTTACTGCTTCATGTGCAAACTATTTTCGATTAGAAGCAACCAGACTACTTTCACCACTCATGGCTTTTCTGATTGGAAAAAAGCAGAAGAAAAGGTTTGCGCACATGAAAATAGCGTCGAGCACCGGAACTGCGTGACAGCATGGCTCGCCCGGTCTAACTCGAGCAGCACAATTGACAAGGAGCTGGTTAAGCATCTTGTCACTGAGACCGCTTACTGGACAGAGGTGTTGAAGCGCGTAGTCGTTGTAGCTAAGCTTCTAGCTGAGCGTAGCCTACCGTTTAGGGGAAGTGATGAAGTTTTTGGTTCACCGAGAAATGGCAATTACATGGGAGTGCTTGAAGCCATTGCCAAGTTTGATCCCTTTCTAGAGGAGCACATCAAACGCTATGGGAACAAGGGAAAAGGTCACCCATCGTACCTGTCAAAAACCATTTGTGACAAATTTATCGAGCATATGGCAAAGGCTGTCAAAGATCGTCTCGTTGACGAAATGAAACGCGCAAAATACTTCTCTTTAATTTTTGATTCCACTCCAGACCTACACACGTTGATCAGCTGTCTGTTGTTTTACGATACTACTTAAATGGGCAAGTGTACGAACGGTTTCTTGGATTTGTTCCAATTGAATCGCATACCGGCTTGCATCTTTTCGACACCGTGATGACCCTCTTGACAGCCAATGGCATCTCAATTGGTGATTGTAGGGGCCAAGCATACGACAACGCGAGTAATATGTCAAGAAAGTACAAAGGACTGCAAGCTCAAATAAAACACCTGAACGAATTGGCAGTCTACGTCCCATGTGCTGGTCATTCACTAAATTTAGTTGGCGCGTGTAGTGTTGACAGTTGCCTTGAGGCAGTCAAATTTTTTGCTCTAACTCAGAGACTGTATGTGTTCTTTGCTGCCTCAACTAAGCGATGGAAACATCTTTTGAACAGCATGGGTGAAACTGGTGACTGTGAGCAACTTGTTTTCAAAAGCCTCTCTCAGACCAGGTGGTCAAGGCACGCTGAATCATGTAAGGCCATTTTGAAAAATTTCAAAGCAGTCTTGTGCTGCCTTGAAGCGATCTCAAAGAATGAAGAAGAAAACGGTGACACTCGGAATGAAGCCCACTCTCACTTCAAGAAGATGATAAAACTAGAGACTGCATTCATGGCAATTTTCTGGAGTGAAATCTTGGAGCGCTTTGACAAAACGAGCGTAGCAGTTCAGAAACCAGGATTAGACATTTCTACTGCTGTAGAACTGCGGGTCTCTCTAGAAGGCTTTGTTAGTTCGTTGCGACCTTCCTTTGATACCTTCGAGGAGAGAGCACGCATGCTAAGTACCAATAAATGTTATCAGGATGAGGGCAAAGGTATCATTTTGAGTAAGCACCCGGACGGAAAAAGCCATAGTGTGCTACGAGGTAGAGAAAAATTTATCGTGGAGACCTTCAGTGTCGTACTGGATAGCCTAGGCTCTGCTTTGCGCGTGCGAAAGGCTGCCTACGCTGAGCTCTGCGAAAGGTTCGGATTCATAAAATTGCTGACAGAGGTTGGGAGCGAGGCCTCTCTGGCACAGCAGGCTGAGAGGTTGGTGAAAGCCTACGAAAATGATTTGGAACCGGCATTTCCCGCTGAAATTGTTCAGTTTGCGAACTTTCTGCACAACTCTGTGTGCAAAGACTCGAGTGCCCTGGGCATAATGAAGTTGCTGCACGAAAGAAAGCTTACTGATGTGTTTCCGAACCTTTCCATTGCTTTGAGAATATACTTAAGCTACCTGTGACAAACTGTGAGACCGAGCGATCGTTTTCCAAGTTGTCGCTGATAAAAAGTCGCCTTCGTTCGAGCCTCCTTGACAATAAGCTGAACTCGCTTGCTATCATGTCCATTGAAAGTGACCTTCTCCGCGATCTATCTTTCGAACAGACTATATCTGATTTCGCCAAAGCGAAGGCGCGAAAAACGCAATTCTAAAATGAACTGTTTGCGGAGTACATGAAAAGTTCCAACGACTTTGTTGCATGTATCATCTCCCACCTTCCATGTTACCAATGAAACTCTGAGCAGTGTAATTCAAAAGATGTAAATCTTCGTTGTCCGTCTCTTGTTTGTCCTTGTGATTTTGAGCCTGCTTGTAATGAGCTGTATTTTTGTTGTTTTTGATAGTGCCACATTTATTTGGTGTCATCTTTGCTTGTCTTTCCTTCAACGAAAGTATTTTAAAATATGCTTTGCAATTAGACTTGGTAATTTTCATCTGTATTCTAGTGAACTTTATGGTGTTGTATTGCCTTAAGTATTGTATATATCTATTGTATATTCATTGTGTAACGTGTCTAACGATTACTGCAGTCTGATACTTGAATTTTAATAAAGAAGGTTTGGGTACAATCAAGCGTCTCCTCACAGGATTAGATTTAGTGATCCAAACAAATCCTAGCTTTTTCAGAAAACAAAATGCAGATTAAGTCAATTCGCTCACTGAACAGATGTGCTGGTGTTTACAACAGCACGCGTCTCCTAAATTTTGTCGCTTTCCTTATAGTAATAACACCGGGATTTTTTCTTTAGCTTTACCAAACTGAAAAACAAATCAGGATGTGCTAGCTTCTTTGAGGTCCCACAGTTTCACTTCGTGCTCCGGCGGCCACTAGGAAAGCGAAACACTCGTTTATGGGTTGATGATTATATTTATGGGCTTTAATGTCCCAAATGAACTCCGGCTATACAGGACGTGGATAATTTCGACCACCTCGGGTTCTTTAGAGTGCACTGATGTCGCATATTACACGGGCCTCTAACATTCCGCCTCCAGCGAAAGGCGACCGGCGTGGCCGGGACAATTTATTTTGTTAGTTATTTTTTCTAAGTATTGGTTTTGTAGAATGAAGGTTTCAATGAAAGGAAAGAAATAGGCGCCGTAGTGTAGAGCTCGGGAATAATTTAGACCACCTGGGGATGTTTAACGCGCTCTGGCATCGCACAACACACGGGCGCCTTTCGGCATTTTGCCTCCATCAAAACACGGTCGCCGTGTGGCTGAGTTTGAATCCGGGTACTCGGCTCAGCAGCCGAGCATCTAACCACTGAGCCGGGACTTTAATTCTCCTTTTCAAATTTTCCCCACGAGGGCAATAGTAAAAGTTCATCGTGTGATCAAATTCATTTTAATAACTTATAATATTACCCTCTCGGGCACTAATTAACGAGTGTTTCTATTTCCTATTCGCTGCCGGAGCACCCATCTCAGCTTTAGGAAGCTAGCTCAGCCTGCTTTTCCTTGATGCGCTAGCATTAAAACAGCGCTGCGAAGGAAAACACGTCTGTCGGTTTGTGTACGGCGTCACTGAAAGAGGAGAGGAGGCGGCGCACTGCACTGCAGCCCCGCAAGTTGTCGGTCGGCCCTCGTGGCTCTTCCGTGGCGTTCGGCGCTCGGCCATATACATATGCACACGTGTCGGGCGTTCTAAAAAAAAAAAAAAGGAGAGGAGTATCTGTTCTCGCTTCGGCGAGCGCGGCTTCGGCCGCTTCTTTTTAAGCAGCGTCCGCTCCGGCGGACGCAGTTGTTGCTGCGACGCGCGTCTTTTCTTTCCTTTTTCTCTTTCCTCTGATCTTTTAACTCTCCTCTATCTGCACGTGGCAGCGGTGGTGGCTTGGCTCGAGCCAGTAGCAGGCCCGTGCAATTTCCTCTTCATCCTTCTCTCAGTCACAACAACAACAACAACAGATTCTTGTCATTTGCAGTGCAACTTGGACCGCATACAACAATGGTGTTTGAAGTGGCAGATGTTTCTGAACCCAATAAAATGTCAGTTCATTTCTTTCACGCGCAAGCATCACCCTTTCTTGGCTGAATACAAACTAGATTCTACCCGACTTTCCAGAGTTACTAACTATAAATACCTCGGCGTTTACTTTTCGTCTAATCTCACCTGGAATGAGCACGTCGAGCACGTTTCTGCTAAAGCTTATGGCATGCTAAATTTTCTAAGAAGAAATTTTAAAATGGCACCACTAAAAGTTAAAGAGCTTCTTTATTTTACCTATATTCGGCCAATATTGGAGTATGCTTGTGTTGTTTGGCACCCCCCTACTTTAAATTTAACAGACATGCTTGAGCGTGTTCAGAACTTTGCCGCTCGGTTTGTTTCAAGTAATTATGATTTTAACAGCAGTGTTACTAACATTAAACTAACGCTGGGATGGGAGCTGTTACGGAAACGCCGTACCAACTCCCGGTTAGAAATGCTGTATAAAATCTTTCACCGAAAAATAAAAATAGATAAAGAAAATTATTTCCACCGCATTTCAGGTCAAACAGACTTGACCATGGGTGGAAGATTAGAGAAATTAAATGCAAAACTAACACATATCAAAACGCATTTTTCCCATCTACCATTCATGACTGGAATCGCCTGCCCCATGAAATTGTTGAGTGCCGTTCAGAGTCTATGTTCCGCGCGTTGCTGTCGGATGTATGAGTGCGCAGTTGGCTTTTTTTTTTTTTTTTCGTCATGTCTTTTTGTTGTTTCATATTTCATTCATTTTGTACTTGCTGTGTCATGCCTTGTTGTATTGCTTTTTTTTTCTTCCTCTTTTTTTTTCCGGCCTAATCTCCTGTTATGTATCCTCATCCCCCCTGCAATAATGCCTTCGGGCGCTGCAGGTATTTCCAATAAATAAATAAATAAATAAATAAATAAATAAATAAACAACGTTCTAAAAGTCGCTGTAAACCTAATGCTACTGCGTTACTGCTGCATGAATCCCATTGATCGCCTTCGCTCTTTTTATTTGCTGGAATTAAAATGAAACATGGCATATATTCTAGTCGTGTAGCGTGGAGCAGGAAAGAGGGGGCAAGTAGAGGGAGAGGGGGAGCAAGAAAGAGGGCGCAAGTAGAGGGAGAAGGGCCTATATCCGTATTAGCCCAGGGCCCCCATTTTTCATAATCCGGCCCTGGCTGTAGTTCAACTTAGTTTAAACACGATTAAGAGTAACTGCCGCGGTGGCTCAGTGGTTATGGTGCTCGGCTGCTCACCCGAAAGACGCGGGTTCGATCCCGGCCGCGGTGGTTGAATTTCTTTGGAGGAGGAACTCTAGAAGCCCGTATACTGTACGATGTCAGTGCACGTTAAAGAACACCAGGTGGTCGAAATTTCCGGAGCCCTCCACTACGGCGTCTCTCATAGCCTTAGAGAAACCAAACCATTAAGAGTAGTAATGTTGGTTTTAGAGCCCTCTTGTGCTTTTTTCATGATCTTTTATTGAATTCGCAGCTTCAGTCAGGGAGCGGTTCTCAATCGCTGTGCTCTTTTATTACCTTTTTTTTGAGGTGCTGTTTTATTTCTTCACGTTTTACTGCATGATAATGCTATTGGGCACACAACTTGTGGATTTTAAAACTTACATGTTTTACTTCTCTTAGTCGTAGACTGCTATCACATTTTTTGCAGCTGTGTTTGCGTCCCAGTTTAGGTTCGAAGGAAGAGAAGCCCATCAGGGCGAGGATTTTTTCTATAAAAAAAAACTATAGACCGTCCAGCTACGCGTCTTTCGCTCTCTGGTGACGAGATCTGACTCCGGTCAGTTTAAGATTGACTCCTGTTCAGTTTTGATGTGTGCTTAGCGTAGAAAAACACGAGGACGGAACAAAAACGACAACACGAGCGCTGACTTTCAACTGACGATTTATTACGCACATGTGTACATATATGTGTACATGTGTACATATATGTGTACATATTTCCGCCAAACACTAAACAGAACAAAAAACACAGCATCATCACTGAAAATATTAAATCTACATATCTACAAATGCATGCTTCAAAAAGGTGGTTGGTTGGTTTGGTTTATGGGGTTTAACGTCCCAAAGCGACTAAGGCTATGAGAGACGCCGTAGTGGAGGGCTCCGGAAATTTCGACCACCAGGGGTTCTTTAACGTGCACTGACATCGCACAGTACACGGGCCTCGAATTTCTCCTCCAAAGAAATTCAGCCGCCGCGGCCGGGATTGAACCCGCGTCTTTCGGGCCAGCAGCCGAGCACCATAGCCACTGAGCCACCGCGGCAGCTTCCAAAAAGGTGATTTCGCGGTTAGCCAGTGATAATGAGGGCTTACTAATGCATGCTGTACCCCCTTTGTCAATGTGATATGCCTCTACTATTTCCCTTACTATCTGATCCTTATGTTTGAAGATGACGGAAGTCTGATGAAGCAATGGGGCGCACGTGTGCTTAGGTTGCCTGCAGTGAAGCGCCAAATTCGAACCGGCTGCCTTGTCCAAAGAATTATGGTGCTCACTCAGGCGTTCGTTTAGACATCTCCTAGTCTGGCCAACATACCACCCACCGCAAGAAAGGAGAATCTTATAAACAACACCCTCGATGCACTCAACCCTCCTCTCTACGTGTGCTGTGGTACAACCACCACCGATCCTCCTTCCTAGTAGGGCCTCTCGCTTCCGCTGCACAGCTCGGCAAATGTTGCTTAATTTTCTGCGAGACGAAAATACCACATCAATTTGAAATTTTCGCCCCACTTTCTTCAGACGGTGTGAAAATGCGTGGACGTATGGGATGACAGCTATCTTCCGGCGCTTTGAGACTTCATTCGCCTGAGGAACACGCTTATGGTCCGATTTGATTTTGGCCACCAACCTTTCGCATAACCTTCCAATAGTTGCCTCAGGAAAACCAGCGTGCTTAAGCCTGGAAATTTGGCCTTGCACTCCTTCCTCAATACGATGGACACACGACTTGGTCAGAGCGGCGCGAACACGTGTGCGTGTGTACCACAGCACACGTAGAGAGGAGGGTTGAGTGCATCGAGGGTGTTGTTTATAAGATTCCCCTTTCTTGCGGTGGGTGGTATGTTGGCCAGACTGGGAGATGTCTAAACGAACGCCTGATGGAGCACCATAATTCTTTGGACAAGGCAGCCGGTTCGAATTTGGCGCTTCACTGCAGGCAACCTGAGCACACGTGCGCCCCATTGCTTCATCAGACTTCCGTCATCTTCAAACATAAGGATCAGATAATAAGGGAAATAGTAGAGGCATATCACATTGACAAAGGGGGTACAGCATGCATTAGTAAGCCCTCATTATCACTGGCTAACCGCGAAATCACCTTTTTGGAGCATGCATTTGTAGATATGTAGATTTAATATTTTCAGTGATGATGCTGTGTTTTTTTGTTCTGTTTAGTGTTTGGCGGGAATGTTATATATGTACACATGTGCGTAATAAATCGTCAGTTGAAAGTCAGCGCTCGTGTTGTCGTTTTTGTTCCGTCCTCGTGTTTTTCCGCGCTGTTTTACCATGGATAGTAATAACCAACTTGCCCACCTTTCTGTACTTAGCGTACAATGGTTCCTTAAAAGAGCAGAACAGAGCCTCGCTCACTGCCGCCGTCGAGTGGAGTCGTTGACCGCACCGCTTCATGGAAGGGCCATCGAGGCGTTCTGATGACACCCGACGCGACATCGTCGACCGGACCGCCGGGAGAATATCTCGGCGGAGCCAGAGCACTTTGTCATTGTTTGTCCCTGTGCTCGTCACCCCAGAGTGGCTCGGGTGCCGGCGGCGGCGGACACCGGAGATTGGCCACGGATGAACCATGGCAAAGAGATGCGCTTCCCAGAGATGACTCGCCGAAAGGCCCGCGGAAACTTGGGACACAGTTCGCCTGTCTTATTTGGCAACGTCACGAGGGTGGATGCAGCACAGCATCGATGAAGAATGACTTAACTAGTGTGATTTGCGCTTACTTTCCTCGGAAGAAAGGGGAAATTAACTCTATGACATACATGTATGTCGCAAAGATTAGAGACATGGTTTTCGGAAGTTTGCTAAAGCAAACAGCTCCGTAACCGCTCCCCTAGTGCGCCTGTCACACTGTTATATTTTATTATTTTAATTGAATAAACATTACTGTAATTTGTTTTTCAGTATGGCAGAAGAAAGTCGGCTAGAAATAATTTTTTTAGGTACCGCGTAAAGTATGCATCAGCCAAGACTACAAAAGTTCGGTGCACTTGAGGAGACTTAAACAAACGTCATTGTGAAGAACCTCATGCGTAGTTGACTCTTCTGCGTCCTACCGATGACTTTAAAGGCCCGATTTTGAGTCAGGGCCGTCCCCGAAGAAGAGGAGAGAAGCGGACAGACTGTGGAGAGGCAGCTTCTTTCGACGCGTCGCGTGGCCTTCCTGCACGTCGGTCAGCCGAGGCTATATCGAGAAAGCTTCGCCATAACTCGCGCTGTCGCCGAACAAAGGCTCCCCGTGGACTTCTGCTGCGCCAGGTAGATAGGATGGACAGAAAAAAAACGAGGAGACATCCCATCTCCGAGGCAACAAAGGCAATCCTTCGATATCGACCAGGAAATTTGGAGGGGACGGAGAGACTTTTTCGGAATTGTGCCCACCTGGTCGTGTGCGCGTCTCGGGTGTATCGCAACCCAGCATCTGCCGAAGAGTAGCGCAGTCGGTTGTGATTGTGGCGACGACGATGCAGCAGCGTGCGTGCTGGCTGCGTTGGTGGTGTACGTGACACATGGTTGTGCGCCTACGCTGATTGCGCTCGAAGCTATTGCGCCTTCTCATCTGCGATCGTATCGGTCTTTCTGTTTGTCTCTCCTTTTGGTAGCGACCGGTAGTACTCACTTGCGTTTGTCCCTTACGGTTTCCTCCTCGTGGGACACGACTGAAGAGCTGGCTTATTTCAGTTCAGCCTGTTCGATGCGACTCCAGGCCAATATATTCGCTATCTACCGCATTCACCCCACTGTGAGCGCCAAGAGAACGTTCATTTTTCACTGTTGCGAGCATTATCTTGAAGAGAGGACTTTGTGGGGCTAAAAACAAACAAGCATAAAATAAAACTAACCTTTTCAGGGGAATACCCGAAGAAACTCTTATACTTGCCTTTGTGCGGCACAAAGACGGGCCGTTTTTTTTTTCTCATTTATTTCCTTTCGTTTTCAGTGAAGCGTTGTATGTTGGCGTTGCACTTGAGACGGCATGATGTAGCTCCGCTGGCGGGAGCCAATTAACTCGGGATTATTCGCATTTAGGGCACGCGCAAAGACTGCTTCCTTGCGTGCCTACGATATTTTTCCTCGCTTGGGAGGCTGAGGAACCCAATAACGCGGAGTTCTGTCGAAAAGAATCCTGAGTCAGCCTGAGCTGAAGTGTTTGCTGCAGTTATTATCAGCCGTTTCTTTTTCCATGCATGTCCTCTTAGCTCGGTACATACGGTACAAACAAATCTTGTGAACAGCTTTCTCTAGCTTGACGAAGATTCCCAAGGTGAAATTTTTCGTGGCAACTTCCGTTGTATTTGTGCCCGTTAATATCTTTATAAAGAAGCTGCACTAGATTTTGAGGACATTTGAACTTTCTTATTATCCTGACTGATCTGTGAGCAACAAATGAGACATGATGCAATAAGTTATTCTTGCGTTCAGTATAGGGAGCGTCAAGATAAGTTTTGTATATGTATATGTGCCATGTTAGGTATTATGGAAGTGTTTCCAATACACGTGGTGAGAGTTTAGTCGATGGCGACGAGCTCACAGAGCTAGCATGCGGGTGCTTAGATTATCTCACGAGCCATCGATGATCTTAGATAAGGTGTGTAGTCCACCACGCACACTGAACACACATCACTGTTTCATAGCGCAGCTCTTAGGCGCCCATTTCTGCGTTTCGCAGCCTCGCCGTCGCCGTTGCCGTAGCCGTTGTCCGTTGTAACCAGCAGTCGACTCCCTTTAAGGTGCGAAAGCAATGGAGCGGGAGCTTGGAAACGAGAAAATTAGGGGTGTGCGAATATTCGAAATTTTCGAATATACTTCGAATATTACATTTTTAGTATTCGTATTCGATTCGAAAACCAGGTATTCGCGTTGTTTCGAATATTCGACCAGACGCGAATATTCGTATCTAGCCGAATATTCATTGTGAGCACCGGCGTTCATTTCGGTCCGCAAGCCCTATCGACAGATACATAACATGGCGGCGCCCAGAGCAATGCTTATGGAGGAAGGAAAATTTTTCCTTCCTCCAAGGGCCATGCAGTAGCTGACTGCGCTGGTGAGCTTTTTTTGTGGCTATACCTGCGAAGCTGGTATAGTCAGAACTGTGCACGAAGTACCTCGCAATACGTGCCAGGTGAGTGCCAAGTCAGAGGGCATTTTCTGTGGCTGGAGGAGTCGTTTCAGCTAGAAGGGAATTACTTCTGCCTGACCGGAGCAGCTGGTTTTCCTTCACGACAACCTTTTATGTTGATCCCAGCAACGCGCTTTTGTGCTGATGGCAAGCTAGCCTTAATGCTGTGTAGTAGCCATCTTCTCTGATATTTCCACTCTTCTAGTAATGTTCCAGACTTTGATACTTTTTGTGCAGCCACACACACCTTTTGTGTTCATTTAATCATCGATAATTGAGCTGCGATGTTCTTGGGTGCTCAAATGTTTTGTAGCGGTTAAATGCGTCTGTCCTTGATTATTCGATATTCGATTCGATATTCGGAACCAAGTATTCGTATTCGATTCGTATTCGAAAAATTTGATATTCGCACACCCCTAGAGAAAATAAAAGCGCAACCTCCCCCCCTCCTTAGCAACCGGCGCGCCAGTAGGGGGCGCAGCTGTGCATAGCAACCGTGACGTCACACAGTATCGGTAGGACGCGCGCGTCGGTGGTGTCAGCTACACCGCCGATCATTCGCCCAGACATCTCGTTGCAGTGGAGTGAGTGAGACGCATGGCTCCGAAGTGGCCCAGTGATTCCGCGCCAAGCGGTTCGGGGAAGCGGCAGTGGGGTGATCACCACAAGGCTTTCGCCGCCAAGCACACTTTTAGTGTCTTCGGTATTTTTTTTTTTTTTGTGGAAAGGAAACGCGCAGTATCTCTCTCCCACAGCTGCGAAACCAATAGAGTGGGGGATTGGAAAGCAGAGGGTAAAATTTGTAAAGTGGTTTTTCAGAAAAGGAAATGCGCAGTATCTGTCTCACACATCTCGGTGGCCACCTGAACCAGAGATGGTGGTGGTGGTGAAAACTTTATTTGAAACTGGGGAGTTTGGGACACGTAGGTCATTGGGCCCCCGCACGGCCCCACTGCACTCAAACGTTCATGTCCCGGAGGCTCATGACGCTGGCAGCCCGGCCTACGGCGATGGCTTGCTTGGCCGGGTCCTCGGAGCGCAGTAGGGTCTCCTATGCTTCCCACACGGTAAGGTGCTCCAGGTCCCGCGGGGGAGGATCCGCCGGGCAGAGGAAAAGGATATGGTCGAGAGTGGCTTTGGGGTGATGGCAGAGGGTACAGGAGGGGCTTGTGTGGACTTGGTGATAGCGCGAGCGTATATAAGGGGAGGGTAAAGTGCCTATTTGGAGTCGCCTCCAAAGTGTATGATGGTAATTGTCGAGGGGTGGTGGTGATGAAAACATTTATTACGAATGAACAGGAGGTATGTTTGGATCAGCCCGTAAGGGACCGATCCTTACAAACACTAGGTGGAGGTCCCTAGTATGGGACCCCAGTGGCGGTTGCCGCCGCCCGGGCGCGCCCGACTAAGGCTTGTTGGGCCTGTAAGTCGTGGCAGCCGAGCAGGATGGATGGGGTGGGGGGTAGAGTCGACGCTCGGCTTTGCAGGCCCGCGTCATTTCACTGAAAGAGTGCATGCGCTCCCGCGAAAACCCCCAGATCGGAGGCCGCCGGTGCCCGGTTGAGAGAACCTCGGGCTAAAGCGTTGGCGGCCTCGTTTCCGGGATTCCCGGGGTGGGCAGGCATCCATATCAGCTCCACGTGGCGGGGCGGGTGTGCGGCGAGGGAGTCCAGTATGCGAAATGCAGGGAAGTGAACTCTCCAGCGAGCCAAATTTAGTATGGCAGTTTCAGAATCTGACAGTATATATCGAGCCTCCGTGCGTGTGATGGCCAGGGCAATGGAGGGGAAGGCGCATAACTGCCCTCTTGGTACAGTGGACACGTCAATTGTGCTTTAAGCTACGGGGCGGTAGTGACAGATATGCGCTGCATGCTTTGGCATTGGCAGCGTTGTGCCAGAAACACTGCCACTTGCCAGTGTGACAGGGTGGATGGGCACTTGAGTCTAGGTATAAAGAGAAGCGAAAATTTCTTACCGCTTATGCGGGAGAACGTTCTCCTGCATAAGTGGCAAGGAATTCTCGCTTGTCTTTATGTCTTTATGGATGTACATCCCGTTCCTCTCGCTCGTAACGGCTCCCACGGCTGTGCCAACCTCGCAAAATACTTGCGCAGACCTCGTCTCTGAGAAGCAGGCATTGGTGCAGCAAGTCGAGCAGATATCCATCTATTTCTCCGTCCACAAAGCTTCTTTCATGACAGTCAAGAACTGTTAGTGGAGTGTTTCTTGAAGAAGGAATATGTGTGAAAAATAACAAGTTGTCTGTAATTGTACATACTTGTCTGGCTCGAATTCTTTGCCACAGTCTATCGAAAAGCTGAAACAGGGGATGAACAGCGCTCAAATTTCGCATTAGGAAGTAACGTAATCGTCGGCAATTTTTTCGACGTTCGCATAATGACGTGTATATATTGTTGTGCTCTCCACCTGAAATGCACTGCACTCTGTTAGAATCAGCTGTGATGTGCCATGCCGAAAATAATAGTCTTTTGTGGAATTCATTTTTCATTTCATTTCATTTATTGTACCCCTCAGGGCCAGAGGCGTTACAGAGGGGAGTGGTAAAACACAAGAATAAGATTAGAAAATACAGCAAAGAGACAAATTTTTGATAACACCTGAGTATACAATGCTAACGATAGCTTCGCGGAATATTTCATAATTATTGATGTCGGCAATATCTATGGGAAGGTGATTCCTGTCACGCGAAGTACGCAGCAAAAATGACTGGGAAAAATATTTGGTGTTGGAAGAAACTAAACCGACTTTATGATTATGGTCAGTACGATGGGATACATAAAATGGCTGTGGGATAAGGCGATCGCGCAGTACTGGATGATGGTACAACTTGTGAAATAATGCGATACGAGACACTTTTCGACGAAGTGACAGCGATGGAAGAGAAAGGCTAGACTTCATAGTAGTTATGCTTGCAGTGCGATTGTAATTAGTGAGGATGAAACGCGCAGAGTTATTCTGAACCTTCTCAAGAGCGGTAATATGACTGTCATAAGGAGAGTCCCAGACTGATTATGCATACTCCAGTTTGGAACGAATTAGTGTTTTATATAGCAAAAGTATCACAGATGAAGGAACGTTGAAAAAAATGGCGATGTAAGTAACCTGGCATGCGATTAGCGTTGATTATGTGCTCGATATGAAGAGACCAGCTTAGGTTAGAAGTGATGTTGTCAATATAATACGAAAGTGAGGCAGTAGATTTTCTTGAAACACGTATGACTTTGCATTTCTTAATGCTTAGTTGCATTGACCATTTGTTGCACCAGTTAGCTACAGCGGTAAGGTCAGTCTGAAGTAGGCAGCTGTCGTTAGTATCGGTTATTTCTCTGAAAATAACGCAGTCGTCTGCAAAAAGGAGGATTTTGCGCACTATCAACTTCTTTTTTTAACCGTGTGCATGAGAAACTGGTTCACTTTCTAGAGTCCAAAATTATTTAAGCTCGTTGTCCGTATTGTAAACGTGCGTTCTTCACGAGGAGAGAGGAGATTCAGCCACGAGAATCGATAAAAATTACACCTCAAACCCGTCGCTTCCGGTCAGCGGCTAAGCCCAATGTTGTGGGATAGAATCTCGTCACCGGCAGCCGCGTTCAGCCCGTGCGCTGTCTGTGGGCGTTTAAGACCCCCCGGCCGGTCGATATTAATCCGCAGTACCCGGCCCGTGTAGTTCTGCTTTGTTAAGTGATACCCCCATATCAACGCGATACCGGTTGCCTGGTTGTGCCTGTCGGCTTCGTTTTGACTTGACTCGTTTATCTGGTGTGAAGTAGCTTAACCTCCGGGTGGTTTCCTGACCCTTTGCCAACGCAGGGCCGAGAACAAAGAGAGACACGTGAAAGTAGGCGGCTAATCTGCGACCGCGCAAAGCAGTTGAGACGATCGAGTTCCGTGCGGAATGTGTCTATACGCCTGGGCGAAAACTCGGTACGGATCTCGCAAAATAACTGCTAATGTAACTCGGCTGAGAGCAACTCGCGCTCACCGCGACCTTAAAAAGGGGTCCTCCATTCATCGCAGCCGAAGTGGCCGCCGCTATTCCCGACCGGATGAATGGTTCTGAAAATGGAATTTTCTTCGGGACCCTGCGTCCAAGGGCAGTAGGAATAAACACTCATTACCACGACGGCGGAAGGTTAACAATGGGGGATCCTATGAAAAAGGCAGCGGCTGTGCCGGTGATTCTTTCTTTCATTTATTTCAATTCCCATTCTGTGTGCGATGATATCGATACCTTCTTGAGCACGGCTTTCAGCGGTGAACCGCTAAAGTTGCTGGCGGAGCCACTGAACGTGACCCTTGGCTTGCACTTAGACATCGCTAAGAGAGGGCGCTAGCAATGCGCCTTCTCCGAACACGGTTTCGAAAGTGATTTGCGGTGTTGCAAAACGGTGCGAAATGAAGCTTAAAAAAAATAATGCAGTCGGTCTTTTCACCATTTTCACGAGGAATGGTGGCACCCTTTAAGCTTTTCTTTCTTTTACGGGGCGACACGGAAGTCGGCTGAATGGCGCGCACAACTCAACAGATTAATTTTTGCCAAGACTGAGTTTATTGCGCCGGGCGGAGCACGGATGCGTCAACGCGTTTTTAAGAAGCGACAGTGCCTGCCCGACAGACAAGAAAATTCTGGGCGTGCCGATTTTCTCAGCATAAGGAGCCACATAAACGTTCGGTTCGCTGTCTGCTGACTTCATCGTAATCGAAGAAAGCAGGGTTTGCTCTGCCAGCTTAATCCGAGTACGCAACGTTGTTAGATACGAAGGGTTTGTCATCTGAAACTTTCTGCAATTTTTAAAGATAAGCTTTCTGAGTTCGAATAGCACTCTTTTGGGCATAGCATTGTCAGCGGCGTAGAGCACCAGAGTGCAGCCTGCTTGATGACCAGCCTGCCAAGCAACAGGCTGGTTAACCAATATTGTGCAGTCAACTTTTAACTACTGTTAGGCTACTTATTTAATGAAAGCCTTGTAGCCCGGCGTGAGTAATATCTACATCAGTTTTTATAATTTCGAAAATGTGATTACCTTAGCTCCGTGTTGTGGCTCAACAGACTTGCGTCATGTCTCGCGCCATTCGAAAATCATTTGTCTGCGAGGAGAGAACAACGACGTCCAGAAAATCACCTCACACCATGGTGCATCTGTCCTGTGATAATCTGTGCCCCGCCCATATATATATATATATATATATATATATATATATATATATATATATATATATATATATATATATATATATATATATATATATATATATATATATATATATATATATATTGCCGCACTTAGTTTCGACATCACTCTACCAGCGCCCCCGTGCGGTCTTTCTTCGACCTTTGTCGCGCGCCGGACTTCGTCCTCTTCTGCTCGGTGCTAGGGCCTGTCGGCTGCGCTCTGCCCAGTGTGCTCGCCAGGTACTGTTTTGCCAGGAATAGAACGTCCTACCGGCGTCCGTGACATTTTTGGTGCAGCTGCTGGGTACGATCTATGTACGAAGAGGTCCCAGGAACCTCCAGCGCTCAGCCACACCCCCTGGACACGACACCTGTCCACAAGTCAAGCCGCCGCTTGAAAGGCTTAGCCCCCGAGTACAGTCCCCTCACCGCGTCATCCCGCAAGATGACCTCTACGGTGGCCAGCCAGACCTTCCAGCAATCTGTGAGTTCGCAACCGCTGCTTCTTCATTCGCCTCGTACGCCCGCGTCATTTCATGGTGACAAGTTTGAAGATGTGGAGGACTGGTTGGACGGGTATGACAGGGTCTCTGAATTTAATCTGTGGGACGAGGACCGCAAGCTTCGGAACGTCTACTTTGCCCTCCAGGACGCCGCCAAGACGTGGTTCGAAAACCACGAGTCCGCCATCCACACCTGGCAAGACTTCCGGCGCCAGTTGCTGGATACGTTCAGCAGCAACGAACGGAGGGAGCGTGCTGAATTAGCCCTGCAATCGAGAGCGCAGCAGCCAAAAGAGAGCGTGGCGATGTTCGTGGAGGATATGACCCGGCTTTTCAACCGCGCTGATCCTTCGATGTCGGAAGCCAAGAAGGTGCGTCACTTGATCCGGGCCGTGAAGGAGCAATTGTTTGCTGGGCTCGTGCGCGATCCTCCGGCTACAGTCGCCGATTTTGCAAAGGAAGCGGCAGGCATGGAGCGCGCCCTGCAGCAGCGGTTTGCGCACTACGGCCGTCTGTCAAACATCACTGCTGTGGAGTGCCGCATGCCGAGGTCCGGGGATGAGAACACCTCCCTCCGAGAGCTCATCAGGAGCATCGTTCGCGAAGAGCTGCAGAAGCTTCGCTCTGTGGAGCAGCCTCCTATATGTCACCGCCATCTCGGAGGCTGTCCGTGACGAGATACGCCGCACGGTGCAGCCCACTCCACCTCCGCAACCGCCAGCGCCTTATGTGATGACCTACAGCGAGGCATTGCGAAGTTCTGCGCCACCACCGCCGGCGTTCTACTCTCCTGCCCCTACGGCGCCGTCCCACCGATTCCCGCATACGACAGCGCTGCCAGACGACCGCCCACCCGTCACGAAGGCAAACATGTGGCCAACGCCGAACAACAGGCCCCTGTGCTTCCACTGCGGCGAAGCAGGCCACATCCGTCGTCACTGCCCGTACCACCGGATTGGCCTGCGCGGCTTTTCGCCAGACGCACCCCTGCCACGCTATGGTGAACGACCCCGCGAGATCGATCAGTACCTAGCGGCCAACGTCCCACCTGCACCCACTGCCCAACGTCAGTCCAGGTCACCGTCGCCTCGACGGTTTTCTTCACCAGCCCGCCAGTCCTACGTCCGGCAGTCCTCCAGCCCGGGCCGGGAAAACTGAGGACGGCGACCCCCGGAGGTAGGGCCGCCGTCACCGGACATAATTACGAACATCCTCCGCTCACCGACGTTAGCATGCGACCCGACCTCCGACCCCACGCCGCGACGACCTTTCGACGCCCAGAGACGCCTTCGCTTGACGCCTCAATCGGACAATCTGAACGACCCTTAAGTCCGACGACTTTTCGACGAACGGAGACGCCTCCGCTTGACGCTCCAACCCGACCGCGAGAACGATCACCTAGTCCGACCTCCCTCACACAGCGTTTTTCTGAAGGTGACCAAGCTTCGGCTGAAATCCCGGTCATCGTTGATGGCCGCCGCGTGACTGCTCTCGTAGATACCGGCGCCGATTTCTCCGTCATGAGTCGTGGTCTGACGCTTGTCCTGAGGAAAGTACTGACACCTTGGCCTGGAACGCACATCCGGACAGCTGGAGGCCATCTGGTGACACCGCTTGGCGTCTGCACCGCTAGAATGGAGATTCGTGGTGTCACCTTCACTGCCTGCTTCGCTGTGTTGGCTCATTGCTCGAAGGACCTCATCCTCGGGTTAGATTTTCTTCGGGAACACGGTGCCATAATCAACCTCCGCGAACTTGTCGTGACGTTCTCACCTCAGTGTGCCATAGCCGACCGCAGCGAGCCCGGCAGGTCTGTTTTTCGCGTGTGTGATGACAATGTCACGCTACCACCACGCTCCAGTTTGTTTATTACGGTGGAATGCTCCAACCCACGCACGCCTCACGGGGTTGCGGAAGGTAACCTGTCGTTACTGCTGAGTCAACAAGTCTGCGTTGCGCGGGGTGTTACTTCCCTCCGCGGACTGCGAACGCAGCTTTTTGTTACCAACTTTAGCGCCGAATACCGCCACTTGCCGCAAGCAACCGCCATAGCCTATTTCGATGAAATTAGTGACTCAGTCTCCCACTGCGCCTTGTCCCTCAACGATACCCATGCATCGACGTCTGACGCCCCCGTTCTGACTGACGTGAACCCCGACCTAACCGCCGATCAGAAACACCGCCTCCACATGATCCTCGACTCTTTTCGTGACTGCTTTGCGACCACTTCTAAAGTTCGGCAAACATCGGTCGCTAAACACCGCATTGCAGTGGATGAAGGCGAGAGGCCTATACAACACCACCCCTATAGAGTGTCTGCGAAAGAACGGGAGGTAATTCGGAGGCAGGTTGAGGAAATGCTCCGCGACGAGGTTACCCAGCCGTCAACAAGCCCGTGGGCTTCGCCCGTTGTGCTGGTCGCCAAGAAGGATGGCACTCTCCGATTCTGCGTCGACTATCGTCGCCTCAACAAGATTACTAAAAAGGACGTTTATCCGTTGCCCCGAATTGATGACTCGTTCGATCGCCTGCGTCATGCCCGATACTTTTCCTCTCTTGATCTACGCAGTGGGTACTGGCAGATCGAAGTCGATGAACGTGACCGTGAAAAGACCGCGTTCATAACCCCCGACGGTTTGTACGAGTTCAAGGTGCTCCCCTTTGGCCTGTGTACCGCTCCGGCCACCTTTCAAAGAATGATGGACACTGTCCTGGTTGGCCTCAAATGGCAGTCGTGTCTCGTCTATCTTGATGATGTGGTTATTTTCGCTGCGACCTACGACGAACATCTCAAACGCTTGAGTGCAGTATTGACGGCCATCCGATCAGCCGGTCTATCTCTAAAACCGGAAAAATGCCACTTCGCGTACCAACGGCTGAAGTTTTTGGGCCATGTTGTGACACCTGAGGGTGTCAGCCCCGACCCCGACAAGACGGCCGCTGTAGCTGCGTTCCCGACTCCCACTGATAAGCGAGCTGTGCGCCGGTTTCTTGGCCTCTGCGCATATTACAGACGCTTCGTGCAAGACTTCTCCAGGCTGGCTGAGCCTCTCACACGGCTGACAAAAGACGATCAGCCTTTCGTCTGGGCACAGGAACAGCAGGACGCCTTCGAAAAGCTCCGCAAACGCCTACAAACAACGCCCATTCTTGCCCATTTTGACGAGGAGGCGGATACAGAACTTCACACCGATGCCAGCAACATTGGCCTTGGTGCAGTCCTCGTCCAGTGGCAAGATGGTGTTGAGCGCGTGATTGCTTACGCCAGCCGCACGCTATCTCGGTCCGAGGTCAATTACTCAACCACTGAAAAGGAGTGCCTAGCTGTTGTGTGGGCGATAACGAAGTTCCGGCCCTACTTATATGGTCGCCCGTTTCGGGTCGTGAGTGACCACCACTCGCTCTGTTGGCTCGCGAATCTTAAAGACCCCTCGGGCCGGCTCGCTCGTTGGAGCCTTCGCTTGCAAGAATTTGATGTAACAGCTGTCTACAAGTCGGGCAACAAACACAGCGATGCAGACTGCTTGTCCCGTGCTCCTATCCCGTCCAGCTCTGATGACCTCGAAGATGACCCTCTATTTATTGGTGCTCTGACCACGTCCGCCCTCGCTCAACAACAGAGGGACGACACGGAATTACGGCCACTCATCGATTATCTTGAGGGTACCGCCTCGTTACCGCCTCGTCTATTCGCGCGTGGCTTGTCGTCGTTTTGCTTACGAGATGGCGTCCTCTACAAACGAAATTACGGCCCGACGGACTCTGGTTACCTGCTCGTGGTTCCAACGGCGCTCCGCACTGACGTTTTGCAGGCATGCCACGACGAGCTTCCTTCCGGCCACCTCGGATTTTCTCGAACGATGGCACGAGTTCGTCACCGTTATTACTGGCCCAGGCTTTCTGTGGCTGTCAAGCGTTATGTACGCACTTGCCGCGAGTGTCAACGTCGAAAGAAACCACCTTTCAAGCCGGCTGGCTTGCTCCAACCCATTGCTCCGCCGAGAATTCCTTTCCACCAAGTCGGCATGGACTTACTGGGACCATTTCCCACGTCATCATTGGGTAACCGGTATATTGTGGTTGCCACCGACTACCTAACCCGGTATTGTGAGACGAAAGCCCTTCCCCGCGGCACTGCTGCTGAAATTGCGGACTTTTTCATCATCAGCATAGTCCTCCGCCATGGCGCCCCTTATGTTGTTTTAACTGACCGAGGCACAGCGTTCACGTCCACGCTTACTCAGGAAGTTATGCGGCTCAGTGGCACAAGTCATCGTAAGACCACAGCTTACCATCCTCAAACCAACGGCCTAACCGAGCGCCTCAATAAGACTATCGCTGATATGATTTCTATGTACGTCGACGATGACCATAAGAACTGGGACGCAATCCTTCCGTACGTCACGTTTGCCTACAATACTGCCCTTCAAGAGACGACGGGGTTCACGCCATTTCGTTCGGTGCACGGTCGTGAAGTCGTGACTATGTTGGGCACGATGTTGTTGCCCGATATTGCACGCCCATCCGTTGCCGACGCTGATGCATTCGTTCGCCATGCAGAGGCTGCCCGCCGGCTGGCTCGGCAACGAACCTGCGTGCGGCAAGAACTCGATGCTCACCGCTATAACCTCCGTCACCGCGAAGTCATTTTCCAGCCTGGCGATCAAGTGTGGGTTTGGAGCCCCATCCGTCTGCGCGGTCGCTCCGAGAAGCTTTTGCGCCGTTACTTCGGCCCCTACGAGGTACACCGCAAACTCAGCGACGTTACGTATGAAGTGCGCCCGCAAGGGAGTGTTCGTTCTTCCAGACGCCCGCCGACATCCGAAATTGTGCACGTCGCAAGACTCAAGCCATACCATGCCCGCTAGGACAACTCTCACCACGTTCAGTGCCTGGGATTTCATTAACACCCACACGCGGCTCCCCCTCACTTTCAGGCATAGAGTCGATGCCTTTCCAGAGGGGAGGGGCAATGCCGCACTTAGTTTCGACATCACTCTACCAGCGCCCCCGTGCGGTCTTTCTTCGACCTTTGTCGCGCGCCGGACTTCGTCCTCTTCTGCTCGGTGCTAGGGCCTGTCGGCTGCGCTCTGCCCAGTGTGCTCGCCAGGTACTGTTCTGCCAGGAATAGAACGTCCTACCGGCGTCCGTGACAATATATATATATATATATATATATATATATATATATATATATATATATATATATATATATATATATATATATATATATATATATATATATATATATATTGTAGCGTACTTGCTGACGAAGGGGGCTTTATTAGCAGGCACAAAAGGGAAGGCCAGGCAAGCTGGGGCTACAAAAGCGACAGATTCCACACGGCGCGAGCCCTACTTCTTCGTCGTCGTCCTACTTCGTATGCGCCACCTGGCAATACTAGGTGGCATTATTTTCCCCTTATGAAGAAAAAAAAAGAGCGCTGTCGCTGTCGACGTAAGGGTGAAACAAAAAATAAACAAAAAACAAGCAAAGTGTCGCAACTGAAGCGCGCGAAAACATCAGCACGGTTGCGTTACCGTGTATAGTACGGCTTAAGCCGCACAACGTGCACAATGTCAGAGTCGGGCTGTCGGCGTCGCGGCTGCGCAGCACCGTCCGGAACCACTTCATAGTTAACCTCACTCACACGCCGTACCACTCTGTAAGGGCCAAAATAGCAGCAGAGCAGTTTCTCACACAAGCCTTGGCGACGAACAGGAGTCCACACCCAGACTTGATCACCGGGTTTGTAGTCAACCTGTCGGTAGCGAAGGTTGTAACGGCGCGCATCCGAGCTCTGCTGTTGCCCGATGTGCACGCGGGTCAGCTGACGGGCTTCTTCAGCACGTTGGGCAAACTGTTGGGCGTCTGGGGCGAGTTGGTCATCCTCTGGGCACGGGAGCATGGCATCAAGCATGCTCTGGACTTCGCGTCCGTACACAAGGCGAAACGGGGAGAAGCGCGTAGTTTCCTGCAGGGCGGTGTTGTAGGCAAAGGTGACATAAGGCAGGACCTCATCCCAAGTTTTGTGTTGGACATCTACGTACATGGACAACATGTCCGCAAGGGTCCTGTTTAATCGTTCGGTCAAGCCATTGCTCTGCGGCTGGTAGGCCGTGGTCTTGCGGTGTGTTGTGCAGCTCAGCCGAAAGATGTGGTCGATTAGCTGCGCTGTAAACGCCGTCCCTCTGTCTGCAATCACGTGCGAAGGAGCGCCATGTCGCAGGACGATGTTGTGCATGAAAAACTCTGCGACTTCTGAAGCTGTGCCACGAGGGATCGCCTTGGTCTCGGCGTAGCGAGTCAAATAGTCGGTAGCAACTATGATCCACTTATTGCCGCCCTGCGACAAAGGGAAAGGGCCGAGGAGGCCCATGCCGATCTGGTCGAACGGAGCGCGAGGGGCAGTAACGGGCTTGAGAAAACCCGCCGGATTAAGTGGTGGCGTTTTCCCCGCCCCCCCCCCCCCCCCCCCCCCGGACCACGAGACACGACGACCCAAGACCCGACCGACCCGAGACCCAACCGACCCAAGACCCACACGTGAAGACACCGCCCCCCTGCCCCTGCCGTCCGGTGCGTCCACGCACCTCGGCGGTCAGCTCCTGGCACCCTCCGGCCGGATGTTTCGTGGACCGGGACTCATCCTTCGATCCTCTCATTCACCGTGGCGGCCAGCACTTCACCACCTTGCCACTTTCCTGCCCTGGGAGCCCATCACCATATCGCCTATCCCTTCGTCCATGTCTTCTTCAGTTTACGATCGGGACGACCGCTCGGTAACCCCGGTTAATGTTACGAAGAAGACGAAGCTGGCAGTGGCGCGGGACGGAGCGCTCGCGCTAGGCCAGCGGCGATTAAATAATCTCTTATCCATCGTTCACCACGCCTCATTCTTCGGCTGGCCGCCACGTCACAATATATATATATAAATGTATATATATATATATATATATATATATATATATATATATATATATATATATATATATATATATAGTAAGAACGTAGACCAACGTTTGACGTTTCAAACGTTGGTCTACGTTCTTACTACTACATACCGTGCCGAGATTCCTTCTTTTTTTCTGTATTATATATATATATATATATATATATATATATATAGGGTGTCCCAGCTAAATGTAACCAAGAGGATGTTCCCTAGCCCAGTGAGACCAACTGAGGGTTGTTGAAATTGCTGTACTTAATAGTTAACGGAAAAACGGGGATTGATTTTGAAAGTTACTTAAAACAGCCCTTTTACGTTTCTCGACGACATGACCATTCCCGTAAAATTAGAGAGTACCGTACCAGGACGAACTTGTTTGCAAATTCATTTTTTGTTAAAACAGTGCAACAGTGGAACCGGCTTTCCGAAATGCAAGTGTGCTCTCCAAGTGAAGATGTATTTTTTGCCGATCTGTAACCCCCCTGCTACAACGCCTTCGGGCAAATGCGGGGTAACTCTTGAATAGAGAATAAAGAATAGAAGGAAATGTATGTCTCGCATATCTCGGTGGACACCTGAACCTCGCCGTAACGGGAAGGGAGGAAGATTGGAGTGAACGACGGCACCGTATTTAGTAGACGAGCCTTTGTTCACTCCAAACCATCGAGCTGGCATGGCGGAGTGGTAGCGTGCTCGTCTCGCACTCCGGAGGCCCTGGTTCGATTCCCCAACTCGACCAATTTCCTACTTGGTTTTATTTATTTATCTGGTCTTACTAGAAAGGTTAATTAGGCTACTTGGTCAAATAAGCAATTAACTAACCTGAGTCCCACTTGTAGCATCACTATACCATCCCTTTAATTGGTTGCATTTACTAGCCGAAGTACAATTGGCCCGTTTGAAATTCGCGCACTGTGACGTCACGACCATTTCGACCAATTGAAAAGCGTGACATTTCTGTCGACAACTCCTGCTTACAACGATGAGGCATTAAAGGCTTCCGCCTTAAAACATCCGCGAAGCATCGCTGTCACTGATGAGTTCCTAGGGTAGCATTCGTATTACGTTTCGTTTATGGGGTTTAACGTCCCAAAGCGACTAAGGCTATGAGAGACGCCGTAGTGGAAGGCTCCGGAAATTTCGACCACCTGGGGTTCTTTAACGTGCACTGACATCGCGCAGTACACGGGCCTCTAGGATTTCTCCTCCAAAGAAATTCAACCGCCGCGGCCGTGATCGAACCCGCGTCTTCCGGGTTAGCAGCCGAGGACCATAACCACTGAGCCATCGCGGCGGCCTAGAGGCGAAGCTTAACATCCTAACAACGCATCAGTGACACAAGCAGCACCACCGCGCCTAAAAGGCTACTGAAGCGGTTTTAGAATTCGATGAGTTTAAGGTTGCCGAATGCGCGAAACGTGCAGGTAAAGCCTGCCAAATCATTTTGCTCCAGTATTTGATATGATGGCGTAGTCACCGAATAAAGTCGTCGTCGGCGTTCAGGAGGAGGAGGAAGAAAATTTATTTCCGCCGAATATGGCGCGGCAGCCACCTCCGGGTCCGCGCGCAGGCGTCCGGGGAGGCATTCTGTCGCACCGCGGCCGGAGGACATCCGATCCCGTCTAGGAGAAGAGGTCTTCAGCCTCGGCCGCCAGGCGGACGGCGAAGCGCTGAGTTTTTTCGTCGGCGCTTCTCAGCGTGGTCTCCCATTCATCGCTAGTTTTAATCGCGTTGTGCCCTGGGACACGAACGCATCTCCAAATTATGTGATCTAATGTTGCCACGTGGCCGCAAAATTTACAAATTTCGGTTTCTGCACCTTCCCTCTTCCGCCCTCTGGCACCCGTCCAACTCCTCCACAGGGGCGAGAAGAAATTTCAAGCTGGGAGTTTTCTCCAGTCGTACGACTCCTTTTTACTGAGGGATCTATCCGGTGGCGGATTTATCCTCCGGTTTTTATTTAGATTTTCGGTTACATCCCTAAAAGTACCAATACTTTCTTTGATTTTAGATGATGTTGTGGAGGCGTCATTACCCCGAGGTAATGAGGAGCGGGCGAGCATGTGGGCAGCCTCGTTGCCGGCGAGACCGGCGTGTGCTGGGGTCCAGATTCTAGTCACGCTTTCGGCGAGAGACGACTTGTTCAGAATTATGGCAGCACGATTGCTGACTTTACCCTTGCTAAAATTCCTAACCGCCGCTTTGCTATCGCTGACGACGTGTTTCACGCCTGGTCGTGCAATGGCAATGGCTATTGCAATCTCCTCCGCCTCTACCGGCGGTAGATCTCGGTTTCTTTCGATTCCTATGGTGATCCCGGTGTCTAATAGGGCGACTGAGGTTACGTCGCCTTCTTTCCCGATCGCTACATCGGTGTAGGCGACCGATCACGGCGGGAGTTTGTCCAATTTGTTAGCGAGGTGCTTAGCTCTGCTTTTCCTCCTCCCCTCGTCGTGTACGGGGTACATGTTCTTCGGTATGGGGCAGACGTATAGATGCTTTCTGATTTCTCCATCTATGCTTTCCCTGACACTTTCGCCTCCCCCGGGCGCTAGTAGGTTTACCCAGTCGAGGATTTGTCTACCTGCCGTCGTTCCTGTGAGTCGCTCTCTCTGGGATATCCTGACCGCCTCAGCCAGCTCTTTCCACTCATTATGCAACCCCATTTTCTCTAGAATGTCGTTAGAAGTAGTTATGGGAAGCCCTAGAGCGCACTTCGTGCATCTCTTACTTATGGTGTTTATTTCCCGTTCTTCGCTCTTGTTGATATTTAGGAATGGAGTCGAGTAGCAGGTTCTGCTCGTGACAAAAGCTTGTACGAGTCTGAGTCTACTAGCCTCCGTGAAGCCACTCCTTCTGTTGGACGTCTTCTTAAAAACTCTGACTACGAGCTCCGCCTGGTCCTTTAATTTCTTAATCAGGCTTTTGTTACTACCCCTGCGGTTGATAATCATACCTAATATTCTAATTTCATCTACTTTCGGGACCTCGTTCCCGTTGACTTTAATTTTGATATCTGGAGTTATCTTCCCGCTACTGCTGGTAATTACCAGGAGCTCCGATTTTTCTGGCGAACAGCATAGACCTACGTCCTCTGCGTGTTTGCTGATAATATCTGCTGCCTCTTGGAGCCTGGATGTGATGTACGAGTCGTTTCCTTTCGCAGATCCAGACGGTCACATCGTCCGCGTAGATGCTTAGTTTTAAGTCATCGAGATGGCCAAGCTTATGGGGGAGCTTCCTCATTACGATGTTAAAAAAGAAGGGTGAGAGCACAGATCCCTGCGCAGTGCCTCTATTGCCCAGCGGGAACTCTTCTGATGTTAAGCCCTGAAAGCTGATGATCGCCGTCCTGTCTCGCAGGAATGATCTAACGTAGTTGTAGGCTCTTTCGCCTACTCCTAGCTCAGCTAGCCCATCGAGAATCGCGTCGTGGCTGACGTTGTCGAAAGCTTTCTTGAGATCTAAGCCTAGAATGGCTTTCGTATTTTTTTTCCTGAAGTCGCTGACTACATCGTTATGTAGTCTGAGCATGGTATCTTGCGTACAGAGGCCGTGCCTGAATCCGACCAATTCAGCCGGCCACGCATCATTCTCTTCGCTGTATGTGGTTAGCCTCCTCTGAATGACTTTCTCTAGTAGTTTGCCTACGCAGGAGGTTAGTGATATTGGGCGGAGATTCTCTAAGCCCGGTGGTTTTCCCTGCTTGTGGATTAGAGTGATCTTAGCCCTCTTCCACTCTTGGGGTACTTGACCACTCTCCCACACCTGATTTAGGTATCCGGTTAGGGCTCTGATCGATTCGTCGTCCAGATTGCCGAGCATCTTGTTATTAACGAGGTCCGGCCCGGGGGCCGATCGTCTCTTTAGGCCGTGCAGCTCCGCTCTGACTTCTGCCACTGTTATGGGCGCGTAAAGCTCGCTGTTCGCCGGTCCGTTGTAATCTCTGTAATGCGCTGTGGCGGGGGGAGCTACGTACGTGGACTTGAGCTTCTCGATGAGCTGTTTGTCCGTACCCTTAAAGTTATACCACGCCTCGACCTGTTCTACGTTGGCAGCCGTTTTGGACTTACTGGGGTCTATCAGGAACCTGAGCAGTTGCCAGGTCTTGGCCCCATTCATGGTGGCCTCCATCTCGTCGCATTTGTTATCCCAACGCTGCGACTCGAGTTTCCGTGCGTATTTTTCTATTTCGACGTTGTGTCTGGCTATCTCTCTCCTGAGATTTCGGTTCCACTTTTGCTTTTTGAGTTTCTTCGTTAGCTCTTCTTTCTTTTTGAACATGCCGAATAGCCTGCTATCCATCGCCTTAGGGAGAGCTTCGCCTTTAATTTCTTCGGTGGCTTCGTTTACATGGTTTATTAATTGGGTGGCCCAATTATGAATGCACTCAATATCCCCAATTTTTTCCCGTTCTCTGATCTGTCTGAATTTATCCCAATCCACTTGTATTTCCTTCCGATACACAGCGGGCTTAACGCTCACTTTCCTGCTTAGTTCTACCTCTAGCACGTAGTGGTCGCTACCGAGATCCTGATGCTTGTTCGTCCATTGGACTATGCCAGTTCTATGGCAGAGAGTCAAGTCCGGGTTTGTGTCCACTGACACGCTGTTGCCCACCCTCGTCGGGCATGTGATGTCGTTAGCGATGTAGAGATTTGACTCACTGATGTCTTCCAACAGCGTTTGACCCTTCGGGCTGCTGGTCATGTAACCCCATTCTCGATGTCTGGCATTAAAATCGCCGGCTATTGTTAGCGGGTTCTTACCTGCCAGGCTAATCGCTCTCTTAAATATTGGGCCAAATCGCGCCTTCGTGCACCTCGGGGAGCTGTACACACTGAGTATAAATATGCTGTCTCGGTTCTTTTTGCCAGTCAGGATCTCCACAAAGACCGTTTCGGTCTCCCTTTTGCCTACTTCGTGCTGGATGCATTATGGTCGTAATTTTCTCGTACCGCTTCGCCCTTCCGAGCTCCGGGGTCATAATTAGTAGGGACTGATTCTTCGGGTTGGCGATGAATCTGTCTTCCCCGTTCAGGTCGAGGCCTTCAGCCGTAGTCCGGACCTGGCCTAGCTTCGGTCCCGCTTTCCTCGTCAGCTGATCCGCGCCGCCGTGCGGTCGCAGCACTACGCCGAACATCTCCTTCGGTATTTTCGATCTGACCGTGCCGACGGATCTCTCGGCGAGTGACCTTTCTATCGCTCTTTGCCGCGATTTGGCGGCATCGGTCCCGGATCTCTCGGCGAGTGACCTTTCTATCGCTCTTTGCCGCGATTTGGCGGCATCGGTCCCTTTGCTCCCCTTCACGGAAAAGGCCATTAACAGCAGAGCTCAACGTGGCAGCGTCTTCACTCCTCGGCGCCACCTCGCGGCCCCCCTCGGCGTTCAGGCTTCTCTGAAGTGCACAGCGACGGGCAGAGACCCCGATAATGACGTCACGTGTGACGGCACTACGTTTCCAGTGCAGAAACGGTTATTCCATGGAAGAAAACCGACGCCATCGAAGGTGAAGCTTACGATACATTGTTTGGCGCCATCTGACAACGCACAGGAGCATGCTGGCGTAGGCAGAGAACATCTGAAATTTCGGCAACAATGACGTCACTGTCGAGTTTCCCCGCACTCCTCCAGCGTAGTGAGAACCCTAAACATCGTCGCTGTTTTAATCGATGATTATGACACCATTTTAAATGCTAGTGCAAAAATACTTTTTCTGCTTTATCTAGAAGCTTGATAGATTCCAATTCTTGAATAACATCGAATTCTCAAAAACCCCTTTCAGCTTCCATTTAACGCTTTCGCCTCACCGCACTTTATGTCAACAAAGTGCCCCTGAATTTTTCGACTGATCTGTTCAGCGTAAATACCATCATTTCAGTAGTACAGTGAACCAGTTTTGCTTGGCCGCAAGTCCATAGTAGTTCTGCGAAGTTTGGTACAAGTAACTATTAAATCGCAATTTCTTCTCTAGAGTTAGTGATTGAAAGGAAAGCAGCAGCTGTGGAGCGGTGTGGTTAAATGATCATAGTGATTATAGTTTTTTCCACATGAAACCAGAAAGAAACGTTCCGATTATGCCTTAGCTGAAGCATACAAGTCAAATCGCAAGTGTTCGAGGCATCGATATAGGGTTCTATTTCGTGAAAACAGTTGCTTCACGACCGTTCGAGCAACACGACGCGATTGAATGAGTTTTGAACTGATATATTCAGGCAGGAATCGGGATTTAATTCTTTCCTTTTTTTGAAGTTATTGTAAACGCGTCTGTGTCGTGCAGCCGAGGTAAAAATCTAGAAAAAAGGCGAAGGAGTGATGGTTCAAGATCCTCGCTCGCTGAAGCTCTTCTCGCGCTCTTGTTTGCATCCGCAGGCACAATATTTCTTTCTCCTGAGATTTCACCTCTTTTCTCCGCCCTTTCTTGGACGAGGTGCCGTTCAAAGCCGCCTTTATTTTCCATGCCATACATAAGCAAGCGGCTCGTTCGCGCTTCGATCCTAACCGCAGTATTGAACAACGTCCTCATGGAACAGGTGCGCGCGCCGAGACATCGTTTGCTCCCCATTTTTATTTTTTGCCCACGCTTCTGTGCATATGTATGCGTATGTATACTATCCAGGCCTTGCTTTCCAGCTCTTTTCCATGCCTGGTTTTCTCGGCCTCTTGCCTTGTAGAATGTATCACATTTATCCCCAAATACCTCACCACCCGAGAATGGAGGTCGGACCTTCCTTCCGATGGCGCACGATCTCACAAAAAAGTAATGATTACAAAATGGAAGAGATGAAATCACTTGGAGACGAAGCGTTCGTTCATTGCCAGTATAAATGCTGAGCCTCGTGAGCGCACCGTCGCTCGGTCACTCGATATCGTGCCGGAATAGCTCGCCCGACGCAATACTCGCAAGAACATCACAAGCGCTTGGTTCATAGAAACGCTACTTGCGCGCCGCACTCGGCGCAGTAATCAGCACACTGCGGATAAGTCTACGTGCCTGTAAGCCTGCTCTGCTCCGTGAACGGCCTTTATGTGGTGGCCTAGCGAGCTTATCCAGCACCTCGTTGAATGTTTTCCCGCGTTAGCTGTTGACAGGACGTTGGGCCGGTTTCGCGTCATCCGCGTGAACTATTTGCCGTGACGTCACATGGCCACACGCTACAACAGCTACCGCATGAACTTGAGTCAGCGCTGCACGATGCTTGGCTCGTGAGTGAGCCAGCCGAGGCACGGAAGACTTCGCGATTGTCGCCACGAACGCAGGGGAGCTGCTTGGCGGAAGTTGCTCTGCCGGAGTAGCACTACGTAGTTCCTCGCCCGTTTACAGGAGCGATAGTGCCAACTGCGAGAAGATTCTGACGTCCTAGTGGGCGGTGATGTCGACCAAGAAGTGCGCACACACGAAGCCGATGTTAGCAGACACAGCAGAACCACCATGGTGCCGCTCAGGCGGCTGAGGGTGACTTCAAACGGTAGCATTTGTGTGTTCTGCCAGCGACACAGTCGGAGATGCTGCGATTTCAGTAGGAGGTTGGGCTTAGAGTCTTTTATGCTGGCATTTTTCATTACTGTTTACTAGCACTTCCATTCTTTTAGCATCCTAACCAAACTAGCCATGGAACGGTGGTCTAAGCGCTTTGTGTTTACTTCCTTGCAATGTATGATTTGGTAATAAACCGGCACTGAAGATTAACGAATTATCTTGTAACAACCTTGGTATTCTGAGCTCGAAAAATCGGCCCTGCTGCAGCCTGCAGGTAGAACCACGCACAAGGTGACTCCACAGCTGCTGATTTCGGAACACGATAGGTTGCGCTATAGGCTGGTGTGTACGGTACTCCCGTGAAAGCGCTTTTTATGTTGCTCGGCTCTTGTAGCCCAATGGTTCAGATTTGCCTCAGGTTCTTTTTATCGACGCTACTTCGACAGCTATTTTTTTTTTCGCTCGTATTTGCGATGCAGGTTGAGCTCGAGGTGGCTTGGCACAGCGCCTCGAACGAATGATAGCGAGCCCTTGGCGGTAAGCAAACATTGGCTTGTATGACTAAGCGGGGATCCAATAACGTTTAGAAGGCAACTTGATCTGAACCCTCTTTGTATGTTTACCTATGCATGCAAGACTGCTGAGGATTTTGTTTTTGTTCTTCTCTGGGCATTTCTTGACGATAAAAGCTGCAATGCGCTCTCGAACCTCAACAAAAGAAGTCTTCGGTGTTATTTCGGGTCCTTCTAACGCTTTGAGATATTTTTTATTGCAGCGAGTTGCAATGAACGGCACACACGAGGGTTGCGGTTTTCTCTCTGGAAAATGTAGCAGAAATTTACAATTTTTCAATGAACTTTATAAATTTACTTCTAAAAATATTTACTTATTCTTGAAGTTAAAAGAAACAAAAATACTACGAATTTGGTCGGAAGACAGCGAAAAAAAAACGATGTGACTGAGAAGAAGGTTGATGAAGGTAGGTGAATTAAAGAGATACGACGACTGAGGAGATAAAAATACGAAGACTGAGGAGATAAGAGCAAGATAAAAATGAATAAAGCAGTACCGAAGTGGTTGGGTGTTGCAGAAGCTGTCACGTCATGCTTGATACCGACCTTTTAATCTTTACAAGCGCGTGTTTTAATTTTGTTTCATCTGTAGTGGCCCTTCAGTGCACGTGTTGCCCTGCCGCTAACCCAAAGTGGAGGCGGCCGTGGCGCCTGGTTTTAGGTAAACTTCGATCTTAAAAAACTCAGGTACTCGAAACTCTTCCCGAATCCACAACATTATACAACATGAAAAAATTGGAGGGGAAGCTCCACTTGAAGAGTATGGCGCGATAGCATGGCGGTTTAATTCCCATATATGCAGTGCGTAATTCTTTACATTCATAGGTCCCTCATACCACACCTGGCACAGTGGCGCAGCGGTTAAGTGGAGCGCCAGTGCCCTGCGATGGGCCTTGTGCCCACCGCTGGAAGACACACCTGATAGGCGCGTTGCCCTCATCAATACGCACCACTGGACGTCGGGCATATATAAAAAGCCTTGCCCGTCCCGGTCCTCCCACATGCGGCGATCTCATTTCCTCCCTGTAACGCCGATCAATACCAGCGAGTAATCAGTGCATCTTTTTGGCGCCGCAGAATGTTTATCAGTAGCCGATAGCCGGAGTCGGCCGCTTTACCTCGAACCATCTCTCCTTCTTCCTTCTCCGCCCCGTGCCCTTTCTCGTGTTTACGTCGCTAGCGTTCCTTGCGTGGCTCCTCCTATGGTGAACCGTCTGCTCCGAAGCAGCGCATCGAAGGTGGTACGCCCCGCACTACTGTGACGTGCCGTGCCGTGCATAAGTTCTTTATTTAAGTTTCCTTAGAGCCACCACGGCACGGTTGTATCGTTGCACCGCAGCCTTTGACCACACCAGTCGCGGAGCACGCATCGTAGGGCCCGACAATTGAACATCAGCCGTTCTTACTGATTCAGTGTTTTGGAGGTGTGGGGAATGCGTTATGTCCTGTTGCAGTTCAGCCAAATGCGCTTTCAGCGAGAGCCTGGCGTGCCGTGAGGAAAATTGACTTCATAGCTTTAATGAATATTCAGAGGTTCAGAGTTGATAAGTGGAGAGTCCAGAGTTCAGTGGTTTGGAGTTCAGAGAGTTCAGGTTCAGAGCTTGGAGGTAGCGCCAACCCAATATGCTGATTTATGACTTGCCAATAAGTAGGGCGCCGTTGTACCTGGTGCGAGAAAATCGGTGCATTTTATTTTCAGCCATGGATCAGTGAAGCGGAAGACTGGGCTGGTTATCTAATTAATTAATTAGCCATGTCAACAGTTCCGACAGGCCTCTGCATTTATGACGCCAAAGAGCCGAAACCCGTGTTCTGTGAACCGCTGCTAACCCCTGGAGGGCCCTCCGTGGGCTACCGCTTTGTGTTTGCCGCATGCTTCCCGAATTCATGGCTGCTGTAGCAAGAAAAGCGTTTGCTCTGTTTATTTGCGTCGCACCTACACACACCCTTTCTTGTGCTCGAAACACTACCAGCAGGAATTACTATTAGCGTTAGCGCCATTGCCGCCTGCGCTCCCCAGTTCGGCGAGCAGTGACGGCGACTCGCGAGGGGAACTACTTCCAAAGTATGGCGTTTCTCACTAGAAGGAAATGTTAGCCGACCTACGGGGGGAATCTTTTAAAGTGCACGGGTCCGAAATGGGTTTGGGTGGAACGCCGTCCTTGTGGTTCTTCTGCTATGGTTTTAGCAATGGTTTTTCAGCGTAATAACTGTTTTTACTAGAAATTTATTTCTTTTCATTCGTGCACTTTTTTCTTACTTACAAAGCTGAGAAAATTGCTGCTTAAAAAATATTTGAAACTCAAAATTAGTGGAACTAGTAAAACATTGTCAAGACGTAGCCACACATATAGCTTTTATTGCCTTTTAAGGAGACATGACAAACTGAGTTACCGGGAACATCTTAGCATCGGGAGGGAAGTTCAGGGCATACAACTGCGTGGCGTAAGAAGACAGCGAATTCACTCATAAATAAGTAAAGAGCGTTAAGGTCCTTCGAAGCCGACATAACATCTCTCTAATCTTCATCACTTCCCAGGCTGATAACAATTGTGCGATTTATGTCTAGGGGATTGTGGATTTTGGGTTTTAACGTTCAAAAGTCACTCGGGCTTCGAAGGACGCCGTAGTGCAGGGCTACGCAACAATTTAGACCATCTGTGGTTTTTTGAAGTGTGCTTACATCGCACAATACAAGAGAGTTTTGCATTTCGCGTCCGTCGAAATACGGCCGCCGCGGCCGGTATCGAGCCGGGATCAGCAGCCAAAGGCCAAAGCCATTGGCCACCGCGTTGGGTCTATTTCCCATTTAGTGTATGCAACTCCGACTTGCGACAAGGGAGAAATTACACTATTGCCACACTGCTGGCACTCTGCCGGCGCCACCTGGTGGCCGAACCTTGGCTCCCAGCGCGTGGCCGAGCGTCGTCTTTGTTCTGCATGAGCTCGGCGGTTCGCCGAGCCTCGTCCTACAAAACGCTGTGCTTTCCGCTTTTCTGCTGCGTTTGTCGGTGACATTTGGTGGAGGTGCTGGGTGCCATCCCATGTATGCTGACCCCGAAGACAGCCGTAATGCTTCTCCCCGACCCGCGGACGCCACACCCGTCCATAAAGCGAGCCGTCGCCTGCGAGGCCTGCAACCGGAGTTCGAGCCACTGACAAGGCCTATGAGAGCTATGACGCCCACCACTAGCAGCCAGACAAGTCAGTACTCCGGCAGTGCCCCGCCGTTCGTCCTCCTCGCACCTCGGTCGCCACCATCCTTCCACGGCGACCGGTTCGAGGATGTAGAAGATTGGTTGGCCAGTTTTGACCGTGTGGCTGCTTTCAACCAGTGGGACGACGAGCGGAAGCTGATGAATGTTTAATTCGCACTGCTCGACTCGGCGACAACTTGGTTCAAGAACCACGAGTCGTCCTTCTCCAACTGGACAGCTTTTCGCCGTGAGTTACTCGCCACATTCAGCTCGAGCGAACGGAAGGAAAATGCTGAGATTGCCCTTCGCTCTAGGTTACAGCAGTCCAACGAGATCGTGGCCATGTTTATAGAGGACATGACACGCCTCTTCAATCGGACCGACCCTGCCATGCCCGAAGCTACAAAGGTACGGCACCTTATGCGTGGGGTGAAGGAGCAGCTGTTTGCTGGCCTCATGCGCGACCCTCCGCTAACCGTCGCCGCCTTCGCCAAGGAAGCTACCTGCATGGAAAGTTCGTTGCAGGAACGGAGTGCCCAATACGGCCGTCAGGCAAATGTAGCGGCCACTCACTACTTCGCGTCCTTGCCAGGCCCCGGGGATGAGGCGCTGCGAGAGCTTGTGCGAGGCATTGTCCGCGAAGAACTGCAACACTTCCGCTTGGATTCTCCGTCGGCAAGCATACCTTCAACAGGGGACGTCATCCGTGATGAGATCCAGCGAGCGGTGCAGCCACCACCGGCTCCACTACCGGAGCCGCACGTACTGTCTTACAGCGATGCCCTGCGCCGACCTGGCCCTATGACGCAAGCGTTTCGCCCCGTTGCCGGACCACGACCACCCCACCGTTACCTGCGCCCCGTCGAGCAGCAGCAGGACCTGCGCCCTCCTATCAACAAAGCGCACGTGTGGCGCACGTCGAACGATCGCCCGCTCTGCTACCACTGCGGGGAGCCTGGCCATATTCTGCGGCATTGCGCATGTGTTTGAGAGGATTCTCGCCTGACGTGCCTCGACCGCGCTATGGTGAAAGACCTTAGGACATCGACGAGTACCTCGCCGCTCACGTGCTGCCCCCGGCCTCGCAGCAGCGCCAATCGCGATCGCCATCCCCGAGGCGCTTTGCTTCACCCAGTCGGCTCTCAACCTCTGGTCAGTTCAGACGCACGTCCCCTCGCCGGGAAAACTGAAGACGGCGTCCTCTGGGGGTAAAGCCGCCGCCACTGCACAAACAGCCTTCACCCGACGATTCGACGCGACAGCCCGAGGGGTGGGGACGCGATCCGACGACCTCTCCGACGACCTCACCGACGTACTGCGAACGATGTTTCATCTGAAATTTTAAGCATGAAATGCTTTTAGCTCCCGTTGTCGGCAGTGTGGTGACGTCACGCCGAGACCGAGAGCCACTCATCCCGGCTCTGAAACGAGAACATCCGGGCACCGTACGAGACTTAACGAGATTTAACGAGACTCTGTAAGCCCTCCTACGCGACCGGCATGCAAGCGCCGGTTGGTCTCCAAATGAGTCACAAAACATAACTGCTGCCAGTGCCTTCTCAATGTTTATCAAGATATCAGTCGGGCTGTGCGTTTGATAATGCACGGAATTATAATTTCCGATTTCTAATAACGCGTGCAAAAAGCACATACATGCCACATCCGGGCACAGTACGAGATTTAACGAGACTCTCTAAGCCCTCCTACAGGACCGGCATACAAGCGCCGGTAGCTTCGCGCCGAACGGGTGGTGGCGTTCCTCCCTTCCTGTATGATGGTGGTGGTGGTGAAAACATTTATTAATCATAGAGAGAGGTGTTGGGGGTCGTGACCTGAAGGGTCACGCCCTTACAATCACTAGGTGGGATGCCTAATCAGGCACACCATTGGCGTTTGCCGCAGCCCGGGCCCGCTGCGTTAAGGCCCTTTGGGCCTCGAGGGTGCAGCAACCGGACAGGGTCGCCTCCCAGTCCTCTCGGGTGGGGTTCGGGATAGGGGGTAGGGATGGGTTCGGGTGTCCATCGAGATGACAGAGAATCACTGCGCCATTTCCTTTCCTCAAAAAGCGTTTCGTTCAAAGGGCAAGGCATCACGCCGAACGGGTGGTGGCGTTCCTACCTTCCTGTAAGGTGGGGCTCGGGTGTCCACCGAGATTGCAGAGAATTACTGCGTAATTTCTTTTCCTCAAAAAGCGTCGCGTTCAAAGGACGAAGCATCACGCCGAACGGGTGGTGGCGTTCCGCGGACTGCCTGGCAGCGCTACAACACGCTGTCGCGTTCCACTCCTAAAGGCGAAGATTAAGCGTCATTAATTAGCAGTTTATTAGTATTTAGTCATTAATCAGTCATTACACACTAATCAGTAATTTGTCATTACTTCGTCATGAATTATGTGTGGCGTAATCCAGTGGTAACATCACCAGTGTCACATACGCAAAGTGGTGCTGAACACGCTTTCGCCTCTACGCACTTCGGACAGTTTCGAACGCGCTGCATATACATTCTTGTCCGGCCTGCGTCTCGTCGCGTCCGCGCGCGCTTCGCATTATGCCCGTAAACATTTCATGCTTACTCTACTCTCGGTTACGGGAGGGATATTTTTTTTATTAAGCATGAAATGCTTTTAGCTCCCGTTGTCGGCAGTGTGGTGACGTCACGCCGAGACCGAGAGCCACTCATCCGGGCTCTGAAACGAGAACATCCGGGCACCGTACGAGACTTAACGAGATTTAACGAGACTCTGTAAGCCCTCCTACGCGACCGGCATGCAAGCGCCGGTTGGTCTCCAAATGAGTCACAAAACATAACTGCTGCTAGTGCCTTCTCAATGTTTATCAAGATATCAGTCGGGCTGTGCGTTTGATAATGCACGGAATTATAATTTGCGATTTCTAATAACGCGTGCAAAAAGCACATACATGCCACATCCGGGCACCGTACGAGATTTAACGAGACTCTCTAAGCCCTCCTACAGGACCGGCATACAAGCGCCGGTAGCTTCGCGCCGAACGGGTGGTGGCGTTCCTCCCTTCCTGTATGGTGCGGTTCGGGTGTCCACCGAGATGACAGAGAATTACTGCGCCATTTCCTTTCCTCAAAAAGCGTTTCGTTCAAAGGGCAAGGCATCACGCCGAACGGGTGGTGGCGTTCCTACCTTCCTGTAAGGTGTGGCTCGGGTGTCCACCGAAATGGCAGAGAATTACTGCGTAATTTCCTTTCCTCAAAAAGCGTCGCGTTCAAAGGACGAAGCATCACGCCGAACGGGTGGTGGCGTTCCGCGGACTGCCTGGCAGCGCTACAACATGCTGTCGCGTTCCACTCCTAAAGGCGAAGCTTAAGCGTCATTAATTAGCAGTTTATTAGTATTTAGTCATTAATCAGTCATTACACACTAATCAGTAATTTGTCAATACTTCGCCATGTGTGACGTATGTGTGACGTAATCCAGTGGTAACATCACCAGTGTCACATACGCAAAGTGGTGCTGAACACGCTTTCGCCTCTACGCACTTCGGACAGTTTCGAACGCGCTGCATATACATTCTTGTCCGGCCTGCGTCTCGTCGTGTCCGCGCGCGCTTCGCATTATGCCCGTAAACATTTCATGCTTACTCTACTCTCGGTTACGGGAGGGATATTTTTGTAACCGCCCATTCCTCTGCATTATTGATTCGGCCATATCCTGGGGCACTGGGGCATCTCCATAGTATGTGTTCGAGTGTAGCGGTATGCCCACAGAACTCGCACACCTCCGCATCCTCCCTCGTGTCACCTCCTGTCCAGCTCCTCCAGAGCGGGGATGCGAAGTTTCTAGCTTGGAGTCTTCTCCAGTCATAGGCCTCAGCCGAGCTAAGCGATCTATCCGGAGGAGGATAGATCCTTTTGTTCTTTTTCTGAATGTCTGTGATGCTATTAAATGACCATACTCAGAAGTGCCGACCTTAGCATACAACGATACGCTACCCGCCTGGCAGCAGAAGCTGCGCGACTATACCGTTGCTAGTCTTCCATCTGCGACGCTGCCCCTCCCCGGACGCCTGCGTGCGGACCCGGAGGGGCACGGGTCTTCTTCTGGCGGAAATAAAGTTTCTTCACTCACACTTTTTGTAACCGCCGGCAGTTATCAAGTGACCGCACTCGTTGATACCGGCGCTGATTTTTCTGTGATGAGCAGTCAACTCGCCACGACTCTCCGTAAGGTTCTGACGCCTTGGTGTGGACTCGTGATTCGCACCGCCAGTGGCCACGTAGTGACGCCGATCGGCGTCTGCACCTGCCGCATACAGATCCGAGGTCTTACTTTCACTGGCTCCTTTGCCGTCTTACGTGACTGTTCTAAAGACCTCATTCTGGGCATGGATTTTCTTCAAGGGTATGGTGCGATCATCGACCTTTGGGAGCTCATGGTATCGAGAAAGGAGGCAAAATAGCAAAATCCTAACAAAATTAGCACAACTAGCCGTTAAAAGTTCGTCAGGTCACTTCACAAGAAAACCAGAATACTGGAAAGTTGGCTCCTGCAGAACAAATTACGCTGCACAAACCCTAAAACACCGCATTCCTTCGGTCTTAAACTCCTATTTGTCTGAAGATGTAGACATTTTAGCGCTGAATTCTACGCAGCTTAAGAATATTTTTCTTCAATAAAACGCAAACTGTATGTAACCGCTATTAATATTGTATAATTCATAGAGATGTTCTGTTGTTAGTCCTGAAATCTGATGTATCACTTTTTTCGGTAACCATGTTCAAATTCCATGTTCAATTAACCATGTTCAATGTACCTTCCTGAGATTTTTTTTTTCAGTATCATGTTTTGTTGCCATGTATTGTTACAATAGGCATTTCTTCATTTAGTCGTGTCAAAACGACTGTTCTTCTGATATGCTTTTTGTTGCTAAATATTTCTGTCAAGTGCCCCCTCTCGTTTTCATATAGGGGGGCGGGGACCAGTCAAGCTGCGGTTGCAGCTTTTAGCCCCGTCTCCCTCCATCTTTTTTTGATGGAAAATAAAGTTTATCTTATCTTTTTCCGCCCAGCGAGTCCTTGACACCAACAGCGAGCCCAGCAGAGTAATGTTGCGCCTATGTGACGACCATATAACGATCCCTCCGCGAGCCAGCAAGTTCGTCACAGTCGAGTGTAATGGCAGCACCGGCACCCTTGGCGTCGTTGAAGCGAACATGTCGCTGCTACTCGCTCGGCACGTTTGTGTAGCTCGAGGCCTCGTAGAACTTGCCAACGGTCGCACCAAAATCTTTGTCGGTGACACTATTATCACCTCGACAAGTGGTAGCCGACCTAGTTAGCTCAGTTCATAGGCCGACTACCCGTAGGGGTGGCGGTTCCGGGGTCGGTTTCCGGACAAGGGCTAATTTTCCTTGACTGTTAAATTTCTGTGAAAGCTGTATCGCTTCCCTTTGGAGCCGTATGGCTGTGCTTAGGCGGATGGTAACAAGTAACCCCTACCTTATTGCGAATCTGCTGCACCTTGGTAGTTCCTATAAGCACAGTGGTATAAATCTATGCTGCAAAGGTCCCCGTCCGCGCCGACCAATTGTAGTAGCGGCGCTGCCATCAGCGTCTGGAATGGCTCCGTCTTCGCCTCAGATTCCGGTTTCGGCCACGACCTCGGCTGAAACTGTGTCTCGCGACAAATGAGGCCTGAAAGCAAGCCTGTTATAAGGCTTAGTTCCTTTTTTATTGTTTAACTTTGTTGATTTTCTTTCCCTTACCTTCATCTTTATTTCGGGGCCGAAGAGAGTGAGGTGTGGGTTTTCACCCGGGGACCCAGCTGAGGCTTTCATCTCCTTGGTGTTCTTCGAGCTCGCACGTGCGTCTGTGTCTTTGCGTTTGCTTCCGGCGTCGTCATCACGCACGCCTTGATAAACGACCGCTGTGTGGCGAATGGAATCAGGAGGCGACGCTTGGAAACAAAGAGAAGGTGAAGAAAGAAGACGGCACGAGAACAACGTTGGAACATGTCTTGCCAATATCGCAGATTTTACCGTGAGAGGCGGCGGCTTTCACTCGGCACACGTGGAGTAGGCTTTATACGTCATAACGGGAAAGTAAATGCCTGCGAAAATTCCATGACATGGGGTATGCGAGGGCATCGTTAATCGATTTTCGATTTCACCCAACGCGGTGAGTCAGTGCCCATGGCATTCGGCTGAAGAGACCGAGGTCGTGGGAGCGAATGTCAGCAGCATTTCGATGGGGGTGAAATGAAAAAATGCTCGGGTACTGCGCGATGTAAGCGTGCGTTAAATAACCCCAAGTGGTGTAATCAGGAGTCCTCCTGTACAGCGTCTCCCGTAGCCCGTGTGCCACTTCGAGACGTTAAACCTCGAAAACCATACCATACCATACCATACCATACCATACCATACCATACCATACCATACCATACCATACCATACCATACCATACCATACCATACCATACCATACCATACCATACCATACCATACCATACCATACCATACCATTCGCGATTCTATGCAAATGTGAGTGATTCTAAAGTATTCGTATCGTGCGAGTAACGTTTTTGCACGGCTGTATTCGTAGTTTCATACTGATTTAGCAGTGTTATCATTAGCGCTGAGGCTCTCGTTTTGCGGAAAATCCGGCGTCATCGAGCGAAAAAGCAGGCGGTCCGCCTGCCATCTTCCTTACAACCGTGGTAGGTGGCAGCTAAATTAATGAATGATTGCAAAAGGCTTGCTCGGATCTCACATGGCCGCTGTGTTTGAAGTAGCCACCAGGCCGGGCAGTCTCTGTAGTGGACTCCCAGTGATCTATGATTGTAAAGTCAAGAATGACCATTTGCGCATGTATAGGCATTGTCGCGTTATAGACGGAGCATAGGCGTCTCTTCAGTTCCTGTTTAAGAGATGCCTCGGTTAAAATTTTTGCAATTCTGCTGTAAAACCTCGGCGCACTCTTTCTTCTTGTATTAAGGCGAAAACCTTTAATGCCTCATCGTTGTCGAAAGAAGGCTGTCAGCGGAAGCTTATCAGCAGAGGTGTCACCTTTGAATGTTACACTCAATCCCCTTGCCCGCAATCTACAAACCATCCCTCACCTTCGACATACACTCTATGCCGATGATATCACGCTATGGACCACCCATGGCAGTGATGGAGATAGAGAATATTCGACAGTCGGCAGCTACCCTCACCCAAACACATGCGCGGAGTATCGGACTCTCCTGCTCTCCGGAGAAGTCGGAGCTCCTCATAATCCGCCGCACAGCCCGAAACTGCCCCACAGCCCCCATCACCGTGACACTGGAAAACCGGCACATCCCAGAGGTAAGCACTCTCCGGGTACTGGGCCTCCACATCCAGAACAACGGGAAGAACACACTCACCACACGGAAACAAGCAGACTACGGTGTCGATATCCCACCTAATCCGCCGCGTTTCTGCACACCACCGGGGCATGAAGGAGCATGACCTATGTCGTCTCATTCATGGCTTCATCCTCAGCCGCTTTATCTTCACGCTCCCCTACCTGAAACTCCAGGCCGGGGAAATCTCCACCCTGGATGCCATGATCCGAACAGCATTTAAGACAGCATTACACTTACCGCTCAATACCTCAACCGAAAAACTACTACAACTAGGCCTGCACAATACGATAGGGGAGCTTATCGAGGCCCACCGAAAGACACAATACATACTTCTCGCGAGAACCACCACTGGCAGACACATCCTACACACTCTCGGTATCCGAATACCAGCCACGGATCTCACACAGCTCCAGGTCCCCCGCCATATCCGCCGCGAACTACTTATCAAACCTCTCCCCAAAAACATGCACCCCACCTACCACGAATCCCGACGCAGAGCTCGCGCTCGGGTGCTCCACAAAAACTACGGCACGGAACCTTATGCTGTTTGGATGGATGCCGCATGCACAGGCGAGGACGCGGTTGTAGCCATCACAAACCCTTCCCTCAAACCGATTGCCACCCTTCACATATCTCCTGCTGCCACTTCGGAGGAGGCTGAAGAGGCCGCCATTGCCCTGGCCATCACACGCACGGAGGCCCGATTTATACTATCTGATTCTAAAACTGCCATACTAAATTTTGCTCGCGGGAGAGTTCACGTCCCTGCATTTCGCATACTGAACTCCCTCGCCGCACACCCGCCCCGCCACGTGGAGCTGATATGGGTGGCTGCCAACTCCGGGAATCCCGGGAACGAGGCCGCCAACGCTTTAGCCCGAGGTTCTCTCAACCGGGCACCGGCGGCCTCCGATCAGGGGTTTTCGCGGGAGCGCATGCACTCATTCAGTGAAATGACGCAGGCCTGCAAAGCCGAGCGTCGACTCTACCCCCCACCCCATCTCTCCCTCGGCAATTACCATCAGACGCTTTGGAGGCGACACCAAAGACGCACTTTACCCTCCCCTTATATGCGCTCGCGCTATCACCAAGTTCACACAAACCCCTCCTGTACCCTCTGCCACCACCCCAAAGCCACTCTCGACCATATCCTTTTCCTCTGCGCGGCGGACCCTCCCCCGCGGGGCCTGGAGCACCTTAACACTTGGGAGGCATGGGAGACCGTACTGCGCTCCGAGGACCCGGCCAAGCAAGCCATCGCCTTAGGCCGGGCTGTCAGCGTCCTCCGGGACATGGACGTTTGAGTGCAGTGGGGCCGTGCGGGGGCCCAAGGACCTACGTGTCCCAAACTGTCCAGTTTCAAATAAAGTTTTCACGACCACCACCTTTTTACGGGTGTCCACCGAGATATGAGAGACAGTTACTGAATTTCCTTTCCTCAAATACAATATTTATTTTCTTCATTACGGCCTCTCTATCTCTTTCTACTTTCACTCCCACTTCCTCCCTTCCTCTACAAACGGATGACGGGTGTCCACCGAGATGACACAGAATTACTGCGCCATTTCCTTTCCTCAAAAAGCGTTGCGTGAGGCGCAGTTGACAGGGCAGATAACACGACTCTCCAAGACCGCAGCGGGCAGAAAAATTCTAGAAAGTGTCAACGTGAAATGCACGCCGAACTCACCTCAAATCATGGATCTCGATGGGGAAATAAAGAAACGTATCATAATACCACTCCTCCCAAAATACATGCATCCCTCTCACAACATCAGCAGAAGGAAAGCCCGCGCGGCAAATATGCGCAATAAACTTAAAGACGACAGGTCAGCGCTGTAAGTTGACGCTGCCGAGTACAGGCACAAAGAGGCATATGTTGCGGCTATAGCCGTCCACAAAGGAGAATGCATAGCAGATGCGTCCATACCAGCGAAAAGTCCGGAAGAAGCAGAAGAAGCAGCAGTAGCATACGTCATGTACATCTATAAAAGGACCCTGCCCAAATCATCTAGCTTCAGTTCGGCTGCGGTGCGCATAAGCGACGGACCTAACAGCTCTGTATTCTGTGCAGCCCCTGGGATACGAGGTTCCACTGCGCAAGCGCGGCGCTGTCCACCGGATCTGGCAGCATCAGCGTCAAGCTTCAGCTGTGCCTGGATATCACTGATAGTCAGCGAGCACATCGACCAGACAACACCCTGCATTGTCATGAACAACAAGCGTCGAGTGGACACGTGAACACGACGGTGCCGGCTTCATCTATAAAAGGACCCTGCCCAAATCATCTAGCTTCAGTTCGGCTGCGGTGCGCTTAAGCGACGGACCTAACAGCTCTGTATTCTGTGCAGGTGAGAAAGTGTCATGTTTCTGATAACTCTGTAAACAAGTTACTGCTTGCGCACTGCTGCCGAACACAGCAACCATACTGCTATATTTTGTGCATTGCTTTTCTCGCTAACGTTTAGGGGTGCCATTAAGTCATTGTGCCGCGAAAACGTTCCGTCATGAGTAAGGAAGTGAAAGATCTCGCGAAATCTGTGGAAGATATGAAACGCGAGCTCAGAGCTGACCTGAGGGCATTAAAGGAAAGCGTCAAATATTGTAGCGACACCTGCGATGGAGTAAATGAACTCCGAAAAGAAATGAAAGAGCTGCGCAAAGAGCTTCAGGATTTGCACAAAGAGAATAAAGAACTAAGAGCAGAAAACCACCGACGGAGTGAGAAGCTGGAAGAACTGGAACAATACCAGAGGTCGAATAATCTAGAGATACGGGGTGTTCCAGAAAGCGGAGATGTATGTGACGTTGTTAAGAGAATCGGGACCTTACTGGACGAGCCTATTGCAGATTCAGACATACACATTTGCCACCGAGTGCCTACGTTTAAACCTCATGAGAAGAACATTGTCGTGCGCTTTGTGCAACGAACAAAGAAGGACAAAATCCTGCAAAAGGCAAGGAAAAAGCAGCTCACCACAGAAGATTTGGAATACGCTGGAGACAGCAAACAAATATTCATAAATGAGCATTTAACCACCTTCAACAAGGAACTGCTTCGCGCTGCAATCGTTCAAAAGAAGAAAATGGGATGGAAGTTTGTGTGGACTCGTGGCGGAAGAATACTTGCAAGGAAGGACGAAGAAGCTGATGTGATACGCATCGCCAGCTTGTCCGATGTTGAAAAAATTTCAAACTGAATCAAGGCATAAAGAAAGACATCTGCAATGGCGCTATCCATGGATGAGGATACCGATGTACACTGCTGTTATTATGACACAGAAAATTTCAAATCAAAATTTCGAAATTTCAGGGGAAAATTCACAGCACTACATTTAAACACTAGAAGTATCAAAAACAAGATAGATGACTTCGAATTACTTCTTGGCTCACTCGGAATGAAATTTCATGCCTTAGCACTCACTGAAACCTGGCTGTCTGAAACAGATGTACCGCCCCACATAGATGGCTACAAATCTATGAGCTTAAGTAGAGAGGGGAAGAGAGGTGGGGGTGTTGCGCTCTATCTGTTGAACAGTTTGCATTTCCAAACTATGCATGAATTGACAAGGATGGATGACGACGTTGAAAGCCTTTTTGTCAGGGTCTCAAATTTCGCAATTGGCGTTTTGTACAGACCGCCAGCGAGTAATATATCAAAATTTTTAAATTTTCTAGATGATGCACTCGTTTTGCTTCAGTCTTCAACTTCGTCCATCCTAATCCTTGGTGATGTAAATATAAATACAATATCAACAACTGCAGAAGCACACGAATTTCAAAATGTCCTGAATCTTCATGCCTGTACTAATGCCATACGACTGCCCACTCGGATTGCTTGCGGCTCCGCTACCTCGATAGATGTTTGCATCACGAACACGTATTGCAGCCATGTCACTTCTGGAGTTATAATCAATGATATTAGTGATCACATGCCAATTTTTTGCCTCACTTCTTCACCAATAGAAAGCGACTTACGTCCTAGAAAGTTTATGTCCCGTGTAATCAACCAGGAGGGCCTTCAGAGATTTAGAGCACTTATCGACCTAGAATCGTGGGAAGATGTATATGAAGCAACCAACGCCAATCTGGCCTATAACGCCTTCTTGAAGAAGTTTTCTAGATGTTACAACGCGGCCTTCCCTGTGCAGGAGTATGAAGCAAGGAGCAAGAAAATAAAGAAGCCGTGGATCACTCGTGAATTATATAAGAGGATAACGCAAAAGAACAAAAAGTACCACGAATTTATAAGATGCAAAGATACAAGCGTACTTGTGGAGTTCAAGAAGCTTAGAAATCAATTAAATTCCGATTTAAGAAAGGCCAAGAACACATATTTTGAAAATAGGTTCATGAATGTACAAAATGATTCTAGGAAAGTATGGGACATCGTCAACGAAGTAATGGGTAGAAAGCGCCACCAACAAGACATAATAGACATTTACAAAGACGGCGTTCGAGTTCCCGTAACGGAAGTTGCTGAAGAAATGAACAGACATTTCATTACCATAGGCTCGTGTGAAGAGGCTCGTGATGAAATATGCAGTCTGGTATCAGAGCAGCAACTCGAATCTATTATGCTTGTACCAACGACACCTACTGAAATATATAACATAATTCAAAGTCTGTCGAATAGTGTCGCTGCTGGAGTCGATGGCATAAAAGTCCCACCCATAAAATATGTTGCATATACACTTAGCCTGATACTGAGTGACATTATAAATAAGATGCTTCAGTCTGGAGAATTTCCCGAGGAACTAAAAATTGCTAAAGTAACTCCTGTGTATAAGGGTGGCGGAGAAACCGATGTTAACAACTACAGACCTATTTCGGTTCTACCAGTGTTTTCAAAAATATTCGAACGTGCCGTATATGTCAGGCTGTCGAGCTTCTTTGAAAAACATCATATATTTAGCAGTGCTCAGTATGGGTTTCAGAAGAATAAGTCTGCAGAACAGGCACTCATCCATATAAAAGATAAAATAATTGAAAACATTGAAGACAAGCACCTGACACTTGGTCTGTTTCTAGACTTAAGGAAAGCTTTTGACACAGTACAGCACAATATACTGCTTAATAAATTACAAACATATGGAATAAGAGGAGTCCCACTGGCATTGATCAGAACATATCTTCACAGCCGGTATCAGTGTGTATCTGCTAACGAAATGTTATCTAGCAGATTGACAGTTCTGAATGGCGTTCCCCAGGGATCCATTTTAGGGCCGCTGCTATTCCTGGTGTACATTAATGATATAACAAAAATACCCAGTTCACCCGAATTAATAATGTACGCCGATGATACAAATGTGTTCTTCAAAGCCCAGTCAAATGAATCCCTGGAAGAAGCAGTTAACACTTACCTTTCTAATCTCTCTACATGGTTACGAATGAATCGGCTAGGACTAAATACTAGCAAAACTAAATATGTCGTTTTTAAGCCAATCAATAAAAAAGACTCCTATGCAATGAATATAAAGTTTGAAAACACGCTGATCAGCCAAGTAAGTGACCAAAAATTTCTGGGAGTCTGGTTCTCTGAGGATCTTTCATGGACGTGCCATATTCTTAAGCTCACCACTGATCTCTCCCGAGTAGTGGGTAGCATATGCAGAATACAGAGTCTATTACCAACGTGGCTAAAAATAAAATTGTATCACTCTTTATTCTACTCCAGGTTATGTTATGGCATCTTAACATGGGGCACAACGACATATTCTAACTACAACAGGTTATTGGTCCTACAAAAAAGAATGTTAAGAATGTGCGAAAACTTCCATGGAAACATCAGAAACTTACCCACACAACCACTTTTCACAAAATATTCTATGCTCCGGGCCGACCAGGTGTACTATTTCAAGTTACTTCTATGGATTCATAAATACAAACTCTATCCAACTTCCTCAGGTAATTAATCTCGCTATTCAATCCGAAACCCTACACTTAGACTACCAGCTATAAGAACAAACTATGGACGACAAACATTAAACTTTCAAACAATTAAGATGTTGAACAGAACCAATTTCAATGTAGATTTCTACAAAAGATTTCCTGTATTCAAAAAAGAGTGTAAAAATGTTTTGGTTTCAAGCGGTTTTTCCTTTGCTTTGTAAATACATTGTGTGTTTTTGCATGCGTATTATCAACTAGAAAGAAGGAAGTCAGATAGAAAAAAAAATATTTTGTGCTTTCTCTGTTCCAAAGTTCATTATTTTAGCCTTGCTACTACCCTGTTTTTACGCATTTATTTACATTTCATTATCAGATGTGCAAATGTTTTGTTTGATTCACAAGTGCAGTGCCACTTGCCGAAATGTAATAATATTTTTTTTTTGTGCTGAATTTGTATTGGGGGGCCGAGGCCCCGTCAGGCGTTGTTACGCCTTTAGCTTCGGCCCCCCCTTAGACACGTTCTAAGAAACAAATAAAGAAAGAAAGAAAGAAAGAAGTCTCCCAGGAAAAGACCATAATAAGCGACTCAAAAACTGCGATAAGTAACTTCATAAAAAGCAGAGTACATCTCCCGGCCGCAAAGCTAATTAGCAAATACCGCCCAGAAACTCGAATCAAAATAACATGGACCCCCGCACACTCAGGCCTCCCAGGAAACAAAAGGCGAACATAGCCGGAGAACCAACTATCCGGGCAGGACCAGACGCGTTCCCAAATCACGGGGCCAGCTCAGCGAGGGACCATCTACTCACTTTTAGTGACATCACGACTTTCTATCAAAGGAGCAGATTGGAATATCCCCCGCCCAACCCTACGCTCACGCAAGAGCAAGCAAGCACTCTCAGGTAGCTCCAAACGCACACATTTCCATGCCCCGCAATACTAGCCAAAATTCATCCAGATATATACTCTGCAGAATGCAAAAGCTGCGGAAAGTATGCTAACCTTAACCACATCATGTGGGCCTGCAGTAATGTCCCGAAAGGGACCTTTGAGGAATAATAAATAAATAAATAAATAAAAACCCTTTAAGCGGAATAACCACAGAGGAGCAGTAGGAGACCTACTGCGCAGCTCGGACCTGTGGCAGCAAAAGTACCTCACAGAGAGAGCTGACCAGGTCCCCGAGATCCAAGAGATCAAGGCCACCAAGCGACAGTAGCCCGCCTGCGCCAGAAGTGAGCCTTCCTCTTCAAAGACTCTATAAATAAAGTTTATTCTCTCTCGCGCCGAACGGGTGGTGGCATTCCGTGGACTCCCTGGCAGCGCTACAACACGCTGTCACGTTCCACTCCTAAAGGCGAAGCTTAAGCGTCATTAATTAGCAATCAATTAGTATTAGCAATTAACCAGTAATTAGCCATTAATTAGTAATTTGTCATTACTTAGTAATTAGTCATTACTTATGTGTGACGTCATCCAGTGGTGCCGTCAACAGTGCCACAGAGGTAGTCAAACTGGTGCGGAAAACGCTTTCGCCTCTACGCACTTTAGAGAGTAAAGTGCCCCCTGAATTTTTTGTGTAGTCATTTCTGTGCTGCATTTTGCATTTAATACTTGGAAAATGAACAGTTATGAGCAGGTCGAATTGTGCTATGTGACCTGTTTTTGTGAGCCCGAAGGGTTCAAAATTTATCATTCTAAATTATTCGAAAGATATTTCTATTGGCTCCAAATCCTCTTTGAGCTGGAAAACCGCTACTCCCGCAAGCCTAGCGAAAAGTCCTGGCGGTCACATGCCAGCCAGTTAATGCATTATTGAGGTGTTCCGGGAAAGAGAGCTATCGAGATTATCATGTACGTGCTAAGAGGCTTATGCCAGCAACAGGCAAAAGGGAGTTACCAAGAACATCATAAAGAAAGTCTGCGGAACCTCATCTGGTTACTCGATACAGAAAATGCTAGCACTGCAGCATCACTCCTTGAATAAAGAGCCGGAAGGAGCGGAAACTGGAAAGAAACGCTCTCTGACAACTGAAGCCTTCCGTTTTGAGGTTGCCTTGGACTGAGCCGATATAGAAGAGCAATGATATTGCTGTCGATTGTTGGGAGGAGTGTAGAAAGCAATGAAATCTAGGGTTTGACGGAAACCCGTCTGGTCGGGAAAGTATTGAGCACCGACCAATCTTGCTAAAATAAAATACGTTTCGGCCCCACTACGGCGACCTTGTTCACAATGAAGGCATGTAAGTGAGGGTTGATTATATAGGCTTCATGATGTGACGTAAGCAGTGGGTGTACATTGGGTGTATATTGCCCTCGTTGCGATTGAGCGTGTGCCGTAGTGTGAATATGAATGGATTCCAAGTAAAGCCGTGTCATCTTTTCTTTTCCGACTGTCTCTGCGGCATCCCAGTGTATGTCGCGGCCCGAAGAGCCTTCAGCCAGCGCATTTGTTGCCACGTGCTGACATCGTTGCTGTTCTGCAGTGTTGGAATCTTGAAATCACCCCTTTCACCGATGTATGTACGCATGTTCACAACCAGCGCAAGGAATTCTGTGCACGATGCCGGGGAACTTTTTCTTCGGTAGCTTGTCTTTCACTGCCACCATTGCGTGTCTAAGCTTGCGCGTATGGACATGCGTGATGACGACTTCGTATGAACGAAAAATGCGGGACAAGGTTTCGCTTACGCCGGGTATCGGAATCCTTTTTCTCTTTTCCTGTTGTGGCGCTGGATGAGCTGGGCGATTATCGATTGTCTTGTTACGCGAACTGGGACAGCACGAAGATCGCTGCGCGCGGTGGCCAAATCAGCTGTCAGGAGATGAGCAACAAGTGACGCAACCATGGACTTCTTGTGCACGCGTGCAGAGAGCTGATGTAGGCACATGCCGGCGAATACACTGAATGCAGTTCTGTCACCGTCGTGTTTTACAAGGGTGCAGAGGTATGGCAGACGACCGCCGACTTCTTCCTTCGTCGTGAACTGTACGGTTGGTTCTATACTGGTCATGTGTAACAGAAATGCGCTCGAAGCCGTTTTCTTAAAGATGCAGAAGCAACCATCCTCGTACGGAAAGAAGATCCTTCGGAGTGATGGTGTGAAGATGGAGAGAGCTCGAGGCTCTAGCGACTCAATCGTTGAGTTCGCTGCGGTGACAGATATAGAAGCTCCCATAGCAGTTCCATGGACCTATTTAAAGATGTTCATCTGGAACGTGAAATAGGTATTGCCTAGACAGTACTGCGGAAGTCTGCTGATGTCCGGAACGCCGAATGATGATCTTCAGGTATAATTAGGTCCCTTTAGAGCGCATTTGTGCAAACCTTAAAGGCGAGGTCAGTTGGCACACTCGTGAAAAGCGATGGTGATGATGATGGTGTCCTGAGGCTTAAGGCACATACCCACGGGGGGGGGGGGGGGGGGGGGGGGGATGGCCGTGGTGCATAGCGGATACAAACACACTCGTGTAAATGGAGGGGAGTATTTTGAAAAGCGACTTCACATCGAAAGACACCAAGATTTCGTCGTCTTCGAGAACAGAACTTTTTCAATGAAATCGTGCGAGTTCTGTACGTAAGTTTCACTTTTTCGACCAATGGGGATATAATTCGATACAGGTAGTTCGAGAACTCGTGTAGAGGCGAGCGGGTGAAGTCTACGATTGGGCGTATCGGGACGCCTGATTTGTGGATCTCCGGTAATGCATAAAGAACGGGCGGGAACCGTCATTGCAGAAAGGAAAAACTAAGTAGCTTGTGCTGTGGACGAACAAAGCGGAACACGTCAGCCAGTAGTTTCCGCAAGTTTCTTTGCAGTTTTGAAGTGGAATCGTGGTTCAGGGGGACGTACGTTCCTTCCTCCTTGAGCATACATCCCATCTTGCGTTCATAGTCTTGTTTGTCCAAGACGACCGTGGCGTTTCCCTTGTCCGCGGGAAGTATTAATCTTCGTTGTCGCGCAGTCTTTTCAGAGCCCGCGTTCTTCCCGCTGCAGCGGATTCTGTCTTTGTTTTATTTGGAGAGCCCGCTGAGACACGGGCACGTGCCTCGTCGCGGCGAGGCTACTTGGCCGAATTTTCCACATTGCACACTGGCTTCTATGCGTACGGCTCTGGACCCAAGTTGTAGTTTAGGCCTGGGCTCGACGCAGGCAGCTCGGCGTCGTCGAGTGTTTGGTGCACTGGCGCTGCTAGTTAGTGTCGAACCTCCATAATTTGTTTTGCTAGACGTGCAGCCTAGTTTAAGAGCGCAGCGCGTCCGTTTCTCCGTTTCGCGGCATCGCCGTTGTCCGTTGTAACCAGCAGTCGACACCCTTTAAAGGTGCAGTGAAGAGGAATCTGAACTCGTCTCTTTACCACAGGAATTCAGTCTACACGTTCCAAGCATTATTAGAAACTCCGATTTACTGCCCTGTGTGGACGATTTCCCTAATTAAATCGAATTAACGTCCGGTTCCCGCCTTTTTTTTTAATTCTCCCCGTACGGTGGGCGGAGTCGACCAACGCGTGGAGTGCCTTTCACCCAGTCCCGTGGCGGCTTGCGGTTCTGTCATCGGCGGAGTAATACGTAGTAATCCGTAGAAGCAAATAGTCCGCGCGTATTCTTATTTCTGCGGGCTAATTTTGCGGATATATTATCTGCAAATGAAAATATTTGTTCACGGAAACCTAAAAAACAAAATAAAGCGAAAGCAAAGCCTCCACGGAGCTGGCTGAAAAACACTTCACGCGTTGGTCGACTCCGCCCACCGTACAGGAAGAATTTAAAAAAATAAAGGTGGGATCCGGATGTTAATTCGATTTAATTAGGGAAATCGGCCACACAGGGCAGTAAGTCGAAGTTTCGAAGAATGCTTGGAACGTGTAGATTCAGTTCCCGCGGCAAAAAGACGAGTTCAGATTCCTCTTCAGTGCACCTTTAAGCTGCGAAAGCAATGTAGGGGGAGCTTGGAAAGGAGAAAGTAAAAGCGCAACCTCCTCCCCTACTTAGCAACCGGCGCGCCGGTGAGGGCCGCAGCTGTGCATAGCAACCGTGACGTCACACCGTAGCGGTAGAACGAGCGCGCGCGCGTGGGCGGTGGCAGCTACACCAAGGTCAATTGAAATAGGTCGCGAAGCCGGAGCTCGAATGCGGTCCAGAACCAAGTGCTAGCTACATCAAATTAGTGGAACTAAAGCGCCAAAATGAAATGAGTGGACAGACACGACTAGAAGAGGAAAATAATTAGGACATATTTAGTGTTTCAAAAGCATTCAAAAACAATTGCAGTGATTCCTTTTTAAAATGTTTTAGTTGTGTGCATTTTGTTAGAAAGTATAGCGCTTGCTTTGTAAAAATTTTTATGACAGCGTTCGCTCAGAGCAGCGGCAATGGCAGCGGGACGATGCCAAGGTTGACGGTGCTCTGATGTCATACCCTTGTCATATCTTTTGACCATTCTGCTTGCTTTTGTTTGAACTCGATTCTGCTAGCCCTACTTTTTCCTCGTTGCTTGTTGCTCGAGTTCTTGGTGTGCATCGTTCGTGTACAGTTTCCGCTTTTCTCTTTTGCCAGCGCTTCTGTGTAGTTTCGTTCGGTTGGGTGCGGTTCTGTCGCTTTTGCCCCAAGAGGGCATCGTCTGGGGCCATGGGGCCCCCGCACGCAAAAAAGAGGTGTGCGGTTGCACGATGTGCGAGCGATAACCTGTCTGGCGGCGTCACATTTCGCGACACCTGAGGCGAGGACGAAGGAAAAAGACACAACGAGAACTGACTACCTAAAAATAGCGTTGGTGGTCGGCGCTCGTCGTGTCTTCTTTCTTCGTTCTCGTGTCGGGTGTCGCGTTGATTGATTGTAAAACATTTTATTCGCCGGGAAGAGCTTGGCAAGAGGTCGCGTTAAGTGGTCGAGAGTACATAGCCCTCGACGACTTTGTCAGCCCACTCCACCGCCAAAACTTGCGTTCTGGGGTCAGAGCTAGCCAGCACGGTCTCCCACCGCTCGAGAGAAGGAGCTGTAACTAGATCACCCGGAGGTGGCTCTATTTTGCAGTCCCACAGGATGTGATCGTAGGTAGCACGTTGGCCACAGTGTTTGCAGTTTGGGTTGTAAAGATCTGGATAAATGCGCGCGAGGAGTGATGGGGTGCGTATCGATCTCGTCTGTAGACGACGCCACGTAACCTCTTGTTCTTTACTAAGTCTTTTGTCTGGAGGGGGGAAAATTCTCCTCTCTAGTTTAAAATGATTGGTGAGATCATGATATGTGATCATGGAGTCCTTCGTGAAATTCAGGGAGCCAGACTCATCCACTGCCCGGTCGACGAAACCTCGGGCTTTATTGTGGGCTGCCTCGTTCCCCGGATTCCCCGAATGGGCTGGGACCCATATCAATTCGGAATAATTTGGTGAGAATTTGGTTGCGTTAAGGATTCTAAGGGAGGTGTTTGTAATTCGCCCTTTAGCGAAATTATTGATACCCATTTTGGAATCGCTGAAGATGATGCTCCCTTGGGTATGCGCTAGGGCGAGGGCTATAGCCGCCTCTTCTGCCGTTTCAGAGGATTTCGTTTTGATTGTCGCCGAGACGATGTGATCACCATTCTCGTTCACAACCACAATTGCAAAGGCATTGGTATTTTTGTATTCTGCCGTATCTACATAAAGTGTTGCTGCGCACTGTCTGTATTTCTTATGTAAGGCTTTGGCTCGTGCTTGTCTTCTACCCTCATGGTGTAAGGGGTGCATGTTTTTGGGGAGTGGTTTGATTAGTAGGGCCGTCCTATAGTCGCGGGGTAAGTCTACTTTAGCATCGTTATTCGTAGGTTGAAAGTTAATTCCGAGCCTGGTAAGAATACTCCTGCCAGTTCTGGAATTGGCTAATCGCGCTGTTTGAGCCATTAAATGGGCTTCTTTCAGTTCATTGTAGGTGTTATGTATTCCCAACCTCATAAGCCTTTCAGTTGAGGCATTTAGTGGGAGTCCTAACGCAGCCTTATAGGCCTGCCGTATCATGCTATCCAATTTGTCCTTTTCTGCTTTCGAAAATTTGAGATAAGGGGTGGCATAGAGTATCCTGCTTAGCGCAAAGGCCTGCACTAGGCGGCATAAATCTCTTTCCCTCACTCCTTGTCTGCGGTTAGCTATGCGGCGGATTAATCGCGCCGTCGCTTCTACCGTGCGTTTTAGCTTAGTGAGTGTGTCAGTATTCTTTCCATTTGTTTGTAAATACAACCCCAGTATTCTCATGGTATGTACCTCTTTGACAGATCGTCCATTAACATAGACGTTTATTTGCGGGGGGGATGTCGTGGTACGCCTACCTCTTTGTTTACGACGGATCACGAAGAGTTCAGATTTTTGCTCAGAACAAGTGAGGCCGGATTCCCATGCGCATGCCTCAATGATGTCCACTGCTGCTTGGAGTGTGTCTTCTATGTAGCCTTCGCATCCTTTGGTTACCCAAAGTGTGATGTCATCTGCATAGAACGTGTGATGTAGGTCTGGTATTTGTGCCAGTTTGGGGGGAATTTTGATGAGGGAGAGGTTAAAAAGGAAAGGGGACAGGACGGAGCCCTGTGGCGTTCCTTTACTTCCTAGTGTGATTGGGGCAGACTCTATTGTTCCGACCGTTATCACTGCTGTTCTGTTAGTGAGGAAGGATCGGATGTAGTTGTACGTCCTTTCTCCGGGGTTGATTTCTGACAAGTTTGTCAAAATGGCTTTGTGGGTGACGTTGTCGAAAGCTTTAACAAGGTCTAAACCCAATATTGCTTTCGTTCCTGTTCCCTCGTCAGCTTCAATTATGTCCTTGTTAAGCTGCAAGAGTATGTCCTGGGTAGATAGTTGGGCCCTGAATCCTAACATTGTTTCAGGTAGGAGGTTCATGTCCTCCGCATAGTTTTGGAGCCTATTGAGGATGACATGCTCCATGAGTTTGCCTAGGCATGATGTTAATGAAATTGGGCGTAGATTCTCAGTGCTGAGTTTCTTACCCGTTGAAGCGTCGCGGCGTTCAGCAGTTTATTTTTCCCGCCAAGCAGCACGTGACGCTGACGTCACGAATATGACGCCACTAAAACACGTTACTTCAACGTCGCGATTTCGTGGATGCGTCCCTTGCTGTAATTTCTAATTGCGGCTTTGCAGTCGCTTACTACGTATTTGGTACCTGGCTGAGTTAGAGCGCTAGAGTTGCTAGTCTTCCAGCTGCGATGCTGCCCCTCCCCGGACGCCTGCGTGCGGACCCGGAGGGGCACGGGTCTTCTTCTGGCGGAAATAAAGTTTCTTCACTCACTCACTCAACGTCGCGTTTTTGTTTTAATTAGGACGTCACTTTTTAGTTGTCCACGTATTTCGAAGATGGCGCTGGCTGCGCACCATAAGCCGCCATGTTTTGAACGTATGGGCATCTATACAGCCTACGCTACCATAGTAAATCTACCTTGCCTACACCGCCGCTAGAAACATACGTAAAGAGCGGACACTCCCGTATGGCCCAGCGGCAGAGCTACTACATAGAGTTCCTGTATATGCTCCCGCAGGGAGCTACCTTTGGTAGCATATACAGTAACTCTACTACTACACTGCCGCCAGCGCCCCGAGCGGGTGGTGAGACCGCTAATTTAGTCCTCCGAGATTTAAGGCCGGGTGCTTCAGCTCTGTTTTAGTTTCGGTTTCGATAGCAAGGCTTTCGGTTCTGATTTATCTGCCTATTAGAATGTTCAACTACGTGCTCTAAGTGGAGCACAAGGGCTTCGTGCCGACCACCAACGCTATTTTTAGGTAGTCAGTTCTCGTTGTGTCTTTTTCCTTCGTCCTCGCCTCAGGTGTCGCGAAATGTGACGCCGCCAGATAGGTTATCTCTCGCACATCGTGCAACCGCACACCTCTTTTTTGCGTGCGGGGGCCCCATGGCCCCAGACGATGCCCTCTTGGGGCAAAAGCGACAGAACCGCACCCAACCGAACGAAACTACACAGAAGCGCTGGCAAAAGAGGAAAACGGAAACTGTACACGCTTAAAGGTATATGCTACCTTTGGTAGCATATACAGTAACTCTACTACTACACTGCCGCCAGCGCCCCGAGCGGGTGGTGAGACCGCTAATTTCGTCCTCCGAGATTTAAGGCCGGGTGCTTCAGCTCTGTTTTAGTTTCGGTTTCGATAGCAAGGCTTTCGGTTCTGATTTATCTTTGCCTATTAGAATGTTCAACTACGTGCTCTAAGTGGAGCACAAGGGCTTTAATATTTCATTTCTAAGCATGCCATACATATAGACGTAATAAACTTTCGGATCGCAAAGGATCGCAGGCTTTTACTGGAGATACCACCAAGCCTCTCGAAGAACCGACGCAAGCTAAATTAGTTCATACAGTTTGGAATACTGCAATCAGAGATGTTCTGGCTTTAATTTTGGGCCGTGATTGAGCCGCCTCTTTCTGTTGCAGACATAGGAAAGAGTGGTTTCACACAGAGTTTATTTTTTCTTGTTTACAATTCGAACTGTACAGAAGAAAATACTGGATCACACACATTTAATGAAATACATCATAATACAAAGAGCAACAAGAAAGAAATGGTAAAGTCGGTGGCGCCTTGTCCCGAACAAAAAAATATTGCAGATATGCTGTGCGGGTTTGTCATCCAAAACATCACCCGTGCTAACAACACAACAGGAGTTGTCAACAGCTAGACAAAAGTAAGGGTTAAAAAGGCACGTATAGCGCACTCGATTCCTGCACATGAGCAGCTTTGGGCGACAAGTTCATAGGCTGTTCTGAAATACAAGCACAACATATTCCATACATCATAGTAACACAATAGTAAGCTTGCACTCTTCGAGAAAGGCGATTATTGCGATTTTTTGGTCAAGGTTCAGACACCGCTCAAAATATCCACATTCCTGCTGCACGCTCTTGTTCTAAAACGAGACAAATAAGGACAAATGGCAAACAACAACAACGTAAATCGACTCTACGAAAAAGGCTGCAGTTGCCTTCGAGAACAATAAAAAAAAGTACGACTTTCTACAAGCTCTGCCCTACATGTACAGAATTAATTCCATGTATTTACTAATTATCGAACCTAGCAAACGGAAGGAAAAGTGTAATGAATGATCAGCGCAATAAAGAACTCAGCGACGAATATACAGGGTCTGTTCTGAAAGTAGTAGGACTGGTTTTTTCCTGGGCGAACGGGCGGATGAGAGCTGGTCTGCGCGTGCAGGATCGTTGAATGGGGATATTGGGAATGCTGGGGAAAATCGGCAGTCGGCTCTCGGCCGTTGAAGAGAGGAGGTCGCTTGTACTGTGAACCCCTGTCGAAACGTCTCGTCACGCAGAATCATCGAGCGTTTACTGGATCAGCGATACGCAATCAAATTTTGAGTAAATCTTGGTAAAACGGGCACAGAGGCTCACAACATAATTAAGGAGGCCTACGGTGACGCTTCCATGGGTAGATCAGGTGTTTTTTGAGTGGCACAAGCTTTTCCTAGAAGGTAAGGAAAGAGTGGAGGAAGACGACCGCTCCAGACGCCCTTCGACCAGCAAGACCAACGAAAATGTGTAGCGAGTGAAACATTTACTTAACAGTGATCGTAGAATGAGTATCAGAATGATTGCTGATGACTGGAGCATTCCTTAAACCCAAGTTCTTGGGATCGTGACAGAAAACTTATCCATGAGGAAAGCGTGCGCGAAGTTGGTGCCGGGAGTGTTGTCAGAGGAGGAACAGGCCAACCGGTAGGATCTTCTTAATCATGTGAAGGAGGACCCCGATTTTTTGCCCAGCACAAGGCGGCAAAGCTGCCTCAGCCCCCCAACAGCCTCGACTTGGCCCCGCCAGACTTTTTTCTATTCCCGAGAATAAAATCTACGCTCGAGGGGAAACATCACGGATCGGTAGAGGTGGTTCAACAGGCCGTGACGAGGGAGCTAAACAGCATTCTGGTCCAGGCATTCCTGGAGGCGTACGAAAACTGTAAAACTCATTGGCAGCAGTGTGTAGGTGCGGAAGGGTGCTACCTTGAAAAATTGTAATCGTTTGTACTATTATCTTGAATAAATTTTGTTTAAAAAAATGAGTCCTACTACTTTCAGAACAGACCATGTATGTAAGCAAACCCTGTGTTCTATTGGCAGCGATGAGAAGCAATAAGGAATCAGGCTTTAAATTCCTGTATCCTGTAGGCTGAACAGTAAGAATAGCCGTCTTCAGCGAAGTCATCCTGGGGTCCATAAAGTCATCTGCGGTGAAATGGTCCCCGCACATGCGGTACGTAGCGTACAGCTGGGTCGGTGACTTTTCTAACAGGTCGCCCCTCTTGGAATAGTAGATCCAAGCCTTCGACCTGAAACAGTTATGGTGCAGTATAACCTGTAATTATTCGCTTCACTGGCTGACTAAAAAAAACGTGCGCATAGTAGCTGGTTCTAACAAGAGATTGGCAGCACTGTTTATGTATTTTTTGAAGTACACAGAAAAGGCGTCAATCACCTGCTGTCACTAGGAATGCGGAAGAACTTCGTCCCCGGCTTCCTTTATCTTCGCCCGTTGTTCCCACACCATAAAACGCAGCAGTAGCTCTCGAATTTAATCCGCTCCGTGGCATATTAGTGTGGGCTTGTGTACAGACTGTAAAAGATTGTCGCAGTCATCAAACAGCAAAGAGGAATATATCGCAGCAAAAAAGATAGAAAAGAAAAATAAACTCGCGGATGACAGTTACTTTAATATGTTTGCAGGCAAGAATGTTAACATATCGTTCATGAAAATTCTGTCTAACTAGCCTCAATCCCTTGCGGAAGCTGGCTGACGTAAGCAGTTTTTTTGTCTATAAAGGAGTGACTGTTGTCAATGGTTGTCTCTATGGTTTCCTTCCAGACCGTACTTATAGGCGGTACGGACCAGCGATAAACTTTCATTTTACAATAATCGCACACTGTCGTAATGATTGCGCAGATCTCAGTATCCGCAACGATTTTCTTATATCCCTTCACGTGGGCACTTTCGATTGTGATCGAACCCTCGACCGGGATCCGACATTTATACCCGACGGAAAATTATCGCTGATATAGCGGTCCAAGGATCGGGAGTAAGAACAGCCCTAGCGCAATAGATGTCACTAAGTAGTTCCGAAACAGCCAACAAAATTTGCTAAGTTCGCAGAAAAAAGACCTTGTATATTACTTTTTTCCGAAAATAATTGGCAGTGTTTAGCTGTGGTTAAACCTGGAGGATTGCGAAAGCAATGAGGATAGAGAGAGAGGCGATAGAGAGCGCGCTGCGGCGGCGGCGGCCCCGGCACGCTAGCTATGCGCAGCTATGCCGCGCCGGGCGCAGAACAGGCACATGTTCCATTTCAACGCCAGCACCGTCAGAGCGCGCTGAAGACGTCGAAAACGTCGGTGGTCAAGCGGCGTCGGAGTTTAGAGAGTTTCGCTTTGGCCAACGTGACGTGGCAGTGCCGCGGGCGCGCGCGCGTAACGTCGGAGTATACAGAGCCTTGAGTCACCCGCGAAGCGACGGCGGCGCGCGCCAGCTGTGCGCCGTCCTCGCGCATGCGCAGTATGGCCTTGAGTCAGCTCCGCGAAATGGCTCGGCGACTCGCGTAGTGTTGCTTTCGCAACAGAAAAAAAAAAACGTACAGAGGGCAAACCGCTTGTATAGAACGAGCGAACTGTCTGTTCCGCAGCTCCCAAAGCCGCTACGACCAGGAAGTCAAAAAATGACAACGAAATCCTATAAGTTTAACTGCACATGCTTACATCCAGACCATTTTTAACCAAATGTTACCTATAGATATCGTGTATTTAGCCCGAAACACGCCCAGAATGTGTTCTAGACAAGCGTTGTGCCCTCTGTACCTATCAATGCCGATCACCTAAAATTCTCGACACAGGTATGAGAAATTGACTGAATAAAACGTATTAGCCATTGTTGTACTGCAGTCTAAAACAACCCTTTTTACTTATATTTTAGGCTTCTCTCTTTTGCTGTCGTTTCCTAGCACTTTATATAAATGGTTTGTGTAACGATACGAGTGAGCCAACGATAAATTCTGTGTTTTAAACGGAACGTGTTACGAGTGACGTTTGGAAAATTACGCTTTCGAAGTAATGCACATGCTCTTCCGGAAAAGACGGTAAAAGTACAAACGGATGGCTCACGGCTCATATTACATGCTACACGCGCAAAATATGTTCACGCAGCATAACAAACGACTTGGTATAATGTTCTTAGCTCAAGGAACATCAAAATTAATCCCGCAGGCAAAAGGAAACAACTTACCGGAAAAATGAGGGGACGCGTTTAAAAGCGCGGTGAGGTGGGCGTAACCGGCGGCACTTCACCTGCAAGAACGACCGGCGCAGCACCAACTGCTACATGGAAACGGACCGCTTGGATGCAACCCAGTGGACGTGTGATAAGCTGTCGACATTTGAAGTAGAGTGGAAGCAAACATAGGCCGCCTGGTGGGTGGTCAGACCCTTTTATTGCGAAAGCAATTCTACTTGCACTTTCACGCCTTTGCCGTGCCGCGGCCGTGATCACCGTCGTGCCGCGGCCGTGACCACCATTGACCTTAATTTTACCTTGATTGCATTAGATTGTATTAGATTAGATTGAATTGGACTGGATTGGATTAGATTAGATTAGATTACATTTGATTTGATTTGATTGGATTGGATGGGATTGGATTGCATTGGATGGGATTGGATTGGTTTGTATTGGATTGGATATGAGTGGATTGGATTGGAGTGGATTGAATTGGATTTGATTGGATTGGAATGGAATGGAATGGATTGGATTGGATGGGATGGGATTGGATTGGTTTGGATTGGATTGAATTGGATTGTATAACCGATGCATCACCACAAGTCTAACCACAAGCACCACCACCAGCTACACTACCAGCTGTACCATGGCGTAGGTACGGATATTGATTTCGCAATTACCAGGCTTAACCAAGCTAAGCCACAGGAATTTTTTTTTGCTCGGCCGCGAAAATGCTTGAGTGTCCGCTCTTTACTTAAGTGTGCCGCTCCTTGGTGGTGGTGCAAAACATTTATTCGCCAGACGTCTCGTTGCAGTCGACCGAGTGAGACGCATAGCTCCGAAGCGGCCCAATGATTCCGCGCCAAGCGGTTCGGGGAAGCGGCTGTGAGTTGACCACAAGGCTTTCGCCAAGCACAGTTTAGAATTTCCAAAGTGTCTTCGGTATATTTTTTTGACTAAAGGAAATGCGCAGCATCTGTCTCCCACAGCTGCGAAACAAATAGGTGGTGGTGGTGAAAACATTTATTGCCAAGCAGTGCAGAAGGGGCAAACCCAGCCTCCCCTTACGGGGCACGAGGCAACCCTTAGGGGGTTGCCCTTGAAGGGCAAAGGACAATCCTTGGAGGGCTATCCGCTTTAACGCGTCGGTAATTATCCGGCGCTGGTCAGCAGCAGCGGAGCTGGCCAGGAGAGCCTCCCAGTATGACACCGCCGTGTTTGGGGATGGAGGTTGTTGGAAGGTAATACATGTGAGAAGGATATGAATGAAGTCTCCCGGTGTTCGAGGGAGCTTGCAGGAGGAAAAGAACTGTACGGGGTAGCGGGCATGAAGAATAATAGGGTAGGGAGCAGTACGGGTCTGGAGTCGGCGCCCGTGGGAGGCCTGGGTGAGGGTTAGAGCGGGAGCCGGCGGTGCGTGCACGCGCCGGCTATCTCGGTAGTGGGTAAGGATATCTCTGAAGGTAAGCAGACGCTCCCGCGATGGCGGAGAGGTTCCAACTCCAGCCCGGAAAGTGAGACCTCGGGCGAGAGAGTGGACCTCCTTGTTACTGAGGAGGCCTGCGTGTGCGGGGGCCCAGATAAGGGTTACAGGGCGGGTGAGGTGCCAGAAGCGTAGAAGCCGAGCCGCGGTGCGGGATATCAGGCCTTTGGCGAAATTGGATAGGGCAAGTTTTGAGTCGGAGAGAATTTTGGTGGCAAAGGTGGAGATGAGAGCGAGTGCAATGGCTGCTTCCTCTGCAATTTCTGATGAGTCTGAGGTGATGGAGTCTGATGCGAGTAATCGGGCCTGATTCTCAGCGACGGCGAGGACCATGCGAGAGCCCAAAGAGTACGCTGCCACGTCCTCGTAGGCTACCTCGGAATTGTCGCCGTACAGCTTGTGTAGGGCTTTGGCGCGGGATGCCGTGCATTCTCCGTCGTGCTCCGGGTGCATGTTCTTAGGGATGGGATGGATGATGAGATGGGAGCGTAGGTCTGGAGGTAGGGGGGGGGGGGGGGGCTCCTAGGTAGGATGGATGATTGGGGCGATGCCTAGCTGACAGAGCAGAGTGCGGCCTGTCGGGGTACCCCACAGGCGAGTCAGCTGTGCTGATAGAGTGGCTTCTGCCAGCTCCTCAAACGTGTTGCGGGTAGCGAGGTTGAGGAGCCAGACAGTAGAGGTGCTAGGGGGCAGGCGGGCGACCTTCGTGCAGCTCCTGAGGAGCGCGTTGATGCGGTCCCGCTCCTTCTGCTTTAGGGGGAGGTAGGGGAATGAGTACGCCGTGCGGCTCGTGATGTAGGCTTGGGTGAGGCGGTTAGTGTTCCGCTTTCGCAGACCTGCGCGCTGGTTCGCCACGCGCCGGATTAGACGCGTGACTTGCTGGCTTTGGGTCTGGAGCGCTTGGATGGTGTCGCCGTGCGCGCCGTGAGAGTGAAGGACGAGGCCCAGGATGCGAATCTTTGAGACGAGGGGAATGGGATGGTTCTCCAGTTTAAGTGAGATGGGAGGGTTGGCGGGGTCGTGCGGCCTGGGGGGTAAAGGAAGAGTTCTGATTTGGAAGGGGAGCAGGCTAGGCCGTGCGCGCGAACGTACGAGTCGATGATGTTGAGGGCCAACTGTAGGTTGTGTTCCATGTTGCCATCACTGCCTCGATTGGCCCAGACTGTGAAGTCGTTAGCATAGAAGCTGAAATGTATGTCGGCAACTTGGGCGAGTTGGTGGGAGAGTTGGAGAAGGGCTCTGTTGAAGAGGTAGGAGACAGCACCGCACCGTGAGGCGTTCCCCGTGCTCCCAGTGAGAAAACAGGGAGCTGGTGATCGCAAAGGGAAGTGTGGCTGTGGGTTTTGAGAGGAAGTCGCGTACGTAATTGTACATCCGCGGACCGACGACTAGGGCGTGGAGGCCTTCTAGGACGGCTGCGTGGGTAATGTTGTTGAAAGTTTTATTGCGAAAGCAATACTACTTGCACTTTCACGCCTTTGCCGTGCCGCGGCCGTGTACACCATCGTGCCGCGGCCGTGACCACCATTGACCTTCATTTGAACTTGATTGCATTAGATTGTATTAGATTAGATTGGATTGGACTGGATTGGACTGGACCGGACTGGATTATATTGGATTGGATTAGATTAGATTGGATTACATTAGATTTGATTGCATTGGATTGGAATGGAATGGATTGGATTGGATGGGATTTGATTTGTTTGAATTAGATTACACTACATTAGATTAGATTACATTGGATTGGATTGGATAGGAGTGGATTGGATTGGATTGGATTAGAGTGATTGGATTTGATTGGAGTGGATCGAATTGGATTGGAATGGATTGGATTGGAATGTATAAGCGATGCATCACCACAAGTCTAACTACAAGCACCACCACCAGCTACACTACCAGCCGTACCATGGCGTAGGTACGGATATTGCTTTCGCAATTACCGGGCTTAACAGAGCTAAGCCACAGCCAATTTTTTTGTCAGGTCGACAGCGAGGATAGTCTTGGTGGCGCCCGCGGGGGAGTCAAGGATGTGGTGTTTGAGTAGTAGAAAGACGTTCTGGGTGGATAAGCATGGGCGGAAACCAAACATGCACGAAGGCATGAAGTTGTTATTCTCCAGATATCGGCTGAGCCGGGTGTGGAGAACGTGCTCCATGAGCTTGCCGACACACAAAGTAAGGGAGATGGGACGAAGGTTAACAGGGAGAAGTGGTTTGCCGGATTTGGGAATAAAGACTGCTTTGGCGTCTTTCCACTGAGGTGGGAGGGCGCCGCACAGAGAGCATTCGTTGAAGTAGTCGGTTAGGGTTTTGACGGAGGGGGAATCGAGGTTGCGGAGTGCCTTGCCGTGCACTCCGTCGGTGCTAGGAACTAAGAACGTGTTGAGGCGCTGGAGCTCTGCCCTGACTTCTGCCTTGGTGATGGCTCTGTCGAGGAGGCCATTGAGTGAGCCTGTGTGGTCAGGGTGGTTTGCGGAGGGATGTGCGAGGGAGTATTCATCACAAAGCTCCTCGAGGAGTTCCTGCGGGGAAGCCTCGGATGTGTGTATGAGCTTTATGAGGTTGTGTTGCTGGTGTGTCTTGGACTGAGTTGAATCAATGAGGCATTCTTGCCCTTTTGAATAACCTCAAAATTGCTACTAGCTCTGATCACCTTGGATTTAATAACAAAATACTAAAGAATGCCTCTCTAATCTTTTATCAAGTATTGACGTCACTTTTTTCGCAATCATTATCATCTGGTACAATTCCTGATGACTGGCGTACAGCGAAAGTAATACCCATTTTCAAATCCGGAGACCGCACTATTCCACTTAACTATCGCCCTATCTCATTAACCAGCAACATCTGTAAACTCCTCGAACACGTAATTCATACTAAGTAATTAATTATCTAGACGAGCACGATATCATTTTCAAATACCAGCACGGTTTTCGCAGTGGTTATTCATGCGACACCCAGCTCGCTGGATTTACTAACTACATATTTTCCGCAGTAGACGCTGGCCTACAGGTTGACGCAATATTTTTAGACTATTCTAAAGCTTTCGATCGCGTTCCCCATCACAGGCTCCTCACCAAATTGACAAACTTAAATCTCCATCCCAACGTTATTTCATGGATAAAACAATTCCTCTATAATAGAAAACAATACACCTCTGTCAACAGCTTTAAGTCGTCTTCTGTCCCCGTAACATCTGGAGTCCCCCAGGGAAGCGTACTTGGCCCTCTGCTTTTTTTAGTTATATTAACGATCTACACAAGTGTGTATCGTCACAAGTTAGGTTATTCTGGGTTGATTGTGTAATATATCGTAATATTACTAATGAAAGCGACCGCCATTCCCTTCAAACTGATCTTGACGCTGTAGCGGCTTGGTGTTCCTCCTGGCTAATGTCTTTAAATGCATCTAAAACAAAGTTGATGTCGTTTACTAACCATTCCACTCGAATTTCTGCAGCCTACTTCCTCAATAACGATAGAGTAGAACTTATAACAACTTACAAGTACCTAGGAGTTCACTTTCAGTCTCACCTAACTTGGCATTACCATATTAACACAATCTTAGCACAGCAAATCGCGCACTCAGCCTTCCTAGGCGTAATCTCAAACTCGCGCCTTCACACGTAAAAAAACTTGCTTACATCACGCTAATCCACCCGAAAGTTGAGTATGCTTCTGCCATATGGGACCCTCTACAAGCATACATCATAAACACCATTGAATCCCTGCAAAACAGTGCTGTTCGCTTCTTCTTTTCAGATTATTCACGCTTCGCCAGTCTCACAGCATTGAAACAACGTGCCGAGTTGGAACCACTATCATGTCGACGCCATTTCGCTCGCCTAACCTTACTTCACAAACTGTATCACCATTCCACCCTCCACGACGACTTCTTTTTGCCACACCCTGCAATCTTTCCTCGCCGCGATTACGATAACAAAATAAAACGCATAACATGCCGTTCATCGCTCTACGCGAAATCATTCATTCCTCGCACTATAATAGATTGGAATAACTTGCCATCACACATAGCTACTGAGGTTAACCTACAATCGTTTCAGCATTCGTTAAAGCAAACCATGGACTAACAGATTTGGCATTTTTGATGTATTATGTGCATTTACTGAGTATTTTATTCTGCGTTGTGTGTTGTGTTATTTGCGTACATTAATACCTTTATTTCATACTTCGTTATTACGTGTATTTTGTTTCAAGTGCCTGTGCCATATTTTCATCCTTGTATCCCCCCCCCCCCCCCCCCCCCGATGTAATAATCTCGCACGAGGGCCCTTAGGGGTATTCTAAATAAATAAATAAATGAGACGGCGTAATATGTTCCAGGTCTGGGGCAGGCTCATGTTGCCGTCCAACCTGTTACAAAGAGATTCCCAATTTTGGCGAGATAGGGTCGCAGCATGCGTCTCAATCTCCTTGTTGAGCCGGGCCAGCCGGCGAGTGAAGTGATCACTCGCCTTTGACCGTGTATGTCATTACATTCTTTTTAAAATCCTCGAACATGTCTTTTTGTTGGAGAAGTTGTTTTAAAAGGGGTTAAATGGCCTATAGTAACTGTACCACGAATCTAGTTGTTAACCGAGAGCTCACAGACAGAATTGCCGTTAGAGCATCCGTGCGGCAAGGCTGCCCAATGTGACCGCTACTTTTCGCTCTGTACCTGGAACCACTTTGCCGAAATGTAATAAGTAACAGCTGTATTCGTGGTTTCCAACTGGAAGCATGGGAAATTAAAGTATTGGCTTATGCCGATGATGTCGCTGTTCTTTGTAGCGACCACAGCAGCATAGAACATGCGATGTCGGTTGTCCGTATTTTTTGTGATTTAACCAATAGCGTTGTTTTCCTGGACCAGTGTGCGGTCCTTTGCCATGGGAATTGGGCATGAGCGCCTTTGTTTCATGCAAGTGTGAAATGGTCACATGTCCTTCCAAATACCTAGGTGTACCTCTTGACAAGTATCGAGATAACAATGACTTTTGGAAGGAGAAAATTCAAGAACTCTCCATGCGTGCACAGAAATGGTCGGAAAAGCAACTGTCTGTATTCACGCGCGTAAACATATGGAATGCATATCTGGTTTCAAAATTGTGCTATTTGTTGCAGGTCCTTTCATGCTCTCGACTTAACATTCAAAAATTTCATCGTCTCTTCGCAGTTGTTGTTTCGCAGTCCTCATGGGAGAGGACTAAACGTGATAATTTATTTCTGCGTTTGAGAAAAGGGGGTATTTCCTTGCCACATTTGTACCTGAGGCAGGTGGTGGGAAGATTTCTGTTTCTTCGAGGTCAACGCGACCCTTTCCGGCGGACGTATATTCAAGTGAGGCTTTCTTCGGCTTTGTCAAACTATGTTATTTCCAGTGTGGACGGGATGAGATACAGTGCAAGTAGGTTTTTGAAAGAAGTGGTCTTTGCTTTCCGGTTTCTTAATGTGCGCTTCAGTTTGGAATATCTTTCTAATGTCACGCGTAAGAAATTGTTAAAAGATTTGCTTGACTCTGTCTTCCCGGAACCAATCTATCGATCTCTGTATAGTGGAGGCCAAGCAGGAAATGTTTTAAAAAGAGTACGAAAAATGGTGGTGCCAGCGGGTGTGAAGACGTTTTTCTTCAAGTTACACACTGGGACGTTGCCGGTTAAAACATGGATGGGGGAGAAGGGATTGTTTTTCCCATGGGGTGCTGACTCCTCGTTGTGTCACAAACCAGTGTCAATAGAACACGTCTTTATTGATAGCTGGGATGCGCTGCTCTTTTGGGACGTGCTCCAGCGTACAATAAAGAAAGGCTTACCCTTGACGCCGTATGGCCTACGATTGCTGGACGTTGAGCCGGATGTTTATAAATATGATGTAATTTTCCTGCTTGGCCTGCACAGTATTTGGCGAAGCAGGATGGCTGTACGAAACTGTGATGAAGATGCGCGTTCTGTCCGCGATTACTTCTAAGAAAACATATTTAAGCTACGTGAAGTGTACAAGCAGCTAAGTTTTGGAGATGAAGTTATCGAGTTGATGGGACAGTTGTGTTCCCTGAAACAGTTTTGATTTTCTCACGCGAGTGAAACATATGTCCGCTCTTGATGTTTGAGAGTGCAGCGCAGAACATCTCTTTATGATCTGTTGTAATCTGTCAAAACAGGCAATAAAGACAAAAAAAAAGAGCTGGCATGGCGGAGTGGTTGCGTGGTCGTCTCTCACTCCGGAGACCATGGTTTGATTCCCCAACTCGACCAATATATTACTAGGATTTTTTATTTATCTGGTCTGACTAGGAAGGTTAATTAGGCTAGTTGGTTAATGAACTAATTAACTAAACTCAGTCATACTTACTTGGAGCATCAGTATACAATCCCTTTAATTGGTTGCATGGTTACTAGCCGAAGTACAATTGGCTCCGATTTAAATTCCCGCACTGTGACATCATGACCATTTCTCACCAATTGAAAAGCGTGACATTTCTGTCGACAACTCCTGCTTACAACGATGAGGCATTAAAGGCTTCTGCCTTAATACCCTCCAACACCTCATCCTCATCAACACTCCCGACCCGCAGCGCCGACTCCGCTACCTCGCCATCAAGTCCGTACTCATCAGAGGCATCTCCTACGACATATACTCCTACCAAGCAGCCCCGGAGGACTGCGCCCGCGACGTGGTCGACGGGGTCCCTCTCGACCACTCCTACGAAGATATCAAGGATCGTCTCAGTCACGATCGGAACCCTCCCATCCTCGACTTTAGACGGATGGGCTCGAGACAGACCATCATCATTCTGTTTGAAAACGACTGGGTGCCCAAGAACAACTATCACTCTTCCGTTCGCTATAGGTGCTACCTGTTTAAAAAGAAGATTGAGCACTGCCTTAACTGCGGCGCACTCGGCCACCGCGCGGATGTGTGCCCGGCTCCCAAACAACGCCGCTGCCCCGGCTGCGACCCTGTAGAACCCCCCGAGGACCACTCTTGCACGCTGCAATGCATGATCTGCAGCAAAGCACACCTGACGGCGGACAGAACGTGCAAGCCGCGCTTCCGTACTCCATACATCGTGAAAAAGAGGTTTTGGGATGCCAAGCGAGCTGCTGAGGCAAACGCCAGCCAGGCTTCACCCAGTGAGGCTCCATCCCAACACCGCCGCCGCTCCACGACCCGCAAGACCCATGCCCCGCGGCTGACCCTGGAGTCCTTCTCGGCGCTGCAGCCTGCCGCACCGAAACAGCCGCCTAGCACGAACAAGACCGAGGCCCGGTTCCACTCCTGGACCGGAACCAGGCCACCACCACCTCCAGTCCCCCCGAGACCCCTGCCCAAGAACCCGGCCCCTGCACCACCAATCAGGTGAGTTGGGCAGGCGTAGTCTCCCAGAACACCGCCAACTCCCTCTATGAAGAGCTGCTGCGTGTCCGCGCGCAGCTCGCCTCCCTTCAAACCACCAACCTCCACCTCCAGGCCCAGCTGCGTGTTCATCCGCAGGCCCAAACCCCTACCCCGGACACAGCGGCCCCGGCCGCTCCTACCTCCATTCTTCCAACGCCACCTCTCCCTACTCGCGAGCTACCAGCCAAGAAGCGGGCTGCAACTCCCCCTACCTCCTTGACCGCAGCAACCCCGGCCGAGATAACCCCAGTCCTACCTCCCAATTGACATACACCTGCGCTTAAAAGACACGGACAGAAAGAAAGAGACACACACACACCTCCCAAATTTGAACAACTCATGGAAGCCAGAATTAAAGCCGCGGTGCAGATGACCATCCAGGCCTTCACCAATGAATTCTCCAGGCTCACTACCCGTCTAGACGAATTCGCACACCAAATTGACGAATGATTTAAGGAGCAAGAGGATCGCAAAGCGACAGCTGTTGCCGCCGCGCGGCTTAAAAAGAAGGGCCAGCTCCACTTCCTCTCTAACTACTGCACAGCAAACGACACCTATAGTGATGGCGAGACCACACACTAGCCTCACCATCTCGCAGTGGAACTGTTGCGGCTTTGGTTCCAAGCGAGGCTGGTTCACCAGTTCCTAGCTCGGGCAGACGGCCCCGGCGTGTTCGCGCTGCAAGAGCCCTCCAATCCCATTACCCTCCCCAGCTACCTGCCCATCGTCCCCATTTCTCCTACACCCCCTCGGGTTGCATCCTTGTATGCCATGCGCTCACTACCATCTCCCACCCCTTAGACGTCCCTGAAATAAATCATCTCCTCATCGAACTCGTGCCGCAGCGCACTCGGGATAACAGTCTCCTCATCCCCAACGTATACAGCCACCCGAAGTGCCTTCGGCACGACTTCGACCGACTATTCACGCTTGCCAAGCGCGCCAAACACAAATGCCCCCTCCTATTTGTAGGGGACTTCAACGCCCCACATACGGCCTGGGGCTAAACAACCAACACCCCAAATGGGCGCAGGGTATGGCTCGCAGATCAACATGCTGGCTTCTCCCGTCTCACAGACCCCACCACCCCTACTCGCATCGGGAACAGCGTCTGCGCAGACACTACTCCCGACCTCAGCTTCACCCACCGCCTCCCTCACGCTGCGTAGTGTAACACCCAGGAGAATCTGGGTAGTGATCACTTCATTATCGAGATTCTCCTACAGACAGGCAAAACACGCAGACCCACTCGTGGTGCTAGCATCACGACGTGGGGCTCATTACGCACCTCCCGAGCAGCTCGCACTCTTGACACCATATCAGACATAGCTACTTCGACCGACGAACCCCAGAGTGACGTCCGTGCCGTGACTCGCCCCCTCCCAGAGGGCCGCCCTGCAGACGCAATGGATTCCCTTCTCATGCAGCACCGTGACTCGCCTACTCCCAGAGGACTGCACTGCAGACGCAATGGATTCCCATCTCATGCACCTATGGGAGGCCAAGGCGGGTCTTGAGCGGAGGTGGCGGTGTCAGCGCTGGAATCGAACACTCACTCGCCGGCTGGCCCGGCTCAACAAGGAGATTGAGACGCATGCTGCGACCCTATCTCGCCAAAATGGGGAATCTCTTTTTAACAGGTTGGAGGGCAACATGAGCCTGCCCCATACCTAGAACATATTACGCCGTCTCATTTATTTATTTATTTATTTACAATACCCCTAAGGGCCCTCGTGCGAGATTATTACATCGGGGGGGGGGGGGGGGGGGGGAATACAAGGATGAAAATATGGCACAGGCACTTGAAACAAAATACACGTAATAACGAAGTATGAAATAAAGGTATTAATGTACGCAAATAACACAACACACAACGCAGAATAAAATACTCAGTAAATGCACATAATACAACAAAAATGCCAAATCTGTTAGTCCATGGTTTGCTTTAAGGTATGTCACCACCTTTTTCAAAATTTTTTTAAATTTTAACTATTAAATTTTTATTTCACATTTACCTTATAAAGCACCGTTTTATATGATATTGAAAAGCAAGAAAGAGTGAAAAAAGCCATACTGGTATTAATTATTCACAAAAAAATGCCCAAACTTGGTTGTTATGCAAACATTCATAACTAGCGAATGGAGAGCAGGAATTTTAACTTTTTTGGCACAGACTTAGCCAACTAACCATACTGTGCAACCAACTAGGATCTTTGCCATCCGATAATTGGGAAAAAAGTTATAGCAGAAATGCCAAAGAAAACAAAAAAAATTGTCATTTTTGCCTGCATTCCTTGATATAAAACATGATTATATCAAAACTAACCATTCGATTTAATTTATCCTAGTTCATTGCACAGGTTAATAACAAAGGAAAGAGGGTGCAAAGTTTCATTGAATAATATTTATTTATTTCGAAGTTACGACTGTTTGCGCAACACGAAAGTGCAAAAAATAAAGTTTTGAGAAAAACAAGATTAAAGTTTTTCAATCCTTGTAGAAACAAGATCATCATGCCCTAGGAAGTTAAAATCCTCCATGTTCATAGCTAGGGCCCTCATTAGCTGATGTGAGCTCTCTTTTGGCATTTGTTGCTGCCCGTTCTTTTTTGCGGAGATGTTTTGCGCCACTCGTTGATTGACGTTGGGCCTTCAACACATGGTAATGGTCACTGGTGCAACATGCTACGAGAGTGTGGTGGCCAGATTCGATGCCTGCTTCCCTCAAAATATCTACTCTACTTCAGCTGCCATCATTGAAGGACGAATTCGGTAGCATTCAAAGCGATAGCGCGAAGAAAACAACTGAGACGCTTGTAGTGTCATGCATCAACCTTGCGGAAATGTAAAGCAATGTTTAAAAAACAAAAGAAGCCTTACAAATTGCCTTTGAGTAATCTTTTATATATAAGACTAAAACAAAACAAAAAATTTTCAATATACGCCGCTGATTATTGCCGGGTTATCATTTTCTGTTACCAAACCACATTAGTTTCGGTTTCAGAACTGTTCACCACCTGTTCGAAACTTGGCTATAACTTTTTAACAAAATAAGATACGAACATTATTCTTGCTGCAAAACATTTTTGAATGTTTTGAGATTCCCAAAATATAAAAAAGAAAAAATGTCATTTTAAAAAAAAAAACGCCTTTTCAAAGGTGGTGACATACCTTAACGAATGCTGAAACGATTGTAGGTTAACCTCAATAGCTATGTGTGATGGAAAGTTATTCCAATCTATTATAGTGCGAGGAATGAATGATTTCGCGTAGAGCGATGAACGGCATGTTATGCGTTTCAGCTCCTTTCGCCGCACACACAGGGCCATTATTTGAGCAACTAAAAATTGTTAAAAGGACATCTTTATATAACTACAGACTTTCCCTACTTTATAGACTAGGCATCACCAAGAAGGACGACACGCTAACATTATTAGCGGTGCTTCAACAAAACATCAATACAGATAACATCCGAAATCCAGAACGTTGGAATATCACTGGCTGTCGCACAAACTATGGAAAGCAGATGCTTCGTTACAGGCTTCCTGTTTTACTCAATCAGCACTCACGCAATTGTCGGAAAGATTTTACAGTTGTTTCCGTGAAACAGTTCCGTCAAATGTTTTTGTGAACAGTTTGTCCATGTCCTCATTTAGTGCTTTGTACATGATGTACTTTGATTTTTTTGTGCTTTTTAACTCAAAATTTTTTTTCAATTTTGATTTATTGATGCAAAAATTCAATCAGTTCATTTATCCTGCGCTGCCAAATGCCGTCAGAAAGGGGGCAGTCGCCCCGTCAAGCTGCTCTCTGAAGCAGCTTTTTCGTGGCTGCTCCTTTCATTTGTAAAAGAGGAAAAATAAACTATTATTATTGTTATTATTATTATTATTATTATTATTATTATTATTATTATTATTATTATTATTATTATTATTATTATTATTATTAATGTAATCGCGGCGAGGAAAGATTGCAGGGTGTGGCAAAAAGAAGTCGTCGTGGAGGTTGGGATGGTGATACAGTTTGTGAAGTAAGGTTAGGCGAGCGAAATGGCGTCGACATGATAGTGGTTCCAACTCGGCACGTTGTTTTAATGCTGTGACACTGGTGAAGCGTGAATAATCTGAAAAGATGAAGCGAACAGCACGGTTTTGCAGGGTTTCAATGGTGTTTATGATGTATGCTTGTAGAGGGTCCCATATGGCAGAAGCATACTCAACTTTCGGGCGGATTAGCGTGATGTAAGCAAGTATTTTTAAGTGTGAAGGCGCGTGTTTGAGATTACGCCTAGGAAGGCTGAGTGCGCGATTTGCTGATTGTAAGATTGTGTTAATATGGTAATGCCAAGTTAGGTGAGACTGAAAGTGAACTCCTAGGTACTTGTAAGTTGTTAAGTTCTACTCTATCGTTACTGAGGAAGTAGGCTGCAGAAATTCGAGTGGAATGGTTAGTAAACGACATCAACTTTGTTTTAGATGCATTTAAAGACATTAGCCAGGAGGAACACCAAGCCGTTACAGCGTCAAGATCAGTTTGAAGGGAATGGCGGTCGCTTTCATTAGTAATATTACGATATATTACACAATCATCCCAGAATAACCTAATTTGTGACGATACACACTTGGGTAGATCGTTAATATAACTAAAAAAAGCAGAGGGCCAAGTACGCTTCCCTGGGGGACTCCAGATGTTACGGGGACAGAAGACGACTTAAAGCTGTTGACAGAGGTGTATTGTTTTCTATTATAGAGGAATTGTTTTATCCATAAAATAACGTTGGGATGGAGATTTAAGTTTGTCAATTTGGTGAGGAGCCTGTGATGGGGAACGTGATCGAATGCTTTAGAATAGTCTAAAAAAATTGCGTCAACCTGTAGGCCAGCGTCTACTGCGGAAAATATGTAGTTAGTAAATCCAGCGAGCTGGGTGTCGCATGAATAACCACTGCGAAAACCCTGCTGGTATTTGAAAATGATATCGTGCTCGTCTAGATAATTAATTACTTAGTATGAATTACGTGTTCCAGGAGTTTACAGATGTTGCTGGTTAATGAGATAGGGCGATAGTTAAGTGGAATAGTGCGGTCTCCGGATTTGAAAATGGGTATTACTTTCGCTGTACGCCAGTCATCAGGAATTGTACCAGATGATAATGATTGTGAAAAAAGTGACGTCAATACTTGATAGAAGATTAGAGAGGCATTCTTTAGTATTTTGTTATTAAATCCAAGGTGATCAGAGCTAGTAGCAATTTTGAGGTTCTTCAAAAGGGCAAGAATGCCTCATTGATTCAACTCAGTCCAAGACACACCAGCAACACAACCTCATAAAGCTCATACACACATCCGAGGCTTCCCCGCAGGAACTCCTCCAGGAGCTTTGTGATGAATACTCCCTCGCATATCCCTTCGCAGACCGCCCTGAGTAGACAGGCTCACTCAATGGCCTCCTCGACAGACCCATCACCGAGGCGGAAGAGGGGGGTCCGGCTTCTAAGGGCGCCGCCATGTTTGTCGCCGCGCGGCGGAAATGGGTCCAGCCCGATCGTCTTCGCCGCGCCGCTTTCCGCGGCGCTCGGCGTCAAAAGCGGCCGAATCCGCTTCGCTCGCCGGATTTTTGGGCAAGTGTGAACGGGCCTTTAGAGGCGAAGCTTAACACTGTAACCACACATGTGACACAAGCAGCAACACCGCGCTTAAGGCTTCCGCCTCACCGCACTTTGGGTCAACAAAGTGCCCCCCTGAATGTTTGATGATGACTGTATCAGGCTTGGCCTCTTGAGGTCCTAGGCGGCCTGCTTGCAGAATGGCATCGCGAAGCACGGCGCCATTCACGGTCGGAAGGCTGAGGCCGCACGGGGACGGAGGATGTTTTATGATCGTCGATGGGTAACTTGGGGTGACGTGGGGAAGACAGTTGGGACGGCCTTAGCCTTCCGACCGTGAATGGCGCTCTGCTTCGCAATGCCATTCTGCAAGCAGCCCGCCTCGGACCTCAAGAGGACAAGGCTGATACAATTATCATCGATACCCTCCAACACCTCATCCTCATCAACACTCCCCGACCCGCGAAACCAATAAAGCGGGGGCTTGGAAAGCACAGGGCAGAATTTGTAAATTGGTTTTTGAGGAAAGGAAATGCTCAGCATCTGTCTCACACATCTCGGTGGAAACCTGAACCAGAGGGGAGGCGCATAACTGCCCTCTTGGAACAGTGGAAACCTCAATCGTTCTTTAAGCTACGTGGCGGCTTTAGTGAGATGTGGGCTGCATGCGTTGGCATTGACAACGTTGTGCCAGAAACGCGGCGCAGAAGCCATTGGCTGTCGACGTTCGTTGTGTGATCGGGGTTGGCGTTGATAACGTTTTACACTCCGATCATTTTAAGGAAAGGAAGTGCGCATAACTGGCTCCCTGGGTCAGTGGACGCCTGAATCGCGCTTATAGGTACGTGAGGTGATGAGAGAGAGATGGGGGCTGCATGCGTTAGCGCTGACAACGGTGAGCGAACTCTTGCGATCAACCATTAATTGCCACTTGCCAGGATGGCAGGGGACTTTAGTGTAGACATAAAAGCGAACATGAGTAGTAGTAGTAGTAGTAGTAGAAAACTTTTATTTAGATCTTTTAAGAGATTCGCGGATTCGAAGCCTCCGTCGTCTTTCGTGGCGCCGGCGACTTGAGGCTTCTCTTCAGCAAGGTTGGGCCCCTAGTCCAGGGCTCCACTGAGTCGCGCTGCATCAGTAGCGTGCCGCACTAAGGCCCTTTGGGCCGCGAGCTCGCTGCTGGTGAGCCGGCTCTCCCATTGCTCCGCACTCGGGAATTCGTGTTGGTGGAATGCTTTATTTCGTTCGCACTCCCATGTGATGTGGTATAGTGTGGGTGTGTCGCCGCACCAGGGGCAGTTTGCTCTGTATTGTGTTGGTGACATCTTGTTATAGATGTACAAGTTGGGGAAGGAGTTTGTTTGTAGCTTACACCAGCCGACTGCTTCCTCCCTCGTGAGGGCTTTGTGTGGTGGTGGGTACTTGAATCTAGTCCCTCTATATAGTTGTAATGTATCTGTGTATCCCCCCTCGCATGCTAGTAGCTGAAGCTCCAGAACATCTGACATGCCTGCTCGGTATGTAAGCCCTCGAGCTAGGCTGTCTGCTGTTTCGTTCCCCGCTACGCCTGCGTGGCCTGGGACCCAGATTATGTGTTGTATGGGTGTCTTCTCAGCAGAGGCTGCTGCCCCACTGATTATCCTGAGGGCCATGCCGCTAATTCTGCCCTTCGTATAGTTTTTACACGTGTCTTTCGAGTCTGTTAAGATGTTTAGGGATCGGCCTTTCCTATAGCCTTCTGCTACCGCCAGCGCGACGGCAATTTCCTCGGCCTCCGTTATGCCCACGACCTCCACTGAGGCGCATGAATTTCTTGCCACTTATGCGGGAGAACATTCCGTTCCTCTCGCTCGTAACGCCTCCCACGGCTGTGAGAACCTCGCGAAATACACAGACCTCGTCTTTGGGAACCAGGCATTGGTGCAGCAAGTCGAGCATATATCCATGTATTTGTCCGACCGCTAAGCTTCCTTTTTATAATCAAGAACTGTTAGTGGCGTGTTTATTGAAGAAGGAATATGTGTGAAAAATAACAAGTTGTCTGTAATTGTACATACATATCTTGCTCAAATTCTCTGCCTCAATCTATCGAAAAGCTGAAACAGCTGATGGATGGATGGAAACAACTTTATTACACCAAAAAAAAATAAAAAATCTTCCAGGGTGGTCCCCTACTGGTCCAGGAGTCCACGGGCTTGCGCTTCACGTAAAGCCCGATCCACTAGCCATTTCTGGCCGGCGGGCTGAGCGGTCCGTAAAGCAGCCTCCCAGGAAGAATGAGTGGGATTGGGGATGGGGAGTACTGCCTTTGGGGAAGGACATTCCAAAAGGTAGTGGAAAAGTGTAGATCTGGGCACGCCACAGGTGGTACAATCAGGAGGAAAGGTGGGGTGAAAGCATGAGAGACGGTGGGGGGAAATAAAACAGCCTGTCTGTAATTGCCGCCATGTGGCGCTGGATGAGGGCGACAAGGTACTGTGGGGTGGTGGCAGTGTCATGCGGATGAGTTTGTAGAATGTTGTAATTTGATGATATGTATACAGGACCGATGTAGCCTCGTTCGCAGGGTTGGTTGCCTGATCATCCGGGAGGAGAGTTCTCGGGCCAGCGCATGAACGCGCTCATTACCGGGGATCGAGGCATGCCCAGGGACCCACGACAGAGTAACCGTTCGGTCGAGAGAGGTGACTGTGGCAAGAATACGATGTGTTGCCGGCGTCGCCACGCCCTTTAGGTAGTGGCGGTACGCGGCCTGGGAATCTGTGCAAATTTCGGTTACGTTTTTGTCAGTGGTGGAGTGGGCCAAAGCAAGTGCGATGGCGGCTCCTTCCGCTTCTGCTGGCGAATTAGTCCGGATAGTGGCGGCGGCCCCCACTGTGCCGTCTTCATACGCTGCGACTGCCGTGAAATATCCTGGTTTCGAATTTTGTGCCCCGTCGACATAAAGGATATCCGATCGGTTGCTGTATGTTTTCGTGTAATAGCTCGCTCGTGCCTGCCGCCTACCCTGATGGAAACTAGCGCTCATATTGCGCGGTTGGGGCTTCTGATATATGTGATCCTGAGTGCGCAGAGAGATCATGTAAGGTGTAGGACTTGTTGGGGTGGGAATGGGTGGATTGAGACGTAGCTGTCGCAGTAGGCGTTGTCCTGTTTCTGTGCGACTGAGGCGGACTAATTGGTTGGTGCGTTGAGCCTCTATTAATTCGGTCACTGTATTGTCACGTTGTAGTGACGGCAGTCCAGCGGTCAGGGAGACACCAACCAGTCTTGGAAACGAAGCTCTTTATTTGGGCTGACTTGCGCCCGCAAAAGAACTGAATCACTCGGCGGCGGCGTAAGCAACAAGCGGGCTCGTCAATCGTCGAACTACGAATGTCCGCCGCTCGCGGCATCGCTCAATTTAAAGCCGGCAAGGAAACTTCCAGATAACAGGTCAAGATCATCTACGGTAATCTGGAAAAACCTAGATGCAGCCTTTCATGGCTGCGAACAATCGAGATTAGTCTGGTCGCTTCTCGCGCCACGAACAAAAGTGATAACGACCCTTTCCTGCTGCCTTGAGCGTGAACGAACAAACACTGCAATGATACGTGGCAGTATTGTGGGTACCAGTGGCCAGGAGACGTTTCGTGCTAACCGTCCGTGGAAGCCGTAGGGCGGAGGTGACAGCCGTGCGTATTAGGATGTCTGCCTGTTGTGTTTGCCGCTGAGTGAGTATGTGGTATGGGAGGTGGTATATAATGCGGCTAATGATTAGTGCATTTGTCATATTGAGGGTCTCCCGTTCAGACAGCCCATGATTGCGTGCTGCCACCCGCCTGATAAGTGCAGCGACCTGTTTGGTCGGTTTTTGCAAGAGCAGAAGGGTGGTGGTTGCATCGAGTGTGTTGCTAATGAGAAGGCCGAGAATCTTCACCTGAGGCACAATGGGCACTGGATTGCCGTACATGTGTAGTTCGATCTGGGGGTCACTGGGGAGGGGCTTCAGTTTCAGGAGTTCCGATTTATTTGGAGAGCAACGGAGGCCTGTGTTAGCTAAATGAGTGGTGGTGATGTCTATGGCAGATTGCAGGATATCCCGGGCTGTTCCAAGGGATCCTCCCGTTGTCCAGAGGGTTATATCATCTGCGTATATGGCTGTGTGCAGCTCTGGGATAGCAGCAAGGGCCTTTGCCAGTGGCGCTAGGGCAATGTTAAAAAGTAAAGGTGACAGAACCGCCCCTTGTGGGGTACCCCGGTTAGGCAGGGGGAAAGGCTGGGAGGCAATATCCCCAAGGTGGAGTTCTGCCGTGCGTCCCTGAAGGAAGGCCCGAATATATTGCCATATGCGGGTGCGCATCCCGTGGTGGCTAATGTCGTGAGGATATGGTCATGGCTTATTGTGTCGAAAGCCTTATGAATATCCAGGGCCAGTATGGCTCGCGTACTGGCTGTACGGCGCCTGGTGCAAAAGAGGGACTCTTTAAGGGCAAGAAGTACGTCTTGCGCCGAGATGTTTGAGCTGATGAGCTGCGCTCAAATTTCGCATTAGGAAGTCGCGTAATCGTCGGCAATTCTTTTTGCAGTTTAAAAACCTGGCTTTCTGCTTTCTGAATACATGGCGAAGACAGCGATGCCCCATTTATTTTCCAATTTCCCGAGAGAAGCGCAATTTCTGAGCAAACTAATGTGCTATACTAGATGTATTTAGTAATCTGGTGCTGAAGCACGTGGGCAACAATGTGCCCATAAGCAACGTTTAGTGCGTGGAACACGCTATTTTCATACAACCACAGTTCCTAGGCAACGTTAAAAAAAGTTCGCTGTGGCTTAGCTTGGTTAAGCCCGGTAATTGCGAAAGCAATATCCGTACCTACGCCATGGTACAGCTGGTAGTGTAGCTGGAGGTGGTGCTTGTGGTTAGACTTGTGGTGATGCATCGGTTATACAATCCAATCCAATCCAATCCAATCGAATCCATTCCAATCCAATCCAATCCAATGTAATCGAATCCAATGCAATGTAATCTACTCTTATCTAATGTAATCTAATCTAATCTAATCCAATCCATTCAAATCCAGTCCACTCCACTCCAGTCCAATCCAGTCCAATCCAATCTAATGTAATCCAATGTAGTTTAATCTAATCCAACTAATGCAATCAAGGTCAAATGAAGGTCAATGGTGGTCACCGCCGCGGCACGATGGTGGTCACCCTGGAAAGTGCAAGTAGTATTGCTTTTGCAATAAAACACGGCGTCGAAGCACGCCCGCCGAGCTAGCCGAGGAGGTCGATATCTCCTCTCTTCATCTACAAAAGGCGCTGAACAAATCCTGAACAGGCTAAACAGGCGCTGATCAATGCCCTCGAATCTGTTCAAAAGAGGGCTACTCGTTTCATTCATTCATCTTACTGTTTAAGGCCTGCGCGCTCCCCCCGTGACGTCACCCAACTTGACCCAGCCGCCACTTCCTGCGGCTCTTCCCATGCCGGGGCACGCGCTGTGTGCGGGCGGTACTGATGCGGGGTTAAATTTTGGCGCCTGCTATTAACTTGCGCTGGGCTAAAATGAAAGAAGGTATGCGTTGAATGGGTGAGTTTTCACGGAACTTAATAAAGGGATTGCTGGAGTGTGAGTGAGTGAAAAATTTTATTAAGATCTAGATTTGCTTTTCTTCTGCGGTTGGAAGATGGCTTCGTCCATCTACTTACACAAAGGTCGGCTGCCCTTAGTCGAGGGCTCCGCTGGAAGCTGCTTTCAGTTGTGCCCGCCGAATCAGACCTTCTTGGTCGACTTGGTGATCGCTGGAGAACACTCCCTCCCATTGCTCCGCACTCGGGTTTGTTATAACGGGTACCACGCTTATCCTCTGGCATGCCCACGTTATGTGGTACAGCGTGGGTGGTTCTTGGCACCAAGCGCAATTTGTCAGTGTATTGTGTGGGATACGTTTTGTTGAGTACGTGTAGGTTCGGGTACGAGCCCGTTTGTAGCTGCCTCCACGCGACAGAGTCCTCTCTGCTAAGGGAATTGTGTGGTGGTGGATACCGCTTTCTGCAGCCCTTGTAATAGTTCAGTATGGCCAAATAATCTTCGAGTACAGGTTCGTTCCCCTCGATGTCGCCTACTTTGGATGCTCGGTAATAAGTGCACCTTCGAGCTATCCTGTCCGCCTCTTGGTTCCCTGTTACTCCCGCGTGTCCCGGCGTCCATACTATCGTATGCTTGATTGGTTCTTCGTTTGGTTACCGTTTTGTTTTGTGGCCCCATGGAGGAAGGAAAAAAAGAGGAGAGGCCATCACGTGACATTTTGTGAAGCCGGAAACAAGCTCGGCGCCATCTTACTCCGGCGGGCTTCTGTTTACATTTCGCCGCCGCGCCGATTGCGCGCGCGTTTCAAAGCCAACGAAGGAGCGTGCTACCGCATGGGCGCAGGCTCCCGCGCGAGTGGCGCTTGGCTTGGCGCTTGGCCGGTTTAGGGTGCCCTATGTTGGAGTTCGTCAGCGGAAAAGTTAATAAAGCGGAAATACCCGTGTCAGACAGGCGGCTACTTCCAGTTACTGCTTCGTACAATGCCATGCATGACCACACCCCACCTTAGAGTTCAACCTGCCTTTTATTGCAGCTCTTGTCGCTGAATGTTGCAATCTGCCTCCATTGTGTATGTTTTGGAAGCTGGCAGTGTCAACAGTGCCTTCTGTTGCAGCAGTGAGGATTAGAAAAATTCTGCAGTATTTTTTTTGTTGGTGTTGAATACCATGCTTATCTTCATTGCATGTTTTCGTGCGGCTGGCCATGCAAGGAATGCTTTCTCATACAGCAGTGAGGATGGGCAAATATACTAATAAGTTTGAGTTCTTGACCCTGAACACAAAATGTAGTATCATAACGCGTTGTAATGGTGGCCGTGCCAACAATGACTTTTGATTCACAACTCCAAAAGCCATTCATAGAGGCGACAGAAACGGAGAGGGCCAAAGTGCATATAGTAGACGGCAGGGGAGGATTTATGGATGGGGGGTGGGGGGGCGGGGCGTCTCTTCCCTCCAAAAGACTGAAATTTTACATAGGACAACCATATTCTGAACACCTTTTTCTCAATTAAAAAATTTCAGAAAATATACGTTTAAAATGTGACTGCCCCCTCCGTAAATCCACCCTTTGTAGCATGGCAACATCGCATATGTTTCACATCCACAGATCTAGTATTGTGCATAATATATATGACCGTAGCTTTTCAGACTTCTAGAAGTTTAGGAGTCCCCAGTGGCTGCAGTATAAGTTTCATGGTTTTGTGCCTCATTTCAATGCTGTGTTTCATATTTAATGTGCAGAGCTGCAGCTGTACGCTCCACGTTTCTCTACTTGGTGAAATACTAGCTTGTAATGTCACTGCATAGTAGCACACTTTACTTGTGATCGACAATACAGGCAATGAAAGTCGATCTGTTGTACGTAATGAATGCATCAAATTATTTTTGTTCAACATAACCACAGGCCCTTTTGCTGGGCTAGTTGGCGTGACATTATGTTCAGGAAAGTAAAAACAGCATAAATTTTACACAAACCACACAGAAAGACGGACAGGACGGGCGCTGTCCGTCTTTCTGTGTGATTTGTGTACAATTTAGCGCTGTTTTTACTTTCCTGATCACAATAACCACCACAAGCATCAATGAAATTCAGCGCACATGCGGATCCTCATTTCACCACGTACTTTTTACGACAAATGACACTATCACAGGACATGGGCACAATAAATGCATGTGAGAAAAGGCCTCCAAATTCAGTTAGAGCTTCGCCTTTTTCGCACTTCTTGACCATGGCATCAGCTAGAAAAGCAATTGCAAACCTGCTACAGGAAACCGGTATAAACATAGCGCGTGACCAAAAGCACAGAATTGGCCACGATATTGATACATGCATTCGAAGAGACAGAAGTAGAGCATGCACTAGAAGAGAAAGAAGTTAGTTGGCTCTCGCTCGCGCGCTCGGACCACTGAGGGACCGCCGCAGTTTTTCGTACTCGGGTGTTCGATTTCGCGTTGCACGCTACAATATGAACGAATACACTTGAGCCCGGCACGTCCCAGAGGCAAATAGCTCGCTAGACGCTTCAAACGTTACACGCTTCAAACGGGCATGTAACAAAGTTTCTGTATACTAAGAGCAAAGCGAGCGCAGCTGTTTCCTTTACAATATCGCTCTCCGCCCATGTCATGGCCCCCGCCGCTCAAACAAGCGCAATCGTCGAAAAACGAAAATGACAGTTATACCGACGTCAGTGACAATCGCTGGAGCGTTGCAAGAACACGCATAGGTAGCAACGAGGTTTCACTGCCGATGTAAACGGGAGCGCGAATGGCACACACGCACTGCACGTACAGGACGCGAAACGTCCGCACAATGCGCCGACGACCGCTCTAGCGTACGCCGTATTGAATTGCTGGTGAACGAACAGCGCGAATGCAGCGGCGGTCTCCCGACGGCTCCGAGCAGTGACGCAGTAGACGAAATGCCCGTGCGATCGTGGTCGCCGAGCACGTTGAAATCAATGCACGCAACAACGAGAGTTTTGCGGCGAATTCCACCTGAGATTTGAGTGAACGGCGCCAACGTAAGCCTGTGAGCACGATCAAAAACAAACTCGAGCAGTTGAGGAAAGCACGCCTACGCCGCACCTCAAATGCTACGCCGCGGCCGTCTGCGCGGTTTGTAAACAGCAACTACAACGCCGTTGCTAAGCTGCCGGAGTAAGATGGCCTTCCAATCGAGAAAAAACCACGTGATTTCCTCCACACTTTTCTCCCAGGGTGCTGTGTGGAAAAGCCTCTCTTTTTTTCCTTCCTCCATGTTTGGCCCCCAGAGCAGAGTATGCGGAGCGCTCTGTGCCCTATTCTGCCGCGTAGGTAGTTGCGGCATGCTGTTTGTGAGTCTGTGAGGATTGTAAGAGACCGTTTAGATCGATAGCCCTCCGCTGCCGCTAGAGCGACGGCCGCTTCCTCAGCCTCGACTATCGTACAGCCTTGTAGTGATGCCCTCGTCATCTCGCGTAGGGTCGAGTCAATCACCGTTGTTACCGCATTGCTGTTGTGCTGCCCCGCTGTTCTGGTGTATGTGGCTGCGTCCACGTATATCGTCGACGGTATACGTGGGTTTTTGGAAACTTTTAGCGGTATATGTTTCGCGTAGCATATCTAGATTTGAAACTTCCGTAAAAGAAACGCGAGAGATTGAAAGGAACAATGGCCACAAGTCACATATTTACAAATTATATACATATTTAAAAATGGAAAAGCTTTTTCCGTTTGTGCGCCAGCCCACATGATTCTATTTTAAGGGTGTCAGCTTCCTTTTATGTGTTTTTGCTGCTGACAACCCAGTTCTCAAGTTGTCAGTTTTTACCTGTACGTAGTTTTTCAACAACGTGTTTGCAGCAGCGCGCAAGATGTTGTCTAGCACTATGTCAGGATGGTGGCCATTGCTGCAAATATCTAAATCTTCACTGTCTGAAAACAGATGCTTCGTCAGGGCAACAACTATGTGTCTGGTTGCCTGCGGCATGAAACCTAGCTGAGTTCTCTTTAGCTGTCAGTTTTTTCAAGTACTAGTTGTGCGTGCAAGACAGCGTTGACGACAACTGGCTGTGGGAACTTAGAGCGCCTCTGGACAAGTTTTTTATGAGAACATTTACCTCCAGTTCTCTGTCTTGTGTTGTTAAGCTGTCAGCGCAGGCTTCGCACGGTAAATTCTTCAGTGCGGCATGGGCACAGAATCCGGCAATATGTGTGATAGCTGGTAGAGAGGGTGCCTTACTTTTCATGTCGTTCTGTGTAATATTGTCAAGTAGTGGTGACTGCAGTCCGGCGAATAGGAACACAGCGAGAATGTCTTCGAAACGAAACTCTTTATTCGGGCTGACTTGCGCCCGCAAAGAACTGAATCACTTGGCGGCGGCGTAGCAACAAGCCTGCTCGGCGGTCGTCGAACGGAATAATGGCGCAGCTGTCGGCCATGCTCTTTTTAAAGCTGATAGCGAATCTTCGAGATAAAGCTTTAGAAGTTACTAGAACATTCTGGCGCAAACTAGAATCGGCTCCGTCCGGATGCGATCAATCGAGATAATTCTAGGCGCGTCTTGCGTCACAAACGAAGCGATAAAGCGGCGTGCCGGCAGCCTTGAAGCATGAACAAATAAACACAACAAACAAACGCTACAAAGATTCGCGGCATTACTCCCCTCTCAAAGAAGCATCGATTTGATGCTTTAGAACATAATGCGGCTATCAACAATCAAAAACGGATTGTGCAAAAATAAACACCGAATGTGGAAACACGGCGTCCTTTAGCGTGCATGATAGGGCTTTAGGCGTACGACATGGACTACTTCGGGTCGTACGCGGCGTCGCTGGGATGCAGTCATTTGGTCAGGGACGACTTCATAGTCCAATTCACCTAGCCGACGAAGAACCTTGTACGGGCCGAAATAGCGTCGCAAAAGCTTTTCGCTCAATCCTCGGCGGCGAATGGGCGTCCAAACCCAGACTCGGTCTCCTGGATTGTATTCCGCGTTGCGTCTTCGTAGGTTGTAGCGTGTGGCGTCGGTCCGCTGCTGGTCTTTGATCCTTAATCGGGCAAGTCTTCGGGCTTCTTCTGCGCGTTGTAGGTAGGCGGCGACGTCGACGTTGTCTTCCTCGGTAACGTTCGGCAGCATGGCGTCCAGCGTGGTCGTGGCCTCTCTGCCATGGACGAGCCTAAAAGGCGTCATCAGGGTGGTCTCCTGCACTGTGGTGTTGTAGGCGAAGACTAAGTAAGGCAATATGACGTCCCAGGTCTTGTGTTCGGCATCGACATACATGGCGAGCATATCGGCGATGGTTTTGTTGAGGCGCTCGGTCAGTCCGTTGGTCTGCGGGTGGTATGCAGTTGTTCTCCGGTGGCTGGTTTGGCTGTAATGGAGGATGGCTTGCGTCAGTTCCGCCGTGAATGCCATACTCAACAAGCCTCTCTTCGTCAACAGGTGTCGTGCATGGCTTGCAGAGTTCTTGCATATCTGGCAATGTCAAGGAATCTTGAAGCCTGATCTTTGTTTCTGATTCTAATATGTGTTGAATTGAAACATGATTATTTGACCTAGAGAGACGGCGATATCGGCCAAACCTGCCCTCTAAACTGTCGGTCTGGAATTTTCCGAGTAGTACATAATCAAGTCTGAGTTCGTCAAGACAGTACCTGCTAAGCTCTATCAGGGAGTATGATGTGAGCCGCAAAGCTGCGTGTGTATCATTTGTTAGGGCCCATTTTTACGTCCTTCCATAAGTCGAGCCAGTGAACGAAAGAATTTAGAAATTCCATTTGTGCATCGTTGATGCTTCTAATTGGCTCTTGGAGGGAATCTCTAAGGCGTCGCCCCTTCGAAGGGGTTTTCATATTAGCAATGTACCGCCACTTATTGATAAGTTCAATGAAAGTAGCTGTGCCTGTGTCATACAGCAAACTAAGTTGAGTTCCGCGCGTTCTTAAGGCCTCTACCACAAAGGGGTTGAATAGCTTTAGAGTGAGCTTTACATTCTGACTCTCAATGTTTGACGGATTGAGAGCTTGTACGTCAGCCCGTAGCCAAACTTTGACAAACACTGTTGTTGGGAAGCGTGCAGATCTCGCAAATTATTCAATGATACACCATTAACCCGTACAGTGGACCCTGTTTTGTTAAATTCTGGATAAAAAATGCATGTGCCGGTTTTTTTTTTATTTAGCCAGTTATTTCTCACGCACGTTAACAGATGTACTGGGTCCACAACGTAAAAAAGTGGCCTCGAATTGTCAGCAGGATATGGTTTAGGTTTGGTTTGGTTTATGGGGTTTAACGTCCCAAAGCGACTGAGGTTATGAGAGACGCCGTAGTGTCGGCAGGATATGGATAAACAATGTCTATTGTGTTCTGTTTAGAAAACAGCGACATAACCTTCCTGTTTATAGCGTTGTTGTCCGTTATTACAGCAATAACCGTGAGACCAGCTTTTTCCAATCCCAAAATGGTTTTCACAAGAACGTCGTGCAGCTGCCTTGCCTCGATACTGGCTACGGGGAGAATATGTGCAACATCCTTGTGGGCTGACAGCAAGGATTGTGTTATGAAGACATGTGCTGTTTTTGCCCCTTCAGAAGCGTTCGACGCCGTTCCAGTCCCAGATCCCCCCTTGAAATCAAAATATTTTTGAAGGTGAATTTCGTCAACCATAATGTGACCACTCTTTCGTGCATCTTTAGATCGTTTGCTCTCTTTTTTATGCATCGCAAGAACCCCACATCATTTTGCTCTTTTGCAGGACTGGCATTGTAATGACTACATACCCTCATTAATGTCGATCGGTGTGGTATAGCTATTTATTTTTCCAGAACTACGAAGGAATTTATAGGCATGGGAGCAAATTGTAAAAAAAAGGCTGGAAAAGACAAGGAGCTCTGCAGAGTACCTTATGGCGCCTCCTTTTTTGCGAAATGGGAGTTGCTCTTTTAGGAAAGCGACCACTTCAATCTTTTCTCGCGGCAGTAGCTCGTCACTGGCCAGGTCATCCAGAAGGGTGAAAAGTAAACTAAAACAAGCCTTCAGTTACTGTTCTCACTGGCACACATTCGGCACTTTGAATTCCTGCACGGTGCTTAAGGCAGACTGGAGAGTGCGCAAATCGTCAATTTTCACTGGAATCACGACCTCATCTTTGGAGAGCTCGACTTTTTTCCAAAAGGCTGCGATTTCCATGAGATCACTGACAACTACAGAACGCTCAACCTCCGGTGGCCCTGCACTGCTGTCAACGTGCACAAATAGGACACACTTTTCGTCTTTAGTTACTGTCCAGAAGTCGGAAATTTGAAAATCTTGCAGTTGTGTGAGAAGGTGTTCAAATGATGGTAGGTGGTTGACATGCTCTTCTTCACGGGCAGAAACTGAGAGCTGTATATCTTCTTGTAACTGAACTTGTTCGAGGCGCTTCCTTTTTCCCTCCGGCTCCTCACGCACTGGCTTTCTGTCCGACAGGTAAGCAGGACTGTTCGGCGAAATCGTGGGTACTGCGTCTGAAGTCAACCTTGTGAGGCCCATGGGTGCTTCTGTTGTATTGCCAGCAGCGTCTGTGTACACGGACTTATTCCTGAGATACTCGGGTTTGAAGTGTAGCTCGCATACCTGAAAAGCACCGGCGGAAAAAGTCCTTCAGGAACTAAAATAATGCCCTTTCTGTTCCCTTATTTATTTCAAGTTTGAACCAAGTTTAGTGCAGCTATTTGTATGCTAGACTGCGCACCCATGTCATAGACGCCTCTATTCATTGCGCAAATGCATATAATAGCTTCAATTACCTCAATATACTGAGAATTTAGGCAAAACACTATGCTCACTAAATATAGTCGAAACGTTGAACCAAGGTGCAAGAATATATCTCGTTAATGTATATAGGCTCTCCGCAAAGTTCGGTGGTATTCATAGGCATATTTAATTAACCAAGACATGAACGCCCGCACTTAACTTGAAAAACTTATCTATTCAACCACAGAAGAACACTGCCTGGGACATAAGAGACAAAGGTATAATATTTACTGACACCAGCAGTCTAGGGCAAACTTCGCGTTCTATGAATTTTAAAACCGCACCTTGCCCATATTTTAGTACCGTGATGAATTATTAGTCTTCAACGATAGCTTCGATGCGCAGACACAACGTACCTTAGGATCTCGCAGAGTCCGTATGTCGAAGTCGTTTCGGCGAACAGCACGCTCCCACGCAATCCTACGGGCGTCTTTTGGGAACGAAAACATTAGATATCACGATGAGAAGCAATTTCCTAGCCAGCGGTCATGAACACAACCGCAATGGAACGCAGCAGCGCACGCTGACACGTCTGGCTACACGACAACGGAAGGGTGCAAGACTGGTTGAGGGAAGAAAGGAGACGTCTCCGTGTCGGAGGAATGCGGAGGGGTCAGCGGTCAAAGTGGCTGACGTCAGCGGAGGAAAAGGAAAGTGCGCAGGCCTTGAGGATTCAAGATGGCGCTGGCTCTGCCGATTTGAAAAAGAGGTCGAAGATGAAAGAATGTGCCAAGGACGCCTTTATAAACCACTTGACCTAAACAAGTGACCTTGAAGGCTAGGCATCACGCTCATGTTAAGATTAGTAGTGCGCGGCCAAAGTTTAAAAGGCAGCTTCTGAAAACGCAGTTTTTGTGCATTTAATAGATTTTTCTCGTCACACTTTAGAAGCAAATCAAATGAAACTCTCAGGACTTTTAAATGTCCGCCTTGTTCATCTACTGAACTCGAAACCCAGGATACGAATAAAGGTTTTTAAAACAAATATTTATATCGCTTAAGAAGTCATAAACTGAATGACAGAATTCAAAAATTTATTCTTCGCTAAATAAGCATCCGTGAGCAATTATCCTAGTTCAATTTATACTACAGATATTTATGAATATTGTTGCAAATTTTCCTGGATCTGGTGGGAAGAGCTACTTAGTAAATCTATCTTTCTAAAAGCTGGGCAACACCAGTATTGTTTTGTTGCGAAAGCAACACTACGCCAGCCAGCTCGGCTCGTCGCGTGGTCGCACTTCGGCCGTATGCCGTGTCCCACGAACTACCTTGAGCCGCCGTTGCCTAACAACGCCGCAGCCGCGCTCCAACAGATGGCGCCGCCGTCGACCCCGCTGCCATCGCCGCTCGCTCCACCAGATGTGCTCCGCTGGGGTAGAGGGAGAGGAGGTGTCGCCTCGCGGGGGGTATATATTATATATATGCGCTTCGCCTCAGTGGATTGTAGTCGTTTTGGGGAGCGCGAAAGAGAGGCAACAACGAAATAATGAGACAATGAAGAGAGAACGCGCTCAAATGCTTTTGCAATTCAACTAGGGTTAACCAGAGCTAAACCACAGCCAATTTTTTCTTGTAGCTTCGTATAGGCACAATATTTTTCAATATAACTTAGAGTGCTTCACGCACACCCACATATCAGCAATCCAGGCCAGCTTTTTGTCACATCAAAGCCTGAGAGCCATAAAAAAAGCCATATCCGCACCTCGAGAGGTACCATAGCCCTTAATTATGCCTCAGTCTTAGCCCTATAAAAGCACAGCGTATTGTCATGCTACACATTAACGTTTTTGGATTAGATTTCACTGGCCTGAGATTTTTTATTAGCGGCGTCCACCATCGTAGCGGATATACAAACGCGATCCTTTTTTGCAGGCTTTCGAGTACCTGTTCCTTAAAATTTATTTTTTAAACACTCGATATTCGCTGCGGAAGGAGAGGACATTTGACGTTGATAATTTTATTTAATTGACGGTTGGTGCATTGATCAGCTCATTGCTAAAGTGATCCATCGCCCGGTCAGCGCGCTTTTGGGTCAACGCACAAACTAAAATCTGGCACAGCTAAATAACCCTTCCCTGAATATTAATTTCTTACATTCCTCGACAATATTAGACTGCTGTATTGCTAGCAGTCTTTACATACTGAAATTGTTGAATGGTTTAGATACTCACGCGTATCGCTGTGTACTCCAGAGCGTTAATATATCGCGATGGATGTCAGCTCGCACAACATAAGACGTTTCATTTATTCCACGCACTCAAGCACACGAGGAGGCGAGAGAAAAAGCTCGCACTCCCCAATACATAGGGGCAGACAGAGCACAAGCGGTGCGTGAAACTGAAAGAACAACGCAGTTTGTGAAAAAAAAAATCATTTGACACGGAGAGATGACACGATTCTGTTGTGAAGAAGAAGGGCATTAGCCCAGCCGCATTTCCACTGCTCCGAGCGCGGCCCTGTTCTGCCTGACCGACAGCGGACCGCCAACCGCTGCTTTCTACTTCCATTAAGGAACTGCGCAGGCCTCTGTTCCTATTTCGGCGTTTTATTCACAACTTTGACTGCGATTGTAGCCCCTTTGACTCAGCGGCCCGGCAGCAACGTGGATATCACGAGTTGGTCGCCCGCATGCGACGACGCCTTCAACACCTTGCGCAATCTTCTCACGGCACCTGCGCCACTTTGACCTACAAGCACCAGCCGAAGTACGCACGGACGCCAGTGATATTAGACTCGGTGCTGTGCTCGCTCAGCGCAAATTTGGATTCCAAGAATACGTAGTTGCTTACGCCAGCCGCACCCTCACGAAAGTCGAGTCCAACTATTGCGTCACGGAAAAAATGTGCTTGGCCATCGTTTGGGCTCTCGGCGGTAGGTTTCGCTCTTACCTCTATGGCCGTCCTTTTGACGTCGTCACGGACCACCTTTATTGGAAAGCCTTTATTGGCTTTCTTTAAAAGATGCCTTTGGCCGACTGGCTCGATGGGCTTTCCACCTACAAGAATATACCATACGCGTCGTCTACCGGTCGGGCCGCAAATATAGGGAAGCCGATGGCTTGTCCCGCTCCCCGCTGCCGGTCCAGATTGCCAACCTCTCCGACCTCGAAGTCACTGTGCCTTTTTCTCACCATCAGTGACATGCCTTCAGAGCAGCGCAAAGATGAAAGGATTGCCTTTCTTTTCAACTATCTATCCGATCCATCTGCAGTTCAAACGTCCCGCGCCCTTTGCCGCCAAGCATCACATTTTGGCATTGCCTGACTATAATCCTGATGGACGCAAATGACTTCCCAAGACATCTACGCTCCCATATCTTCACCTGTTTCCACGATGACCCGCAATGCGGCAACGCTCAAGACGTACACTCGCATCCGTCTTAGGTACTGCTGGCGTGGCATGTACACAACTTCATGCTCAAGTATGTCCGCTAGTGCTTGGCCTGGCAACGCCGTATACGCAACAGCCTAATCGCGCCGCTGGCGAGTTGCAGCCACTATACCCTGATCGCCTTCGATTTATACGGCCCTCTGCCGTACACCGCTGGGTCACTGTTGCCTTTGATCATCTGACCAGGCATGCTGAAACCGCTGCGCTACCAGCTGCTACAGCTCTTCATGCGTTCATCTTGCATTCGCCACGGTGCTCATCTCCTCAGTGGCAGAGGACGCACCTCTTCTTCTCTGATGTTGTTGAAGCCGAGCGCAATATAACTCATCGGACTTGCACCGCCTACCACCGACAAACAAGGGGTCTATAATCTAACGCTTTAGTCGCAGCTTGGGTGACATGCTCGTCATGCATGTACATACGTCGCTGCCAACCACACGAACTGGGACCTCGTTTTACCCTATATAACGTACGCCATAACACTGCTACACAATTCACCACAGGATTCTGTCCATTTTTTCTGCTTTACGGCCGTCATGTATCTGCTCCCATCAACATAGTTCTCCCCTGCCGCCCTGCAGCATCATTGCACAGCTGTCTCTGAAGCCGCCCAACACGCAGAAGACTGCCGGCAGATCGCGCGGTCGCTCACGACAGACACTCAGGGGCGCCACAAACACCGCCATGACGAAGATGATTTTGCAAGAAACTTATTTCGATGACCACTACCGAGTCCAGGAGAGCACATCCACAGTTCACTACATTATTGAGCCACTCACGCCGTCTGCCGATCTCTGCCGTCGTGGCTGCTGTAGCTGTGCATTTTCAACGCCTCAAGCCATACTACTACCCGGATGTGTTGTCGGCACCATGAGTCGCCAGGACGATGGCTCCTTTTCTCCCCGGGTCGAGAAGAAGACGGGCCCAGCCGCTCAGAGCGAGACCTTGCTTGGCCTGACCTTCCGTCGATTTCAGCGTCACCAAAGAAACTGGTGTTACAGTACAAATACAGCACTAATATTGCATCGAAATTCATATGCGATCATACAGATAGAGTTTACAACGCGTCAACGTTTCTAATATACTCGTGCATCGTATCATTAGAAAGAGGGCTATTTGACATTATTGGAATTAGTTTTGACAGCATTTTCATTCTGTAATTTCTTCTTTGGTGTCTAATGGCAGTTTTCGTCGAACCATATAAAGCGCTGTATGATTTCAGCTTGGTGAGCTCCAAAGCGGGGTGGAAAGGGCCGAAAAATGGGCCATTATTTTAGAAGCACGGCTCAGAAGCATTAGGTTAAAAGCACTCCTACGAGCCAGGTACTAGCGTGCATATTTTTTCTGTAAGTTGGGCTCCGGGTGATAAGGAAGTGAAAATGTGCCTTTCCGTTGGCCCTTCTGCAGTTTTTGGCAGATTCTAGAGGAGCGTGTGAAAAATTAGGTTGAATTTAAGCGAAAAAACGCTTTCCCGTCTCCCAGACGCGCCGGAACATGAACCAGCTGTCTCTTTCTTGAGCGTTGTGAGGGCCTTGAGAGAGCGACATGTTCAATTTCGCGCTCCCACGTAAAGACGCGACCGAGACACAAAGACGCACTCGCAGACAGAGGCGCGCACACGAAAGGAGAGAGACTAGAACGACTTCGTGCGTTGTACGTGTTCATCGCTTCGTTTCTTAACTTACACGCGCGTCGCCGGTGATCAATAATTTCAATATCCAGCTCTTCACTGTCTATTAGGTGGCGCTTGGGGCCCCCCGTTGACAGACAGTTCAATAAGATGCTATGGATTTATCGAGCTGCTGCAACGCCCTTTACTCTGCTTTTCCGCGTGAGACGACTGTTGCGTGCTTCGCCCTTTCCCCTGACGTGCACCCTCCACAACAGTGTACAACCGCGCGAGAGACACTTTTAGAGCTCGGTGGCGAAAAATAGTAAATCCACTAAGTTCTTCACGGTGGGAGCAGAAGGGTGGGCAGATGAACCGTTATTTTTCTCCAGAAATCTATCACATTGCAGATTTTGGCCACGCCGTGCTTTTGCGTTCGCGCTATAGAGCTCAGCTGGCTGGCGATCCAGGCTCGCATCGATAATAGCAGAAAACATTCTATATCTAACAAGTGTACGCCGTACAGGGTGGTGATTTTTAAAACCTTTATTGATTTTATTTTGGAAATCACAAGAAATACGTCAATGCAGTCTGTGCCCATGGATTGTACATCAAGGCGCACATTCTGTGCGTGACCAAGATCAATTAAAGACCGCTAATTCTGTAGAATTAACAAATAAAGTCTCTAAGTTTTTGTTTTGGGCAGGACTTTATATTTCGAAATTGAAGACCGTGAACATCAAGGGCGAGCCCAATTTAAAAATTTTCTGGATCGCGATTGTGGTTCGAAATATCGAGAGTCAAAAATACTTTTCTCAAACTTCGTGGAGTTTGCCTTCCCGCATTCATATTTATAAAGTCGCGTCCATGCGCGTGGTATTGTCGCAGAAATTACGACAAGTTTTTCTGCATAAAAAAAAGCACAACCTACATATACATTAGCCTTTGCTTGTTGAACCGCTACCTGAACTACTAAATTTATTACATCCTTTAATTTTTCATTGTTATGTCAAGAAGGATCTTTTTTATACGTCCTGTAAGCAGTCTGCCTTTTGTATGTGAGTCTGCGCAAAGTAATGTTCGTGACGTTAAGATCCAGCTAGGAACATACTTTTCTTGTAACTCTAAAACTTTTGCTTGGAATAGTGAGAAAACTGCCCACCATGGCAGGTGGCAGTTAAATTAATGGTTGGAAGCTCGGGAAGAGCAACCTGGGTCGCACAAGACCCACCATTGGGAGCACCTGCCATCGCAATGCAGTGGCGCATCGCTTAACCGCTGCACCACGGCGCCAGGAAGGGCATGAGGCCTTCCAGGGATCTATGTAAAGTAAAGAACGACCTTCTGCATTTATGGGAATTAGCCCGTTACGCTATCGCGTCATACCCTTATGTAGGAGATTAAGTTTCCTCCCTCCCCCTAGTTTTTTATTCTCAAACTCACACGCCCTTAAGAGTGTTAGTGCAGGGATGAGGAAAAGAGACAATATAATGTCAGCTGTGAATCGGCGACCAGAGGAAGGCCTCCAAGTTTCTTATTGGTTCACGAGTATCATCTAAATCTGGATTGTAAACATTGTAGTCACACTCAGAGCTCCTTGATACTAGCTGTGAGGTTTCTCGTAGGAATTCAAACCCGGAGGTTTGAATGAATTAAAAATTCGGCGGCTTGTAGATTGTTGCGACGCCCCCGTCATTAACTTATAAAACTCTGGTGAAGTTGCTTGCTCCGTCGAGTGCCTTGAAAAAAATTCAGTGTAACAGATGCTGCAACGTAGTTGCATAGCTATAACGCTGAAATAGCTAAATTAACATTTGAAACAAGGAAGAAAAAAATCTCTTCGGAAGATAATGAGGACAAACGGCGACAGCCTTTTTTGGCCACTCGTATGCCTTGGAAAAGTGGCCACGGGGACGAGCCAGTTTCGGAAGCGAAGTTTCCCGACTGGTAACATTTTGCTCCTCAGTGTGTGGATGGATGGGTGGAAACAACTTTATTACACACACACACAAAAATTCTTCCAGGGTAGTCCCCTACTGGTCCAGGAGTCCACGGGCTTGTGGTTCACGTAAAGCCCGATCCACCAGCCATTTCTGGCCGGCGGGCTGAGCGGTCCGTAAAGCAACCTCCCAGGAAGGATGAGGATGGGGGGTACTGCCTTTGGGGAAGGATATTACCAGAGCTAGTGGAAAAGTGTGAATCTGGGCACGCCACATGTGTTACATTCAGGAGGAAAGGTGGGGTGAAAGCATGAGACGAAAGGGCTGGAGCTTTGCTCTTGATGCGAAAATGTCATCGAATGCAATCTTGACAGAAGGAGAGATGTCACATACTGGATGGAGATCTGTCAAATGAATGTTTAGGAGATCAAGAAGAGACTGCACGAAACATATCTGCGGAGTATGCAAACGAGACCAGGCGGCATTTAAAAAGACTGTAGGTTGACTAAGATATATTATACTGGAGGTGTGAAGAGGTGAGTCACACAGATTTAAAAGGGTTTGGACTGTTAAAAGGCGAAGCCTAGCTAATAAAAAATTGGCAGCGACTTAGCTCTACTATGTCAGGATATAGGTAGCTTGAGGTGAGAGCGAGGTGTCCACATCTCGGTGGACACCTGAATCAGAGGGAAGGCGCATAACTGCCCCCTTGGAAGAGTGGACACCTCAACCATGCTTTAAGCTAAGTGGGGGTAGTGACAGGTGTGCGCTGCATGCGTTGGCATTTCATTTAATTTTTTTCATCCTTAAAGGCCGGAGGGCATCACATAAGGAGGGGCTTACAAGCGGTTTTGTGTAAATGTACTCATGATGAAAACATAAGCACAGTGAACGCAACACTGCTACTGCAAACGCTAAAAAATAAAATAAAGAGGATCAAGTGGTTATAAAATAAGGGAAGCAAAAAAAATACAGAAAAATACACGAAAAACAGGAAAAATACAGAAAAAAGTACAGGCCAACAAAAGGTTCACGTGTTTTGAAAATGATAGTGAGTTTCGCACGAAATGATTTGCGATCGTTGCATGAAACTGTGTCGTTGGGCAGGGCATTCCAATAGTTTATTGCGTCAGGAAAAAAAGAAGTGTAAAGTACGGCTCTTGATGCTGGCTATGGGGTGGCTGCGGCTGAGGCGACTGGAAGTTCGGATCGGTGGTTTCAGCAGGAGGTGTTTTAACGTCGGATGGTCGAAAAATCTGTGCAGTAGGCAAAGGCGTGAGACGATGCGGCGTGATTCAAGTGTGGAGAGGGAGATAGAATGTTTGAATGAAGTGATGCTAATTTCTTTAGTGTATTCAGAGGTGATAAAACGGTTTTGGTTTGGTTTTGGGTCATGGGGTTTAACGTCCCAAAGTGACTCATACTATAAGAGACGCCGTAGTGAAGGGCTCCGGAAATTTCGACCACCTGGGGTTCTTTAACGTACACTGACATCGCATAGTACACGGGCGTCTAGAATTTCTCCTTCAAAGAAATTCCGCCGCCGCGGCCGGTATCGAACCCGCGTCTTTTGGGTCAGCAGCCGAGCACCATAACCACTGAGCCACCGCGGCGGGTCGCGCGTTTTTGGATGGCCTCAAGTTCGGCGGTGAGGTAGGCTTGAGAGGGATGCCAGATGGATGATGCAAATTCAAGTTTGAGACGAACAAATGTTAGGTAAGCAAGTTTTTCAACTTCGGGAGATGCTGACTTGAGGTTACGTCGGAGATAACCTACAAAAAATGGAATAGAAAGATGGCAAGAATGGAAGAGCCTACACGCTACAAAAGACTGGAATTTGCGCCTCAAGGAGCAGGAAACATTGGCTACATGTTTTGAAAGGCCCAGACAGAGGCGCAACGCCACACGCTCCAAGAGCACAAGAGGGCGAAGTTTATAGGCAGGAGCTCTTGAGAATAAAACACAGCCGAACTCCAAAATTGGGCGGACATACATTTTATAGATCAGCAAGAGTGTGTGCCTTCTCATGCCTGACCTAGCGCTGCAAAGCCTACGCAGGATGCCAACGGCCCGAACTCCTTTTGCACAAACTTGCTCAATGTGGGTCCTCCAGGAAACAGTAGTGTTGTGTATCACTCCAAGATGCTTCAATGTTTGAACTTGAGGAATTATGTGGTTTCTGTAAGCAACGCAGATACTTACAGGATCGGAAATCGGGAAGACTAACAAGGAGCATTTCTTCACGTTGAGGAACAGATGAATGCTTCCTAACGAGCTTTCAAGAATATTGAGGTAAATCTGCAAGGTTTGATAAAGAGAGTGAATATAACTTGCAGAGGCAAAAAATGTGGTGTCATCGGCGTACATGTAAGTTTTCACATAATGGATGCATAGAATTGAGCTTAGACAGATGTTAAAAACAAGTGGAAAGAACTGACCCTTGCGGTACACCTCTTGTCTGTCGATATTTCCTAGAAGAAACACCTTTTCGGCAGCAATAAAATTCTCTGTTTTCCAAGAAAGCAGAGGTCCAGGTTACGAAATTGTTTGGGAAATTAAGGTCGTGTAATCTCTGTAACAGTGTTGAGTGCTCGACGCTGTCGTAAGCTTCATTGATATCCAGAGTGACAAGCGCGGCAAACTGTTTAGTGCTGCGAGCTAATTTAATACGGCTCTCAAACTCAGTATGAACACACCAAATCGAACAGCCCGGCCTGAAACCAATTTGACAAGGATTCTAGAGATAATTTGCAGAAATACATGACACGACGGAGCAAGACCCGTTCCACCAATTTCACCAAGTTCGATGTTAATGAAATCGGGCGTATGTTGTCTAAAGTGGAACCCTCCCCTTGCTTTTTAAGTAGTGGAACTACTTCCGGAAGACGCCACTCATGGGGCATCCAAGGACCTTTAAGGGAATTGTTAATTAGAGCCAACAGATCTTCAGGAGATGCGCTAAACAAAATTTTGATCATAGATGTAGTGACCTTATCAGGGCTAGGAGCCGCTGGGGATAGGCGCAGAACAATTTTCGAAAGCTCATGCATAGTGACCTCAATAAAATCACTTGAGATGCATGTGAGTGTAGCTGGAGAATGAAGTGCAGATGTAAACCGACGTTCTAGTACACACGCATGCCCTTGAAGGCCTTGGCGATGTCAGCAGGGGCCTGAACGAGGGATTCAATGTTGACAGCCGGCGAAATCACTTTTCTGCTCCTCATGAGATTAAACAAAGCCCGTTTATTTCCCGATTGTGAAAGAAAATCATAATGATTTGTAATATACTCCTCCTTCGCGCGAGAGACAGCGCGCTTAAGTGTTGCTGCAACATACGTACTTATAATGCAATCAATTTTTTGGTCATTGATTTATGAGAAGTTTCTTCCAGGCTGCTTTCCGTCGTCTATATGCACGCGTGCACTCAGCATTCCACCAATTATGGGCGACTGCACCCTTGGTTCTGATGACAAAGAATTCATTCTTTAGCACTGCACGTTCCAACACTGAGCATAGATGTGCAGCTTTGCATTCGGAACTTATCTCGATGCTTCGGTCTGAATTGATTGTGAGAGCTGATTTGAGGGTGTCTTTAAAGGGACAGTAATTTATGAAGGAGTGCTGTTGTCTTTCGGAAAGAGTTAACTTACACGCAAGCTTGAAACTAATCGGTAGACGATCACTGTTTGTTGCACAGTCAACAGGCGCCCAAGATGTAACGGAGACTCCTGGGGACCAAAAAGTCAAGTCTAAGGCAGAGCGGCATTGACCACGTGCAAATGTGGGGATTCCTGAATTGTTGCAGACAATGCTGTTGTTGCAAACCCAATCAAATAGTCTAGAACCGAAGCAATCTGTTTTAGACCCCCACGTCATGTGGTGTGAATTGAAATCAACTAATGAAACCTGAGGTCGGCTACTAGACATGAGTGAGTCAAGGGGCCGAGTGTCATGAACACCTGAAAGGAATTATGCATTAGCTACAGTATAGGGCTGTTGACCTGGGATACTGAGATAAACCGCAAGGATTTCACATTGGTTGTCCGCATACTTAAAATAAATGGATGCCCTTTGAAAAAACTACAGAGAAATTAGCACTAAAAACCCTGCCCCTCACGAAGACCAGTCAAGCCGGAACGAACGGTAATATTTGAGATGATAATTGAAATCTGTAGTTAGCCATGTTTACTGTAACGCAATTAAATCCGGTAGAAGTTGATTGCATAGATATTTTAAATCTGTTGAAGCTGATAATACAGATCGGCAATTCCACTGGATTACACATAACGACCCTATCTTGGCGGAAGTGCCCCAGCGGCAACTCCCGTTTCTGGTCTTGGGATTATGACTAGCGTGATTTTTCTTTGACTTGGACTAGGGACAAGATGGACCTGCAATACTCAAAGGAGACCCACTTCGTTTTGGGTCGCGGATGTCAAATTCCATCTCAACACAATCAACAGAGGATGCGTCCTTAACGCTGTTAGGTAGAGATGCTTCAGCAGTGTGAAGAGAAAGAAGCAGCGTTCAAAGAGAAAGAAGCAGCGTGAGAGCAGCCATGGCACGACGCGGCGGGGAAGGAAGCTTTTGCACTCCCGAGTGTTCGCGCAAGTCCAGGGGCGATTACTACAGCGATGACCACCACCGCGACGTGGACGAGAGGCGCAGCCCGAGGCAACCTCGCGATGACTGCTGCGCCGAACCTCTGCACCCCTCCAAGAACGCCGGGCAGTGTTTGGCCTCCGGTAAGCCTAAGCCCGAGAACAGAGGCGTCAGGAACCGCTACGATCGGATGTTGAGGACGGGAACGCCGTGCTTGTCGTACAGGGCCGAAGTGGAGCCCTCTTTCATGAACACGGATAAGAAGGGTGGCAAGCAAGACAGGGACACCAGAGATGAAAGTGTTGTAGGCGGTGTGTCGGAGAGCTCCTACTATGGCGACACATCGGTGGAAGCCATGAGCGTTGTCTGCAAGTCTACATCTCCTCCGCTTAAGCGCAACGGTGCGAAGGAGAACGATGAACGGGGCGCCTGCAAAGGCGACGTTACTTTCACGGAAGTCCGAAGTGAGGTCAGTGAGAAAGGGAAGAACGGCTCAGGAGCCATAGTCAAGGATGGTAACCGAATCAGCGGGAAGGCTGCAGGCACATACGCTGCCGCTGGCAGAGTCTTGAATGGTCGAAGACATTTGACTCCGGAGTCCGATGTTCTTGCGAGTGGTGCTACTCCGCTGCAGTCGAAGGTAGTACCACATCGAGGGAACCACAACAGGGACGAAACCGTTGATCCCGCTAGATCAGTAGGAGGACCATTTGGTGACCTGGAAGGCCTCATGCCAGCTGACGCCAGTCTGGCAGATTTGGAGAAAGATGCACGCCCACTCTTCGCTGCGACTAAAACTTTGCCCATGTCTGAGGATATCATTCAGGTCAGTTCTGAGAGCTCCACGGTCGGTGTACCGGCGCCAGGACCTCGAAAGAAATCGTCGGACAAAGGGCCTAGCATCGCGGTCATGGATGGAATGGAAAGGTCGAACAGACCTGTGCTAATGGCTGAGAGGAAAGGCCTCAGTGGGGCTACCGAAGATTCTTTCATTGAAAGAAGGACAGCCGAGCAGGAATACTCAAAACGGAACGGCCAGAAGGCGTTGCCGGCAGTGGAGGAGCCCGTGGTAGTTCCCGTTGTCGCTGAAACGTCCAAAGAAATCAAAGCACATCCGCAAAGGAGGAACGGCAGTGAGCGCACTGTGGTCAAATCCCAGGCTGTCGTGACTGGTGAGAGGTACTCTATGGGCAGCGACAGCTATTATGCACGCGACGTGGGCATGACTGCAAAGTGCGGCAGCTATAGAAGACATTCTGACGACAGCCGTACTGCCATACCTGCGGAGGTGCATGAGGGCTTCGACGTCACCGACGACGAGCTAAAGGGTCTCCTGGGCAGGAAAAAGAGGAGTGCTGTTGGGCGAAGAAACGGAGGAACAAACGAACGCACATCTGAGAGTTCCTTGATGATGGGTTTACAGCTGCAAAGTGGCACAGGAGGCGGAAGACGGCGATTTGTGTTCAAGAAGCAGCCGATGGACCATTCTGGCGTTGCAGGCGTCGAAGGAGATTACGACGACGAATTTGACGCAAGCTACAGAACTTGCGCGGCGGCTTCGGGAAAGCATTCCCACAGCATGGAGGGAAGTTCAGGTCATTACGTGTCGGCCCGCGGTGAAGCGCGTGACTCCACGGCGCAGGTATGGAGCCACATACATGACTATAAAAATATTGAGAAACACCGGGAGTCTGAATATTCTGACGCCGAGAGTGACGAGACGATTACACCCAGGCAGAGTTGGCAGGAAGTCGGTTCCGAGGAACTATTTCGAACAGCGAATTCGAGGTCGACGGAAGAGAACGAAGGCTCGGCGAAGTGTCACCGCGCGCATCAGATGGGCTACGGGGGCGGACACTTCGTCCAGGAATCGGCGGAAGTTAGGCGGAAGTTTACTTCCGGCGCGAAACTTCATGACGGCGGGTTTATTGAGGAGTCTCCATTGCTAGAGAAGGAGTCCCAGAGTTGGTCGATTGTTTCCAGCGAGGAAAACGTCGAAGGTGTTGACAGGCGCCGCTGGGTCATCACGTCTGAGAACGTGAGTGCAGCCTTTATTCAACTTTGGTCAGTTTGAAACCTTGTTGATATTCCCGATGAAAACATACGCTCGAAGATGAATCCATAGACTAGCCGACACACTATGCTCTTGAAAAGAGGAATGAAGCACATAAATGAAACTAAGTATCTGCTACCGCCCTCCGTCTGCTACCGCCCTCTAAACAGTAATCCTGATTTCTGCACAAAATTAAATAAAATTCTGTGTGACGTTGCTACATCACACCCTAATACACATATCCTTTTATTCGGTGACTTTAACTTTCCAAATATTTATAGGCGTACCCAAACGGCTGCTAACACTGAATCAAATTATTTTCTTGACGTATGTCTTAATTCTAACCTTACGCAACTCATTACGGAGCCGACACGTGTAGCAGAAAACTCCGCCACTATTCTAGATCTGATACTAACAAAGCACCCGGAAAGCCTAGCGTCTATTTGTTTCCTACCAGAGATCAGTGATCACAAGGTAATCCATGCCACATTTTCCTTTGCTCCAACACCACGTGTCACAAAAAAAATATCGCCCTGTACGATAAAGAGAACTATGAGGCCATAAATAATGAACTAATTGCCTTCCTTCCATCCTTTGAAGCATCATTTCATAACAGATCTCCTGAAGACTACTGGATTATATTTAAAACTAAGGTACACGAACTAACAAACAAATTCATTCCGAAAACCACTTTTCATGAATATCGCCACAAACCATGGTTCACAAGGTCCATAAAACGAATAGAAAATAAGAAAAAAAGACTTTTCCGCGCAGCCAAACTTAGACCTAGCACTTCAGCATGGAATAAATACTACGCAGCCGAAAAAGATTATCTAGCAGCTATCCGCGACGCAAAGCACTCTTTTTTCCGAAATGATTTGCCTAACATCCAACGTCACAGCCGAGAAAAATTTTGGAAAATAATAAACCCCAAACAGCCCCGTGAAGTTATTCTCACTAACCAATGCGATGAAATAATCGCAGATGCTGACAGTGCAGACATGTTTAATCACGCATTTTCATCTGTATTTACCAAGGATACCGGCCTACTTTCCGCGTCTACCCTTCCCAGAAACATAACGAATAACATGCCGGCCACAACGTTCTTGGTTGATGTTGCCGCTTTCCAAATTCAAAATATTAAACTCTCATCATCAGCCGGCATCGACGAAATCAACTCGAAAGTGTTAAAGAATACCAAACATACCTCTGCAAAATTTTTGTGCCTCATATTTTCGCAGTCATTGTCTACAGGTATTTTGCCTCACGACTGGAAGGTGGGAAAGGTCGTTCCCGTCTACAAAACAGGTAATAAAAATTCCCCTTTGAATTATCGTCCTATCTCACTAACCAGCGTGCCGTGCAAGATCATGGAACATGTCATATACTCGCAAATAATGAACTTCTTAGATACTAGCAACTTCTTTCACTCTTCACAACATGGATTTAGGAAAGGATTTTCATGTGAAACACAGTTGGCACTTTTTTCTACATGACCTGCATGCAAATCTTGACTGTTACACCCAGACTAACGCTGTATTTTTCGATTACGCTAAAGCATTCGATAAAGTATCCCACCGACGCTTGCTGCTAAAACATCCCCTCTTAAATTTACACCCACATGTCTTAAAATGGTTAGAACAGTTTCTTACTAATCGTACTCAATCTGTGCTCATAAACAGCCAGTCGTCTAGCCCCCTACCCGTAACCTCAGGCGTCCCACAAGGGTCTGTCCTTGGTCCTCTTCTTTTCTTAATATACATTAACGATTTACTCTTGCATGTGTCTTCCTCAATCCACTTGTTTGCGGACGACTGCGTTATTTATCGTACAGTAACTAACATCTCAGACAAAAACGCTCTTCAGACTGACCTTAACAGTGTACAAGTATGGTGTGACCAGCGGTTAATGACCCTTAACCCTAACAAATGTAAGCTCATGTCATTCACCCGAAGTCTTAGACCTTTTCGTTCTGCTTACACAATAGACAACTTCCAATAGAATCTGTGCAAATATTTAAGTACCTAGGCGTCACACTATCAACTAACCTATCCTGGAATGCGCATATTGTGAACATCATTTCATCGGCGAACAAAAAATTAGGTTTCCTCAAACGCCACATACGCCATGCACCAGAAGACTTAAAATTACTAGCATATAAGTCACTGATAAGACCTAAACTTGAGTACGCATCAGCCATCTGGGATCCCCATCAAAATTATCTGAAGGCTAACCTTGAACAAGTTCAAAATCGCGCTGTTAGATTCATTCATTCCGCATACTCATACTACATCAGTGTATCGTCTTTAAAAGCTGAAATTAACTTGTCACTTCTTTCCCATCGCCGGCGCATTGCTGGTCTCTACATTTTTTATAAATTCTTCTACAGTTAATTGCACGAAGCACCCTGCATCGTACGCCGCATGCACATATCCCAGCGCACTGGTCATCCATTTCAAGTTGTTCGTCCACGCTCCCGTACCACTGCATTCTCTGCCTCGTTTTTTGCCCGAGTAGCATCCGACTGGAACGGCCTTTCCCACCAAGTCGCATCCATTACCTGTCCATCAAGATTCCGCCAAGAGTTAACGCAGCTGATGTTAGATTAAACCAAACCTCATGTTATATCTGTAGCACCACCCCTTATGTAATACCCCTGAAGGGGCCTTTAAGGAAATAAACTGAACTGAACTAAACTGAAAATCTAGCACCTTAAAAACGCTGGTTCCGGTCGGTCAGACAGCGTGAATTTACGGAAACTCTGGCGCAGTTTATGCAAAACAATTTAAGTAAATTTTAGATTTACGTGGGGGTTCCAGTCAGTCTATTCAGCAGATAGCTGCGGTTGACCATGTCATCACATGCCCAGAGGAAATGATAGCACACTTGGATTACCATTTCTATTCTTTCTTTCCAGAAAGGAGTAGTAGTAGTAGTAGTAAAAGACTTTTAATCAACCATAATTTACAGGCCGAGCATTTCGACCGCCTGGGCGACCAGAAGCCGCTGTTCTTCTTCCCCTTCAGCGCCAAGCCAGTCGAGCCAGGTGGTGATGGATAGAGAGGGTGGGGAAGGATAGTTATGATGACGTTAGTAATGTTAATATTATTGCGAAAGCAATACTGCTTGCACTTTCAGCCCGTCGCGTAGCGAGGCCGCAGCAACCAAGCGCGGCCTAACTCCTGCTCCTGCCACGCGCGGCGCGCTTAGCGGTCTGACGTCACAGCTGCAAGAGCGGGGCTCCAACTTGCGCCGTCGCGTAGCGAGGCCGCAGCTACCAAGCGCGGCCTAACTCCCGCTTCTTCCACGCGCGGCGCGCTTAGCAGTTGGTTCGGGTGTGCACCGAGGCGACAGAGAATTACTGTGCCATTTTCTTTCCTCAAAACGCGGTGCGTTCAAAGGGCAAGGCATGGCGCAGTAATTCTCTGTCATCTCGGTGGACACCCGAACCACAAGGAAGGGAGTAACGCCACCACCCGTTTGGCGCGATGTCTTGCCCTTTGAACGCAACGCTTTTTGAGGAAAGGAAATTATCTGTCATCTCGGTGGACCCCCCGAACCGCACCGTACAGAAAGGGAGGAAGTGGGAGTGAAAGAAGAGGGAAGCTTCTAGACAATCATCCGTTAGCGTCAGCCGCTCGTTTTGGCGACCGAGGCAAGCCTAAATCTCCCAGCACGTGGGGGCCCTCGTGTGGTGAGTATAATGCCATGTAAAAAAAATGGGCAAAACTTTCATAAATAAGCTTTTTAAGAGCACTACCAAAACACACCGCCAGGCAAACCAGGCGCAGCCAGGGCTATTGCTTTCGCAACTCACCGAGCTTAACCAAGCTAAGCCTCTGCCAAATTTTAAGCATGAAATGCTTTTAGCTCCCGTTGTCGGCAGTGTGGTGACGTCACGCCGACCGAGAGCCATCATCCGGGCACTGAAATCCACTCATCCGGGCACTGAAATTCACTCATCCGGGCACTGAATTCCAGTCATCCGGGCACTGAATTCCAGTCATCCGGGCTCTGAAACGAGAACATCCGGGCACCGTACGAGACTTAACGAGATTTAACGAGACTCTCTAAGCCCTCCTACGCGACCGGCATGCAAGCGCCGGTTGGTCTCCAAACGAGACAAAAAATAACTGCTGCCAGTGCCTTCTCAATGTTTATCAAGATATCGGTGGAGCTGTGGGTTTGATAATGCACGGAATTATAATTTCCGATTTCTAATAACGCGTGCAAAAAGCACATAAATGCCATGTTACACTTCGTTGTCATACGTGCGCTGCGTTCAAAGGGCAAGGCATCGCGCCGAACGGGTGGTGGCGTTCCTCCCTTCCTTTACGGGGCGGTTCGGGTGTCCACCGAGATGGCAGAGAATTACTGCGCCATTTCCTTTCCTCAAAAAACCTTGCGTTCAAATGGCAAGGCATCGCGCTGAACGGGTGGTGGCGTTCCTCCTTTCCTGTACGGTGCGGTTCGGGTGTCCACCGAGATGACATTAGGCCCGTAAACATTTCATGCTTACTCTACTCTCGTTTACGGGAGAGGCAGTGATTTTTTTCTGATCCTTCATGCAAACCTGTTGTTTTGGTGTCTTTTGAGGCCATCGTGAAAAAGCTCTTTAGACTGGATCCCAAGTGTTCTACCGATTCTGATCGTACACTAGATGCTTTCTTGAGACGTCATGCGGAGTCCGCCCAGTTCTCAACAAAAATCTTCCATGAATCATTGCGTTTCTCTTCATTACCCTCTAATTGGCTCACAGCCAGAATCACGTCTGTTCACAAGAACAGAGACCGATTTTTCATTCGGTACTACTATCTCCTTAACTTGTTGCTCGTGTAAGGTGATCGAACACGCAGTCGCAAATGATATAATGCAGAGTCTGAATACCAATGAAGCGATTTAGTCCATGTGAGCCTGGTTTGAGAAAACAATTTTCAAGTTCTAGGCAGGTAACCCCGGCTGTTCACACCTTTATTGTCAGATAAGTCCGGACAAGTTGACGTCGGATATCTCGATTTTAGTAATGCATTCGATAAGGTTCCGCACACCAAAATACTTTCTTTAAGGCACAGCGCGCAGTATATGGAGAATGGAGGATTTTGTTCTCCTCCACTTGATATGTTTTGCAAGGGATTGCGCTAGGTCCTCTGCCGTTTTTGTCTATCTTGACGATTTTCGCCTCCATTAATAAAATGTTAAAGTTTATCATATGCGGATGATTTTGTTATTTAAAGAAACACGCTCTGTTTGAGATCAAACCCTGCTCAAATACAACCATGAGGAAACGATATTTATGCGTGCCACTGAAGATAACTCAGAAGTTTAACTGCATATAAGGTGCCACATCTGTTGCTGAGGCCAGAGTAAAAATATTTAGGTGTAATGATTAATGACAAACTTACCTGAAGTGCTCACATAACCAGATTACTTCATATGCAAGAAAAAGCCGTCTTTTTAAAGATGCAACCTAAGGGAAGCCCCAAGTAGCGTGGATGAGTGAGCTTACGAATGTATTACTAGGCTGACACTCGAGTTCCCGCCGCCATGTGGGAACTTCACAGCAACAACAAAAAAAAAGGCAATGGAGAGGCAGAAAATATTCAGAGATGCCTTGCGCTTGATCGATAAGAGATACAGGCATACTGATTTTCCATCTACCCTTATGAGAACTGGCCGAACAAAACCAACTCTGTACCCGAGGTAGTAAGCATAGAATTTTGCACTCCTTGAATCAGGGAGAGCTCGGCATTTTAGCAGCTTTTGTCATACTTTCGTTAATTCGCACGCACGCACGCACGTACGCACGCACGCACGCGCGCGCGCACACACACACACACACACACACGCACACACACATACGCACGCACACGCACACGCACACGCACACGCACACACACACGCACACGCACACGCACACACACACACACACACACACACACACACGCACACACACACACACACACGCGCGCGCGCGCGCGCATTTTAAAAGCGTGTTTCGTTTACCGCGACATAAATGCATTTCAACCTAGTGTTTGTCACATCACCGTCTTAAAGAGACCCTGAAGTGATTGCGATGGACATATTTTAGTGCAACAGATCTGTAGAGCTCGTCTTGTGGGTATAAGAGTCAGATTTGAAAGCCCTGCGTGTGCCCTATAATTTAGAAATAATTTTTAAAAATCGCTGCTCGCTGTAGATCGCAACCGAATAGGGCGACACACCTCGACGCGTGTCCCCTTTCGCGATAACAAATAAGGTTTTTAAATTAAATCGGGATGTGACATCGGGATGCAGACTAATCTGCAATAATGCAAGCGGGAATATGTAAAGCAATGTACAGGTGACGGTTAGATTTACTCAGGGAGATATGCTCGAACTTTATTGAGTGAGCCTATCGCTTGAGCGATGTTTTTTTTTTCGCAGAATTCACGTGACATGTCCAGTGGAGGTTTTTATTGAATTTGACGCCTAGAAATTTATGTTCAGGTACTTTTTCTAGAGTATGAGATTTGAACTACAATGTATGAGTCATGTTAGATGGCTTGTTGATGGAAGAGAACAAAATATATTTAGTTGTCATTACATTGTCTAGCCATTGAGAATTTTTGGAGCCATGTGTTTCCGGAAAAATAAAGGGACGATAAATTAGGAGAAGAGAAAACAATCGTGTCTTCGGTTTACAGGATAATATCCTGGGTGGTTGAAAGTGAGGTAATGCCATCTATACAGGAGGAATAATATAGTATTAATAGCGGAGGAATAAAAATCTCTGCCTTTCCCGCAACCCTTAGAACACCCACACAACGACAAAATAGTCCTAGCACTCGATCTCAAGGGTGCGTTTGACAACGTTAAACACGGCGTCATACTAAAGCACCTTAGCGAGACCAACTGTGGTCCTCGTACATTCAATTACATCAAAGATTTCCTAACAGACCGCTTGGCCTATATGCGTCTACAAGAGACCGAGTACGGCCCGTTTGAGATGGGAACGCGGAGCACACCACAAGGCGCTGTGTTGTCCCCGCTTCTCTTCAACATTGCTATGATGTATCTCCCGGCACAGCTGGCGGCTGTCGGCGGTGTTCAGCATGCGCTGTACGCCGATGACATCACCATCTGGGCCACTACGGGAAACATAGGAGAGATGGACGAATGCCTGCAAGCAGCGGCGAGCATAGTTGACCACTATGCCACGTACTGCGGCCTCCAGTGCTCCCCGGTCCAAGTCTGAATTTGTGCATATTCGATCTTCTCCAAAATGCAAAATCTCCGTTCAGCTTTCTCTCGCAAGCGGCCCCATCCGTGAAGCGAAGGAGCTACGAATACTCGGTCTCTTCATAAATCAACATCGTAAGGCAGACACAACTCTTGCCAAACTCCGCAAAGTCGGCGACCAGGTGGGCCGAATGGTTCGCCGCGTTTCCAACAAGCGAGGAGGGTTGCGAAGTAAGGATGCGATGCGGCTCGCGCATGCCTTCGTAACTAGTCGAGTACTGTACTCGACTCCTTACCTCCGCTTACAGAAACATGACGAAGATCACTTGGAAATTGTACTCCGCAAAATTTTCAAGAGAGCCCTCGACCTCCCGATATCCACTTCCAACGCGCGACTCCTCGCGTTGGAGGTGGTGAACACCTATCGAGAACTCCCCGAGGAGCATCTTGTTAACCAATACACGCGTCTCGCCCAGACCATGTCCGGTCGCCGCCTCTTGGACCGGTTACATATCAGACATGATCACCATACCATGGAACGGGTTCGAATGCCAGAACTGTGGAGAAGCGCCCTCTACGTTCGACCCCTTCCGACTAAGATGAACAAGGAGGACCATAATGGCCGGCGCCAGGCGCGGGCGAATGCCCTGCACCGCCACTATGGCTCAAAGAAACACGTCTTCTACGTCGACATTGCAGGCCCCTATCACTCCAGGGGGTAATGGTACACGGCTGCAGTCATACACGAGGGAAAACAGGTGGACGGCCTCTAGTTCAGAGCGCCCAACTCAACGCATGCGGAGGAGGTGGCGATCGCCCTCGCAGCCTCCCATCCCAACTCTAAATTCATCCTCACAGACTCTCGCGGAGCCTGTCGTAATTTTGAGTTCGGTTGGATCACTCCACTCGCTCACCAAATTTTACACCGCAGTACTCGCGACGGCGATCCAACTCATCGCTCAATCATATGGGTCCCCGACCACCAAGGCATGCCAGATAACGAAGCCGCCCATGAGGCAGCCCGCGCACTCACTCACTGGGCACCAGGCGTCCCTTGGGAGGAGCTTAACCCAGATCACAGCCGTCTTCTTTCTTTTAAAGAAATTACTGAGCCAAACACCGGCGATACCCAGTTCCTATAAAAGGACTGAGTAAAGCTGGCGAACGAATTCTCCTCAGGCACTTTACAAACACCCTGCTTTGCCCGGCGGTTCTCAAGCACTTTGATCCTTCTTTTGACGGCCGCTGCTCATTCTGTGGGGAGGTGGCCGACACCTTCCACATGGTTTGGGCATGCAGAAAAAATCCTTCTCTCCCCCCAATCACCCCTTCCCCTACTCGAGAGGACTGGGAGGCGGCCCTGCTCAGCTGCCGGGAACTATCGGCCCAACAGGCTCTGGTTCGGCGGACTTGGGTAGCGGTCTCGACCAACGGGATCCCGGAATGAGGGACTCCGCCTAGTATTGTAAGGGGTGAGACCCATTAGGGGCCTCTCCCCGAGCACCTCTCTGTAAATTACTAAATAAATGCTTTTCACCACCACCACCACTCGCAACCGAGAGTAGAGTAATGTTTACGGGCATAACACGAAGCGTACGCGGACGCGACGAGACGCAGGCCTGACAAGAATGTACGAGGTCTGTTAGAAAAGTATCCGACCTTTCGCCGAAGAAAAAAAAACTGGCATAACTGGAACGTTGGAAGCCTTATCACCTTCAAAGTAGTCTCCTTGGGACTCCACATACTTCTCCCAGTGGTGCTGCCATTGTTGGAAGTATTCCGAAAAGGCCCCTTTCGGAATGGAGTTTAGCTCAGCTGTAGTTGCAGCCATAATGGCCTATCTTGTCTGAAATCGCGCTCCTTTCAATGGCCTCTTGATTTTGGGAAACAGCCAGAAGTTGCAGGAGGTCATATCAGGAGAGTAAGGAGTCTGTGTAACTACAGCAGTCTGGTTTTTCGCGAAAAAAGTGTGAATTTAGTGCGAGGAATGTGCAGGAGCATTGTCATGATGGATGCGCCAATTTCCTGTTGACCTCAACTTCGGCCTCTTGCGCCGCACAGCACCACGCAGGCGACGGAGGACATCCCTGTAGTATTCTTTTGGTCAATGTTTACTTTGTGTGGTGCGTACGCGTGGTGTGCCACACAGAGGGAGTCAAAGATAGTCAGCATCACTCTGACACTGCTGCGCGCTTGGCGGGCCTTCTTTGGTCTTGGTCACGTGGAATGCTGCCATTGTGACGACTGGCATTTGGTTTCCGGGTCGTACCTGTACACCCAAGACTCGTCACCAGCGATTATGGTGTTGATGAAGTCGGGGTCACTATTTGTGGAATCCAGCATATCCTGTGAGACTTCAACACGAAGCTGCTTTTGCTCCACCGTGAGCAGCTTCGGCGCGAATTTCGCCGCATCTTTCTCCAGTGTGGAGCAATGGGAGGGTCTGCTCTCCAGCGACTGCCGCGATGACCAGATCAGTTTGATACGGCGAGCTCAGCTGACGGCAGCATCCAGCGGAGCCCTGGAATAGGGGCAACCGACCGTTGCGGATGGACTCATCTGACCACATAAAAAAAAACCTTGTGTTAGAGCCGAATAAAGTTATCCTATCTATCTCCATGGCCAAATTTTCGGTGATAATGGAATGTTCACAAAAATTGGTGATGTCCACCTCTTCCACAATTTCTCGGACAGTCACACGATGGTCTTGCGTCACCACAGCGTTCACTTCGGCAATGACCTGGTCATTTCGGCATGTTGATGGTCGACCGGAGCGTGGCTCTCTCTGCACCGATGTGCGGCCGTGTTTAAACCAATTGTACCACTGCTAAATCTGTGTGCTGCTCATAGCATTATCACCAAAAGCCGTCTAAATATTCCGAATGGTTTCCACTTGGCTGTCGCCTAGTTTCTGGCAAAATTTAATGGAGTAGCGCTGCTCCTCTAGCTCCGCCATTTTTCTTGCAATAAAAAACCGACGAGAGCACTGCGCACTGCCTCACTCAAACACTGCGTGCCAGTGACTGACGCTATCGGCAGGCGAGAAAAAATTTGTGCATGCGCACGAAGGTTCAAGGCAGGCTGGTGCAAACGTGCTTGTTTCAAATCCATCAGGTGTTCGTAAAAAAAAATTACCGACGATTACGTTACTTCCTAATGCGAAATTTGAGCGCAGCAAATAAGCTGTTTCACCTTTTCGATAGATTGAGGCAAAGAAATCGAGCAACACATGTATGCGCTATCACATATTTTTTTTTTTTTTTTTTTTTCACACGTATTCCTTTAACAAAGTCTCCACTAACAGTTCTTGACAGTCATGAAGGAAGCTTTGTGGTCGGAGAAATAGACTGATATATGTTCGACTTGGTACACCAATCCTTCATTCTCAAAGACGAGATCTATACAAGTGCCTCGCGAGGTTGTCACAGCCGTGGGACGCGTTACGAGCGAGAGGAACGGGATGTTCTCCCGCATAAGTGTTAGGAAATTGCTGTTTGTCTTTATGTCAACATTAAAGTCCCCCACTACTAACATCGGTGTGGATCGATGGACGGTTAATGCGAGTTGCAGGAAGTGCACGACGTCTTTCGTGAGTGCGGTAGGGGCGAAGTAGGCAGCTACTACCAGCAAGCCGTTGGGCAACTTTGCGGCGCACAGTTCGCCAAGTTCATGTGGCGTGCCAAACATTTCGACTGGTATTGCAGAGAGACCTGTGCGCAAGTAGATAGCGACTCCCGCCGCTCTGTTGTGGTCTCTGCGAGCACCACAGCAGTATAGGAAATCTATGATTTCGAGAGGCTCTTCGGGATCCATCCAGGTTTCAGCAAAGCAAAGTACAGAGGAATGGCGCAGAATGTGATCGTGGTGTATGTCCTTGGCATGTGCGGCAAGGGAGCGTACGTTAAGAATGTGGTTGTGAATGATGAATCAAGTGCTGCCAGCGAATGACGCGTCCATTGGCTGTCTGCGTGTGTTACTGATGTGTGGTTAACATGTTAAGCTTCGCCTGTAAGAGTGGAACGCGACAGCGTCTTGCAACGCTGCCAGGGAGTCCACAGAACGCCATCGCCAATTCGGCTGTACGCCTTGCTGGACGGTAAATTTATTTTTTGAGGAAAGGAAATGTATCTCTCTCGCATATCTGGGTGGACACCTGCACCTCGCCGTAAGGGAAAGGGGGAAGATGGGAGTGAACGAAGACGCCGTATTAGCTAGACGCGCCTTTGTTCATTCCAAACCATTCAGCTGGCATTACGGAGTGGCTAGCGTGCTCGTATCGCACTCCGGAGACCCTGGTTCGATTCCCCAACTCGACCAATTTCGTTCTCGGTTTTATTGATTTATGCGGTCTAACTAGAAAGGTTAATTAGGCTATTTCATATTTATATTCTTGTATTTCTATCCATAGTGTTCCGTCATTAACCTGTCAATTGTTGGAACTGTCTAGGATGTTCGACACAACGTATATGAAACGAGCAACGTCTTACTGAGTGGGGAAGTGCGTGGTGGTGGAGGGAACGCGGCTTCGTACTTATCTGTTTTTTTCAGCAGCGTCTCCTTCCGCGGACGCTGTTGTCGCTGCGGCGCGCGTCTTTCTTTTCTTTTCTTTTCTTTTCTTCTGACCTCTTCATTCTCCTCTATATTAATTAGGCTAATTGATTAATTAAGCAGTTAACTAAACTCAGTCCAACTTAGTTGCAGCATCACTATACGATCCCTTTGATTGGTTGCATGGTTACTAGCCAAAGTACAATTGGCCCCATTTGAAATTCGCGCACTGTGACGTCACGAGCATTTCGACCAATTGAAAAGCGTTACATTGGGGGCGGAGCTGGTTACGAGGCCGACGCCGACGACGACGCGATACCCAGGAACGGACGCCAAAGAGCTGCGCTCTAAAAATAAAGTCGGATACTTTTCTAACAGACCTCGTATATGCAGCACATTCGAAACTGTCTAAAGTGCGTAGAGGCGAAAGCGTTTTCCGCACCACTTTGCCTATGCGACACTGGTGATGTCACCACTGGATTACGTCACACATAATTGATGACGAAGTAATGACAAATTACTAATTAGTGACTAATGACTGAATACTAATTAACTGCTAATTAATGACGCTTAAGCTTCGCCTTTAGGAGTGGAACGCGACAGCGTGTTGTAGCGCTGCCAGGCAGCCCACGGAACGCCACCACCCGTTCGGCTCGATGCCTTGTCCTTTGAACGCGACGCTTTTTGAGGAAAGTAAATTACGCAGTAATTCTCTGTCATCTCGGTGGACACCCGAGCCGCACCGTACAGGAAGGTAGGAACGCCACCACACGTTCGGCGCGTAGCCTTGCCCTTTGAACGCAATGCTTTTTGAGGAAAGAAAATGGCGCAGTAATTCTCTGTCATCGCGGTGGACACCCGAACCGCACCGTACAGGAAGGGAGGAACGCCACCACCCGTTCGGCGCGAAGCTACCGGCGCTTGTGCTGGTCCTGTAGGAGGGCTTAGAGAGTCTCGTTAAATCTCGTAAGGTGCCCGGATGTTCTCATTTCAGTGCCCGGATGAGTGAAATTCAGTGCCCGGATGTTGGCTCTCGGTCTCGGCGTGACGTCACCACACTGCCGACAACGGGAGCTAAAAGCATTTCATGCTTAATAGCGTTCAAGCTCGAAGATAGGAGCGGCTTTCACTGCTTAGAAGAGGCGGCGTATGCAAGCGCTGATCCGGCTCGCCGCCTGATCCGGCTACTGATTTTAATCCGGCTATTACTTTTCGGGAGATCTCCCTCCTGTATCAAAACGCTCATGGCCGATACCCACCCCCCTGTAATGGCCTCGAGAAGGCAGAGGAGCGTTGGCTACTTCGCCTCTACACCAACACGGTACTGTGCCCGGCAGTGCTCAAACATTTCAATTTGGCCTTTTCGGGCGAGTGTCCAGACTGTGGGGAGGTGTTTGCGGACACGTATCACATGGTGTGGGCATGCCCTGCCAATCCTGCTTTCCCACCCCACCCCCACCCCGCACGAGAGAACTGGGAGGCTGCCCTACTCGGCTGCTCAACTCTCCAGGACCAACGAGCCCTGGTGACAAGAGCCCGGGCCGCCGCGGAGGCCACAGGGGTCCCGGACTAGGGATTCCTCCTAGTGATTGTGAGGGCCGGGCCCTTCAGGGACGGTCCAAGCAATATCTCTCTTGTATATAGTATAAATAAATGTTTTACACCGCCACCACTTGCCAAAGGCAGTCAGAGTAACTGGGCCCTAATAAGTGACGAGAATCGGCTTCAAGCATTCGGGAAGGTGCTTTTTTTCTGCGGTCTTGGGGCATCTTCAGAGAGGTTCTCTCCTTGGTTGTATTCCTCTTCTCTGTCGACGTCGTCCACCTCTAATCCATGGTCGGTTGCCCTCAGTTTAGGGCTCCGCAGGCCACTGCCGCCCGTTGAGCTCGCTGTACCAGATCTTGTTGGTCGTCACAGCGGTCGCTGGATCGCAGTCTCTCCCATTGCTCCGCACTCGTGTTTTGTATTTTGGGGACCACTTTGCAGGCCCATTTGATGGGACATAGAGTGGGTTTTTGATCGCACCAGGCACATTTGTCCGCGTATATCGTAGGGTGCATTTTGTTTAGTATATGCAGGTTTGGGTAAGAGCCTGTCTGTCTCCAGGTGACAGCTTCCTCTCTGCTGAGAGGTTTTTGCGGCAGGGGATTTCGCATTCTTTTGCCTGTATAGTTTTCTAGTATGGCCGAGTATTCCTTGGGTGCTGGTGTGAGTTCCGCGGTCTCGTCAGATGCTCAGAAAGTATTGTATCCTCAAGCTATCCTGTCGGCCTCCTGGCTCCCCGCCACCCCCGTGTGCCCCGGTACCCATACAATTTTGTGTGTGGTCTTGTTCTGTTCTTCGTGGTTTTTAATTCTGTCGCTCGCTGCGAGGAGTATATGGAGCGCGTGGCGACCTAACCTGCCATTCATGTAATTTCGCCAGTCTGTTTGAGAGCCTGTGAGTATTGTTAGCCACCGCCCGGTTCTACAGCCCTCCGCCACCGCTAGAGCAACGGCTACTCCCTCGGCCTCTGCAGCTGTGCAGTCTCGCATAGACGCGCTGGTCATTTCGCGTAGAGTCGAATCCACTACCGCAGCCACTGCGATTTTGGTGCCTCCCTTCACTACGGCGTCTCTCATCGCCTCAGTCGCTTTGGGACGTTAAACCCCAATGAACCAAACCAAACCTCCCCTCCAGGACGCGTCTGCATACACGGTCGTGTCGTGAGGAGCGTGCGTTTTCTCGATGAATTCGTCCCTCGCTTCTCTTCTGCCTCATTGGAGGTTGGGGTCCATGTACAGCCTTTGTCCAAAGTTTGGAGCCCAGGGGGTTTGCTTCTGAAGCACACTGTCTGGTTCGTAATGCATCTCCAGCGCTCCAAATTTGCTGAAGGTAAGATTTCTGGTCCTGCCTCCTCTAATGGGTAGGACTACCACGAATGTTACAGGAGTCCCACTGCGAGGCTTAGAAGCAAACCCCCTGGGCTCTAAACTTTTGACAAAGACTGTACCTTGGTATTGGCGCTACCTTGAGGGACTTGCGAAGGTCGTCGGGGGTCGTTTCCGTCCTCTTCATTTCTCGCATCAGCTCGCGGTATCCGAGTCTCTGTAAGAGCGCTCTTCGAGTCGTTGTCTGCAGCAGCCTGAGTTTTTGCGACTCAAGCTGCGCATTTCGTAGCTCCTCAAAGGTGTTTTACAGCCCCAGGGCCATGGCAGGGCATCCGCTTGTTGCATTTAGCTTTTGTTGAGGCACTCGTAGGGTAGGCTGCACGTGATTCGGCTAACCACCAGGTTTCTGACTAGCTTTAGTGTGTCCTCTTCACGCATGCCATGTCGCCTGTTGGTGATGCCAGTGATCATGCGTGCCACTTGTAGCGTTGTTGCTTTGAGCAGGGTGAAAGTGTGAGTGCTGCGCTGGTTCCTTCCTGTCCGATAGAACTGCGGCCTTCGGCATAGGAGACCTTCGATTGGACAAAATTCGCTCTCCAAACAAGGGAACACCCCAAGGGTCAGTTATATCACCCATCTGTTCAACATAGCTCTGATAGGCCTAGCTCGAAAACTGGAGAAGATCGAAGGCGTCTGGCAAACCATGTATGCCGACAGTCTGGGCAAACACGGGCTCCCTCCGAGAGGAGGAAGAAAGGCTGCAGGAAGCGGCTTTCTATGTACAGCAGTACCTCGGAGAAAAAGGACTCACATGCTAGACCTGAGAAATCGGAACTGCTGCCAGTCTGGAGAGGCAAGCAAAACCGGACCGTCCCATCCAACGAGTAGCTGAACCTCAAGGTCTACCTAGAAGGGGCACCCATGCCTAAAAGGACAAAATAAGAATCTTACGCATGTGGGTTCAATAATTCGGGGAAACAATGCCCGACGCTTACAGGTAGAGAGTGTAGGCAAAGTTGACAGTGTTTGTTGTTTTGTACCCAGTGACTCACTTAAGAAACATTTCTAATGTCGCCTGACGTAATGTCTGGCGCCACAACACAAAAAATTCTTAATTGCTAGTGTAAACGTGAAAAATCTGTACTATTTTGACAAAACTGCCACCGCGTGAGATATCGAATTTACACCAAGATGTAAGCAAGGTGTGTTGCTGGGCGAGTTGGTTGGGGTACATCTTGAGAAAAACAGCACTTGCAGACAAAGGACCAGAACAAGAAGGACACACAACTGCGGTGACTAACAACTTTTATTTCGGAAGGGAGCCGATCCGCGCCTTTTATACAGAACTGGAGGAAATGATGCGCACGCGCAAAGATCAGCAAAGTGGGAGCACGGAAAGAGCCAACACATAGACCAACTCTTCTTATCGTCACTGACTTGTTGGCTTCTTCGAGATCTTTTTAGAACTTTTTGTAATTGTTTCTTTACGCTCCCTGCCTTTGTTTCCCCCGTTTGTTTTCTTTTCTGGCGTGTTTTGGCTGCGTTACTGGTTATCAGTGTCGCCGCACAAGCCCACTTGTGGCTTCGGCGCTTCCGTTTCTTTGTATGTTCAGATTATGCTGAATAAATATTATTTTTATTATTATTATTATAAGAAGGGTTGGTCTATGTGTTGGCTCTTTCCGTGCTCCCACTTTGCTGATCTTTGCGCGTGCGCATCATTCCCTCCAGTTCTGTATAAAAGGCGCGGATCGGCTCTCTTCCGAAATAAAAGTTGTTAGTCAGCGCAATTGTGTGTCCTTCTTGTTCTGGTCCTTTGTCTGCAAGCGCTGTTTTTCTCAAGTTGGAAGAAATTTAGACTTTGGTATGAAAGAAATGTAACGCAATTTCTTTCAGTCTTCACACACAAAAATGCGCCACTCCTCTCGCGGCGCCCACGAGTCCACAACAACCGGCCGGGAAGTCTTCAAGTGCGCACCCTTTTGATAGAGCGGGGAGAGGCCCACTTCTGGTGTTTTCTGACCTAGCTAGATAAGTTCATTTCCTGAACCCTCATAAAAGCGTCAGTTTGGCTGGAGCGCTGGGAGTTTTTCCTTACGGTGTCAAATAGAGTTTTTGAGCCCCCTCACAGGTGGCAGGGAAGGAAAGGAATTGTTGGCCCATTGTTACACTAGTTTTGAGCGTGGGCTGACACGGAGGCCTTGTTGGGTATGGGGGTCATGCGCGTAGGAGCGGCTGATGGTCGTGTGCTCTGTGGTCCATTGCAAATTAATGGGTCGCATGCGTCAAGTGTCATGCAACCTTTTAATTAGGTTGCATGAGCTGTTTGTGTAGGTGAGCATCTGGTCTGCTGTTATTTTAATCACGTGACGGTATAGTGCGACCTATGCGACCTCTATGCAATATCAGCCGACACTGTAAAGAGTCCATTTTAAGAATATTTAAGAGGGGGTGAATAGCAGCCCCTTCTCTGCAGGACGAAGGAACGACCAGCTTCTCCGTGGGCAGTTCCTGCTGGATCACGCCCGCGCTGACGAGGGCATCCGGAAGCGGCCAGCTGGCGAGCTCGCGGCTAGACGCGCCTCTCTTGGGCGATTTGCGAAGCCGCAGCAACATTGTCCTGCGAAGGTGCGGAGCGCCGAATACGTCTCTTAACGGAAAGTAGCAGAGGCTGTAGTGAGATCCACGATCCGCCACAATGATACCCCCCGCCTCCCTCCACCCCACGATGAGACAAATGCTTTCGCATTCACAGCATGCAAATAGTCTTAAGTGCCCTCCGTATTTCTTGCACGTAGGCCTTCTGTTGTCTGAGTCATTTTGTTGGACATTTTCGTTTTTTTCTGAGTCATTCTTCGTCCGGTGTCTCCTACCTCTCCCCTAAAAGTGGACAGGGGGACGGTTGGTATGTGGCGATCACCCTTAAACAGCGCCTCGCAGGGGGAGGCCTCAGGCAGACGCCGCCGGACAATTCTCGCCTTCACGGCCCTCCTAATGTGCCGCATTAGAAAGACATCGTTAACCATCACGATACGTTCCTTGCCAGGGCTGGAGTAAGAGGGCTGATGCAAATTATAGGTGCCCAGCTCCTGTCTCTTGTGTGATGTCAGTGCTCGTTACACTGTGCCAGGTGGTCGTAGGCCTTCAGTACGGCGGCACTTTTTGCCTTCCTCCTTGTACCGCCTGCTGCACAGAAGCGCTGTCTGCATCGAAGCAGTCGAAAAGAGTTGCACAGTTCATGCAGCACGTACAGCGGACGCTGCGCTCACAATATACCGCTTTTTTTTTTATTGACGCAATACAAGCTCTGAATCATTTTGAATTTATGAGACCAGCTTGAGAGCTTTTGAGAAGGAGAGAGATAGCGAAACACTTTATTTGCAACTTTTTTTTAAGCTATCAACTTAAAAAATTGCGTGGACCTGTAATAAAAACACGAGACAAAACTGACGGGACAGGGGCGAACTTGTAAACTGTCGGCGACTGCTTACCCGGGAGCAGCGTTTCATGGGCCTTTAAATTGATTCCTCCTCTGAAGGCAGCCGAGATGAAACTGAATTACATTACAATCGGAGTTTTACACATGATGACGATCGTGGTGTTCCGCTTTGTAGGTGGAGAGCATGCGTAAGAAGCGTCTGTGTTTTATGGACGATTTCATCCTTGAAAACGATTTTGCGGTAGTTGGGAAGCGACGGTGTATGGGGCGTACCGTAGTCTCTACGTAAAATTTATAATGCTTAATATGAAGAACGCTTAATATTACACCTCGCATTGACACATTCTATCGATTTGTTTTCGTACCTGACCCGTATATTTGGATGATATCGCCGAGGTGGTTTGGTTTCTTTTGTCACCACCTCAAATAACTTAGGCATCTGCTATAGTAATTTATGACCTCTGCTTAGAAAACTTGGGGCTTATTCCCCGCTCCTGTCAGTTGCAGGGAACCACATTTAGTCAAAATAAAACTTGGTCGAAATGAGCTGATCTGAGATGTTAAGCGTGGCGCATCTTATTTTTCCAGGTCCAACACTGCTCTCCACGCGGGACTTGCAAACCTGCGCTCTTCTTCCGAGCTTCAAGCGAGCGGACCTGTTCTCGTCCTTATGGGAGGCATAAATCCCCAAGATCCAATGAGAGAGGATTTAGGTATCTCCATTTGTGATAAGCTTTTCCGTCTAATTATCTAGCCGAGCGCATATTTTGCTAGCTTGCATAGGCTGTTTAAGCGAAGGTCAAACATAATTTGTAAAAATAGGATTTTTTTTTGCTGTAGAGAATCGTTGTGCGGCTTTTTAATGCCAGTGTCAGCGGACAGAAAAGAGATGAGCTATGTGAACCAAAATTTCAGCCGATAACTTTTTCAACTGCTACGCGTAAGTGCCTGGTTGCAATTTGAGATGTGTAGCTGGGCGTTAGCAGTAGGCATTTTAGTTTTTACTATTCTTAAAGCGGAGAGAGCCTCGCTGCTCCGCCTTAGAAAATTTTGGCCTCGACGGGTGCGTTTAAAAGATCGGGCGACAATGGCCCCATCCATCAGTTTGTCACTCTGTGGCGCACGTGCCACTCGATTTGTCGCCCACGCTGTGGTTCTTGCTGCTTCACAGCAGAAGAAGAAAGCGAAGGTCTTCGCCTTTTTAGTATTGCTTTATCCTATATCAAAACAAAAGTGTCAACGACGCGGCGGCTTGGAGCACCCCCGTTCAAAATGCACAAGGCGCCCTCCTTTTCCCACAAGGGGCGGCCTTCGGGAATGCTTCCGGAACCATAGAGTTTCCAGATATTACCTACAGGGAAAGATTGCGCCACCGTCTATGCGAGAGCACTTCATCCGCCGCGGGAATGCTGAGAAGACGAGGTGTCAATTTTGGATTGGCTAGTGTTAGGCCGAAAGCGTGGATTGTACCTCAAAATTGGTGGCTGCGCCACGGTGCAATCCTCTGTGCACAGATTAAGTTATTTCAGTACCGAGTTTTTTTTTTTTAATACGGTGTTGATTACCTCAGGGCATAAAACGGTATGTAATGATAGATGAGGATGCCTAAATAAATGAGAAAAGGTTCGCTGATCTTATGAAATCGAGCAGTGACCGATGATGAGGTCCTTGTGTCCACTATTGTCGGGCAAAAGACCCGCTGCCGTTAGGTGCCGAATTCTTGTCGGCTTCAACGCCGGGTAAATCCACAGCAGGTGGTGAATGTCGGCCTCAAGATTTCGGTTCTGGCAGACTGGACACCCGGGGCGGGGATAGACACCTCCGAATTGCGGCCACTTTCGTGTAACAGCTGGAGTTAGGGCAACTCCGACCCGATCCTCCGAAGCGCAACCTCCTCTGCACGGGTAAGACCACGGGGGAGGGTTACCGCACACGGAGAGATTAGAGCACGTGTGCGGCGCCGGAGGTGTTCCTTTCTTGTTAAAAGGAGGGTGGTGTCATCCAGGGTGAGGACTCGTGGCGAAGTTGGGGTCACAAGGCGGGTCGCAGAATCTTAACGGCTTTGCGAACTCAGGAGGTCTCGTGGGACCCACTAAATTCGGATTGGCTGCGGGGTGCTTGCCGCGAGACTATGGATGCCCTGGCAAATGCCTGGGGTGCGACTGACGCGTCGTAGTAGGTGTATGACGTGAAGGGCGTCGGTGCGGATGACAATGCGAGCCGTAGGTTGTAGGAGAACGGCGGCCACAGAGCAAAGTGCCTCTTGAACGGCAAGCATCTCCGCACAGAAGGAGCGATCGCCGGCCGCGTCTCGAGCGGACGCGCCTCATTTCGGCTCTGGCAATTTTCGTCCGGATTACAGAAAAATTCCGTACGACCGCAAAAAAAATTTTGCTTGTACTCGACGGTTAACATCACCCGGCACCCGAAGACATCGCTCTCAATCGGGGTGGCCAATTTTTGGGCCTTCTAGGCCCATATATGTCTTCATCCCGTGGGAGCCCTAGCTAGGCCTAAAGCCAAGCAGCCGGTCTCCAGCGTTCTCCGCGGACGCCATGGCCGCCTCCACTCGCCGCGGGTACGATCCCGAGATGATGCCATGGACAGAAGTTGTCGCAGAAGCCCCGTCTTCGCCTGAAACCTCCACTCCGACGCAGGAGATAGTGGATGAAGGCCTCTTCTCGTTGGTGGCACTTCGCAAACGCCAGCAGCGCCTCAACACCTCGGCAGTGAACGGACCCTCCGTGAGTGCCCCTCCTTCTGTGCATTCAAATACTTCAAGTTCCAACCATCAGCTCTCGCAAACAGCGGGATCGACGAAATGGCGGCCTACCGCTATGCCTCGACTCCGCAAAGAAGACTTCACGATCGTCATCAAGCCCAGAATGACGGTCTCCCTGAAGACGGTTCTTTAGAACGGTGAGCTTGGTGCTTTTCTCTCCGCCTATGTTAATGCCTCCTCGGTGGACACTCTTAGTATCTGGCCCATCTGGGTCCGAGAATATCGTTATCGCCACCACTCAAGACGTGAATGCGGCGAACGCGCTCGCTCGTGAAATTACTCTGAAAGCTTCCAAAGGCTCCATCCCGATGGTCGGTCACGCCAAAGTCAACGGTGAAGTCTGCAGGGGGATTATTACCGTCCATGAGCAGGAAACTTCCACCACCATGAAATCGAAAGTCCAGTGGCGCGGAGGAGAGATAGCCTTCATCCGCAAGCTGGGGAAGTCGACGATTGCCCTGCTCAGCTTCGTGGGGCATAAAATGCCACGTTACGCGCACTATAACAGCGTGGTGACTTTGGTACGCGAATACAAGCGGACTATTCCCGCGTGTTTCCGATGCGGCACCATCGGCCACCGTGTGGACTTATCCCCGGATCCTCAACGCAATCGCTGCGGACACTGCGGCCAAACGGTTGCAGTCCTCGGAGACGGCAACTTGGAGGCCCACGAGTGCACTCCTTCCTGCATCGTCTGCGGTGGCGGCCACCTTACGGGTTCGCAAGACTGCAAAGCAAAATTCCGGCAGCTGCAACGACCGGGAAACCCAACCGGTCAACGAAGGCAACCTCAGTGTCCAGTGCCCCCGGGAACTGACACCACTCCAAAAGTTCCTCCGCCTGGCAACAAGCTGGTGCAAGACACACCCGCACTAGCGCCACCGGCGGGGGCGTTGCCCGGGCGTGCCGCCAAGCCTCCTCCATCAACTAGCTAAAAGTCGTCACGTGATCCAGGCGCCCCCGTATTCCAGAACGGGGATTTTCCGCCTCTCGAGGGGCGTCCGCTTGGCACACCAAAGAAGACATCACAGCCAAAGGTAGGCAGCCGAGACGAACCTCCTCCGCCCCCCCCCCCCCCCGCCCCCCCCCCCCGTACTACCTTACCTTCTTCCTCACCAACCGTTCCTCCTACTCCCCCCCCCCCCCATTAACTCTGAGGTTGCGGACCTCCGCCGTGAGCTCGAGACTCTCGGGCTCAAAATGCTCAACTGCAGGCCAAAATTTATGCGCTAGAAACGGTTCGGTCCTCGCCTACTGCCCAGGTAGCTCCGGAACCGATGCAACAAGTGCCGGTGGACTCGACACCCTGTAGCTCTGACGCTCGTTTCACCGCCCTCGAAAACGCCCTTGCCGCATTAGCGACTCAGATGTCAAATTTCGGCCAAATTCAAGAAAAGCTGTTCTAGTCAGTCACAGCCACGGTTACGGCCACCGTGACGGCCAATATTAAGACGTGGCTGGAGTCAAACCCCAGGCTTCTATGCCGAATGGGGCCCCTCAAAGACGCAAACCGCCCATCAATGTTCAACCGCCCCATCGATCTAACCGAACTCTCGGAAGAGCCGGAACCGATCCAGCCGCAGGTGACGGAACCTATGCCGGCTCTCCAAGGCAGTCTCCCTTCAGATCAACATGGCTGCGTCCCCTCCCAACCAACACCCTAAAGGGCGCCGCCCCCCGCAAAGACAGCAAGCTTTTTCCCTTGTGCAATGGAATTGTCGGGGTTTCAAAGACAGGACCAAACGCGCCCACTTAAGGGCGTACATTGACAACCTCGAACACCCCGCCGCAGACCTTGCGTTGCAAGAAGCCGGGGATGCGGTTAAGCTCATGGACTATAACACTTTTCAACGAGACCCGTTCACCTGTATCCTAGTTCATAGTGGTTACACAGCGCAGTAGGTTGATCTCGGCCTAAATCTTGAATATTCGTACGTGATGGTCTCTGTGCTCCCCTGCGGCGAACAGATAGCCCCGCACACATACTTAATATTGTCACCGACAAACGGTGACACCGACAATATTGTCACCGACAATATGGTCACCGACAGATCACGTGAGAAGAGTCGCGGGGGCGACTCTGCGCTTCCTTCAAGATACTCAATGAGAGGCCGGAGTTCACTGTCGTCTCTTTGGTGTTGAGTGAGGGCGGACGTGGAGATGGCGCCGAGAAACACAGAATCGTCGTCGGGATCAGCTCGGTTGTCCTCGACAGGGGCACGAGACAGACAGTCGGCATCACTGTGCTTCCTACAGGACTTATAAACGATGGTGACATCGAACTCTTGAAGTTGAAGGCTCCAGCGTGCAAGCCGCCCCGAGGGATCTTTCAGGTTCGCTAGCCAACACAGCGAATGGTGATCACTGACAACTCGAAACGGGCGGCCGTATAAATATGGGCGAAATTTGGTCACTGCCCACACAATCGCCAGGCATTCTTTTTCAGTAGTGGAATAGTTCGCCTCCGAGCGTGACAAGGTGCGGCTTGCGTATGCGATTACGCGTTCGAGACCATCCTGCCACTGCACAAGGACCGCACCGAGGCCGATGTTGCTGGCGTCTGTGTGCAGTTCAGTGTCGGCTGACTCGTCGAAGTGGCCAAGGATGGGCGTACTTTGCAGACGACTGCGGAGGTCTTCGAAGGCCTGTTGTTGCTCCTGGCCCCAGAAGAACGGTTCGGTATCTTTCGTGAGGCGGATGAGGGGCTCAGCAATCTGGGAGAAGTTCCGCACAAAACGCCGATAATAGGCGCAGAGGCCCAGAAAGCGGCGCACACTTCGCTTATCGGTTGGCATGGGAAAAGCAGCGACGGCGGCTGTCTTATCGGGATCAGGGCTTACTCCCTTAGCGCTCACGATGTGGCCCAGAAACTTCAACTCCTGGAAAGTGAAGTGACACTTTTCGGGCTTGAGGGAAAGACCGGCCGAATGAATTGCGGCGAACACGGCGCGCAGGCGCCGCAGGTGCTCTTCGAACGTAGCGGAGAAGATGACAACGTCATCCAGGTAGACGAGGCAAGACTGCCATTTTAGGTCGGCAAGCACGGTGTCCATCATTCTCTGGAAGGTGGCAGGAGCCGAGCACAGTCCGAAAGGGAGCACCCGAAATTCGTACAGACCGTCCGGTGCAATAAAGGCGGTCTTTTCCCGGTCGCGCTCGTCCACCTCGATTTGCCAACAGCCACTACGTAAATCTAGTGACGAGAAATACGTGGCGTGGCGTAGCCTGTCCAGGGAGTCATCAATCCGCGGCAGAGGATAAATGTCCTTTTTGGTGACTTTGTTTAGGCGTCTGTAATCAATACAGAACCGTAGGGTGCCATCCTTCTTCGCCACAAGAACAACAGGCGATGCCCACGGGCTCGTCGACGGCTGTATCACGTCGTCCTGGAGCATTTCTTGAACTTGTCGGCGAATAGCGTCACGTTCCTTCGAAGAGACCCGATAAGGCGGCTGGTATAACGGTCGCTGGTTAGCGTCAACAATAATGCGATGCTTTGTGAGCGAAGTCTGCCGAACTTTAGAGGTCGAGGCAAAACAGTCGCGGAAAGAGTCGATAATGCTCTCCAGGCAGCGTTTCTGATGAGACGGGAGGTTCGGGTTGACGTCGGTCTTTATAGGAGTGGTCGGTGCCTCCACTGATGCCGGGATTTCGGACAACGCGTGCGGTCCCGCGAATTCACAAAGTTCTTCGAAATACGCAATACCTGTTTTGCCAGGTAAACACTGCGGTTCAGAACAAAAATTGGTCACCAGAAGTTCGGTTCGCCCACTGTTCAATTCAATAATTCCTCGATCAACACAGACTTGCCGACCAAGGAGCAGCGACATGTTGGTTTCAGCGATGCCACGAGTGCTGGGGCTGTTATCGCACTCTACGGTAACAAACATGCTGGCTCTTGACGGGATTACTACCTGGTCGGCAAAGACGCATAGCTTAGCCCTGCGTGGCTCGGTATCGTCGTCGACAGGGCCTTGGGTGGAAAAAGACACGATGAGCTCCTGTAGATTGATAACGGCACCGTACTCTTGAAGAAAATCCAAACCGAGTACGAGGTCCTTGGAGCACTCGGGTAACACAGCAAAGCAACCAGGGAAAGTGACTCCGCGGATCTGGATTCGCGAAGTGCAGACACCGATCGGAGTTACGACGTGGCCACCAGCTGTCCGGATCTGCGGCCCAGACCAAGGGGTCAGTACCTTCCTCAGGGCCGTGGCTAATCGACTGCTCATTACAGAAAAATCGGCGCCGGTATCCACCAGTGCAGTAACGTCGTGGTTGTCAGCGGATACCGGAATTTCGGCAGAAACCAGTCGGTCGCAGCGCGTCGTTGAGGTCGTCGGGTCAGGTCGTCGTCGGTCGGAGCGTCGCGGCGAATCTTCGAATGGAGGCTCTTGACACGGTCCAGTAGCGGCGGCCCTACCCCCGGAGGACGCCGTCTTCAGTTTTCCCGACGAGGGGACGCACCTCTGAACTGGCCAGAGGTCGATGGGCGGCCGGGCGAAGAGAACCGCCTTGGGGATGGCGATCTGGACTGGCGCCGCTGCGGGGTCGAAGACTGCACGTTATCAGCCAGGTACAGCTCGATGTCCCGTGGTCTTTCACCGTAGCGCGGTCGAAGTGCGTCAGGTGAAAACCCTCTTAAACCCATTCTGCGGTAGGGGCAGTGGCGGAGGATGTGGCCGGACTCCCCGCAGTGGTAACAGAGCGGCCGATTGTTTGGCGTACGCCACACGTGCGCTTTGCTCATGCGGGGCCTGTACTCCTGCGGCACAGATGGAACTGCTGCGCTCGGGTACTGCAGAGATGGCACTGGCATGGGAATGACGGGGGAAAAGGCTTGCATCGCTGGCCCAGGGCTTCGTAGTGCCTCGCTGTACGTCATAACAGAGGGCGCCGGGTGTGGAGCTGGGGCCGGCTGCACAGCTCGTCGGATTTCGTCACGGACTACGTCAGTTACGGCAGCGACACTGGCCTGTGGAGCTTCCAAGCGAAGTTTCGCCAATTCCTCGCGCACAACGCTTCTTACAAGCTCCCGAAGCTCCTCGGCGGGCAGCGACGTAGGCGTGTACTGGGAAGCGGCTGCTACAGTAGCCTCACGTCCGTAGTGCGCGCCCCGTTCCTGCAGAGAGCGCTCGATACTCATTGCCTCCCTTGTGAAGTCGGCCACTGTTCTTGGCGGGTCACGGACAAGTCCGGCAAATAGCTGTTCTTTTATGCCGCGCATTAAGTGGCGCACCTTCTTCGCCTCTGGCATAGCAGGGTCGGCCCGATTGAACAGACGCCTCATGTCCTCGACGAACATCGCGACGTTCTCGTTGGACTGCTGGGACCTCGAGTGCAGAGCGATTTCAGCCTTTTCTTTTCTTTCGTTGGTGGTAAACGTCGCTAGGAGTTCTCGACGAAACACTTCCCAGGTGGCAAAGGAGGCTTCGGGATTTTGGAACCACGTTTTGGCTGAGTCCTGCAGCGCAAAGTAGACATTGCGCAATTTGCGCTCGCCGTCCCATTCGTTGAAGCCCGCCACTCCGTCAAAGCTGGCCAACCAGTCTTCTACGTCCTCGAACCTGTCCCCGTGGAACGGCGGCGGCGACCGAGGTGCGTGAAGGACGAATGGCGGGGCATTCCCGGAATGCTGAGTCGTCTGGCTAGCCACGGTTGAGGTCATTGCTCTTACCGCTCTTACCGGAGCTGTCAGTTGGCTGAACTCCGGTTGTAGGCCTCGCAGACGGCGGCTCGCTTTGTGGACGGGTGTTGTGTCCACGCGTGAAGAACAGGTGTCGAGAGTGTCCTCGCAATCCGAGTACATGGGACGTTAACCAGCACCTCCACCAAATATGTCACCGACAAACGGGTGAAGAAATAGCCCAGGTTCTAATTAGACGAGGTGGGCGTGCCAGCCAGCAGGCAGCTCGAGCGAGGAAGAAGACTATCTTCGATCACCTTGAATGCCCCAGGCTTGGCAAGTCCCTGCTTAAACAGTTCGGCCGCGGTACGGCGCCACTGATTGGTTGGACGGTGGCAATATCTACTGCCCCCCGAAACGCAAAATCATCACTTTTTCTAACATCTTTAGCGCAGCGCTAAGGATCGCGGGTCGCGACCCCCTCATGATAGTGGGCGATTTTAACGCCCCCTGTCTCATGTGGGGTTATTGCAAGGAAGAGACGCGTGGTCGTAAGTTGGCGGAACTTATATCTACGCTGGGCATCACTCTTCTAACCGACCCGGTCCACCCAACACGTGTAGGGAACTCCGTCACTCGGGACACCTGCCCCGACCTTACCCTCGTGAAACACATCCAACACGCAGTGTGGATCAACACCGAGGACACCCTCGGTAGCGACCACTGCATACTCAAAACTATCATTTACACTCGGCCCTTACATCGCCCCCTTGCGCAAGCCAAACGGGCGCTACTGACAACTGCTTTATTGAAGTGAGAACGAGGCATATAAATACGCTTATATAAATATGCATATATATATATATATATATATATATATATATATATATATATATATATATATATATATATATATATATATATATATATATATATATATATATATATATATATATATAAATAGGCATATATATATATATAAATACGCGCCGGCGCAGGCCAGACGGCGCGTATTTATATATGCCTATATATATATATACAGGGTGTCCCAGCTAAATGTAACCAAACTTTTAAAAAATGCGAAGTGTCCTAGTCCAGTAAAACCAACTCAGAGTTGTTCATAGTCGCATGGCCTAGTCTTGAGTATTTTTTTCGCTCTTCAAAGTTAATTAATTAGTTAAGTTTAATTAGCTAACTTTTTAATTATTCACTTCAGGAAGAAAGTGTCAATGCAAAAGTTTTAGATCACCTCAAAAAACCGCTAGTAGTGCTATTTCCGTCAAGTTACGATTTACGTAGCTTCATTTATTGGACTTAGAAGAAAGTTGTCACGTGACCAGCTGCTCGCTCACTTCTCTGCCCCGATGTGCACCCAAAGTCTCATCGAGGAGAGGACTTCAGAAAAAATGGATTTTATTCTTTAAGGCGCGTCTTGGGACGTTGAAGAGGCACAGTTGTCATGTGAAAGCTTTTTCTTATTGTGCGGGTTACGGTTAAAGGCCGGTAAAAAAACTACTTTACGTAAATATTACTTTGCTGCAAATGTCTCAGTAAGCTGTTTTTCAAAGCGTTCTACAACTTTTCAACTGACACTTTGTTCATGAAGTCAATAATTAAAAAGTTAGTTAATTAATCTTAACTAATTAGTCAACCTTGAAGAACGAAATAAACACTGCAGACGGTCATGCGACTCTAAACAACCCTCATTTGGTTTCACACGGCTAGGACACCCCGTGTTTTTTAAAAGCTTGGTTACATTTAGCTGGGACACCCTGTATATATATATATATATATATGCATATTTATATAAGCGTATTTATATGCCTTGTTCTCGCTTCAATAAAGCAGTTGTCAGTAGCGCCCGTATTCGTTTTGTCTTTCTGTCGTCCCGTCTTTTGCGCTAAAATATGCCTGTGAAGGCCTTTCATGGTCACATTAAACAGGAAAGGGGTGAGAACCGCCCCTGGCGGGATGCCTCTCGTTCCAAGTGTAATTTTTTCGCTTTTTAAGTTGCCCACATGCAAGGTGGCTGTCGTGTTGCATGGAAAGCTTTTTACATAGTCGTACGTACGCGCTCGTACGTTCATTTGGGCTAAACCCTTCAAAATGGCTGCGTGCGCTACATTGTCGAAGGCTTTGCTGACATCTAACCCAAGTACGGTACGCGTTGCTTGTACTGGGCTTGATGTGAGAATATCGTTTTGGATCCGCCACATAATATCTTTGGTAGATAGGCGAATATCGTTTTGGATCCGCCACATAATATCTTTGGTAGATAGGCCTGGTGTAAAGCCCATGACTGTGTGTGGAAAGATGTCACTCGCCTCCACGTAGATGTTCAGTCTGTTTAGAATCACGTGCTCCATAGCCTTACCTAGGCACGACGTGAGCGAGATGGGTCTAGGGTTGCTAATGTCCAATTTTTTTGCCTGGTTTGGGAATGAAAATTACTTTCGCATGTTTCAGCATAGAGGGGGCGGGGGGTATTTTACCTTTCTCCCACACTCTATTAAAGGGTTTTGTGATGGCTGTGATCGAATGGTGATTTAAGTTTCGTAGGACTCTGTTGGTAATGCCGTCGTCACCGGCTGTGGGGGTACTGTTGATGCTATCCAGAACCCCCCTAACCTCTGCTTCCATGATATCTCTATCCAGAGAGCCGTTTGTTATCCCTAGATATGCATCTCTGAGAGGGGGGTCCCCGGTGGTGCTGATATGTTTTAGAATGCAGCTCTTTGGCGCCCGTTTATGCGTTTCGCGGCGTCGCCGTTGATGTCGCCGTCGCCGCTGTCCGTTCTAACCAGCAGTGACACCTTAGTCGCGCTTTAAGCTGCGAAACCAATGGAGCGGGAGCTTGGAAAGCCGAGGGTAAAATGGGTAATTTGGTTTTTGAGGAAAGGAAATCGCAGTATCTGTCCCACAAATCTCGGTGGACACCTGAACCAGAGGGAAGGCGCATAACTGCCCTCTTCGAACAGGGGACACCTCAATTGTGCTACGTGGCGGTAGTGACAGATTTGCGCTGCATGCGTTGGCATTTACAACGTTCTGCCAAAAACGGGGCCCTGAAGCCATAGGCCATCGGGGTTAGTTGTGTTCATTGGCGTTGGCGCTGACAACGTTTTACACACCGATCATTTTAAGGAAAGGAAGTGCGCATAACTGGTTCCCTGGGTCGCCAGAATCGCGCTTATAGGTACGTGGGGTGATGAGAGAGAGGTGTGGGCAGTATCGTTAGCGCTGACGACGGTGAGCGAACTCTCGCGATCAACCATTAACTCCCAGCTGCCAGGGTGGCAGGGTAGGTGGGGACTTTAGATGTAAAGACAAACAGGAATTTCTTACCACTTATGCGGGTGGTGCAGAAAACCCTGCTGCATGGTCGGTATCCTTAGTCCGGGACACCGAACGACGAGGTCCCGTCTCGCGCCCGCTTTACTAGAGCCCTTTGGGGCTCCAGTGTGGAGCAGTTGAGGAGGGCAGTCTCCCATGCCTCTCGTGCGGGGGTGGGGGAAGGGGGAAGGTGAGGATTCTGAGTACATGCCCGCACCATGTGAAAGATATCGCAGATCTCTCCACAGTGCGGGAAGCGCCCATCTGTGTTCGGATCGAAGTGTTTTGCTATGGCAGGACAGAGAAGAGTTCCTGTCTGCAGGCGCCGCAGAGTTCGCTCCTCCGCCTTACTCAGCCCCTTGGCAGGTGCCGGGTAGAGACGGTGGCTGTCGCAATAATGAATTAGGATTTCGCGGAACCGCAGAAGCGGTTTATGAGCTTCTGAGCCAGGAGAGCTAGGATGAGGAGCCCGGTGTGTGAGCGCTCGGGCGGCCGCATCAGCGGCCTCATTGCCTCGTAGACCCTGGTGGCCAGGAGCCCAGATCACTTTTGTGCGAGTTGGATCGGTGGGAGCGCGTCTTAGAATTTGGGAGGCAAGAGGTGATATTTCGCCTGCAAGATAATGTTCACTGGCCCGGCGAGAGTCTGTGATAACCGTTCTCGATTTTGGATCGCCGGCAGCGAGAGCTATTGCGACTTCCTCCGCTCGTGTTCAATTTGGGGCCCGAAAAAATTACGAGGAACTTTAGCGGCTAAAGTGGTGAAAGGCGAAAGCCTGAGTGCTGCATTCTGCTGCGCGATTGTTCACTTCACATTTTGTTGGTGCATTAATTAACTGCCAATTAATGACGCTTAAGCTTCGCCTTTAGGAGTGGAACGCGACAGCGTGTTGTAGCGCTGCCAGGGAGTCCACGGAATGCCACCACCCGTTCGGCATGATGCGTTGCCCTTTGAACGCAACGCTTTTTAAGGAAAGGAAATGGGGCTGTAATTCTCTGTCGTCTCGGTGAAAACCTCAGTCGCACGGTACAGGAAGGGAGGAAGTGTGAGTGAAAGAAGAAAGAGGGGCCGCAGTGAAGAAAATGAAAATTGTATTTGTGGAAAGGAAATTACGCATTAACTGTCTCACATATCTCTGTAGATACTAGTTGAAAATTGTATTTGAGGAAAGCAAGTTGCGCAGTAATCTCACGTATTTCGGTGGACACCCGTCAAAATTCGCGCGTGGTGACGTCACGACAATTTGGAGTAATCTGAAACGGGGACAAATACGCCTTGCTCGTCGGTAAATTGGTTTTTGAGGAAAGGAAATGTGTCTCTCATATCTCGGTGGACACCTAAACCTTGCCGTAACGGGAAGGGGGAAAGATGGGAGTGAACGAAGACATCGTATTCACTAGACGCACCTTTGTTCATTCCAAACCGTCGATCTGGCATGGCGGAGTGGTAGCGTGCTCGACTCGCACTCCGGACACCGGGGTTCGATTCCCAAGCTCGGCCAATTTCTTACTCGGTTTTATTTATTTATCTGGTCTGACTAGAAAGGTTAATTGGACTAATTGGTTAAGTAAGCAATTAGCTAAACTCAGTCAAACTTACTTGGAGCATCACTATACGATCCCTTTAATTGGTTGCATGGTTAGTAGCCAAAGTACAATTGGCCCCGTTTGAAATTCGCGCACTGTGACGTCACAACCGTTTCGACCAACTGAAAAGCGTGACATTTCTGTCGACAGCTCCTGCTTACAACGATGAGGCATTAAAGGCTTCCGCCTTAAAAGATAGCCCATCGACATTCATTCCCCGGTGGACTACGGCAGCCGTGAAGAATCCCGCGGGCGACGGCCCTGTGATGTACAAGTAGTAGGCGCCCTCTTTATATCCATGTTGCCTCTCAAGCGTGCGAACCCGCGCCTGTCGTCTGCCTTCATGTGAAGCCACGTCCGTGTTACGCGGGAGCGGAGCGTAACCCGTGTTACGCGGGTTCTGTAACACGTCCGTGTTACAGAACCGGGAGGTTCTCCGTCCCCTCTGGTAGGCATGTGTGTTGGATGTGTAAACGGATTAGCAGGCGGTGTTCAGGAACCGTCTGCAGCCGCGCATATTGGTTCACGAGGTGAGAAACACTCCCCTAGCAGTTATTGATTGTCGTGAAGGAAGCTTTCTGGTCGGAGAAATAGATGGATATATGCTAGACTTGCTGCACCAATTGCCTTGTTCTCAAAGAGGAGGTCTATGCAAGTATTTCGCGAGGTTCTCACGGCCGTGAGAGGCCTTACGAGCGAGTGGAACGACAGTTGACAGCCGTGCTGTGCGGACGTTGGTTTAGGTGCTCTTCGGATCACGCGTGGAGACCGGGAGGGTACCGACTGCGAGAGCGACTGCGTAAAATAGATGAGTACTTTCCTTTAATATTTTTAAATGTGTGTTTAGTTTTCTTTTAGGCTGTTAGGGGAAGTGCAGGTTAAAGAATAGAATTTAGGTCAGTGACCTATATTCGGCCGGGACTATTTGGCCGGCAGTTTTTTTCAGTGCTTTTTTGTGCGTTAACTTTTAAAGAGATAGCTATTTTTTTCTAAGTGATCGATCGGCATTTGCGGTAGGCAGAACTTTGTTTTATTTGTGCACGTGTTTTCAAGTGCTTTTTTGTCTTGAGCCTGTAGATATCTTAGCATTTGGTGGAAGCAAAAAATTCAGGGGGCACTTTGACTGTCTAAAGTGCGTAGAGGCGAAAGCGTTTTCCGAACCACTTTCGCTGCTTCTGTGGCACTGGTGGCGTCACATATAATTGAGTACTAATTACCAAGTGATTACATATCACTAATTAGTGGTTAATTACTGATTAATGCCTGAATACTAACTAACTGCTAATTAATGACGCTTAAGCTTCGCCTTTAGGAGTGGAACGCGACAGCGTGTTGTAGCGCGGCCAGGGAGTCCACGGAAACGCCACCGCCCGTTCGGCACGATGCCTTGCCCTTTGAACGCAACGCTTTTTGAGGAAAGGAAATGCCGCAGTAATTCTCTGTCATCTCTGTGGACACCTGAACCACGCCGTAGAGGAAGGGAGGAAGTGGGAGTGAAAAGAAGACAAAGAGGGCCCGTAATGAAGAAAATGAAATTGTATTTGAGGAAAGGAAATTACGCAGTAACTGTCTCACATATCTCGGTGAACACCCGTCAAAATTCAGGGGGGCACTTTTTTGACCTACAGTGTGGTCACTGATGTGTGGTTAAGATGTTAAGCTTCGCCTCTAAGAGTGGAAAGCGACAGCATCTTGCAACGCTGCCAGGGAGTCCATAGAACGCCATTGCCCATTCGGTTCTGCGCCTCGTTCGTCGGTAAATTGGTTTTTGAGGAAAGGAAATGTATCTGTCTCTCATAACTCGGTGGACACTTAATCCTCGTCGGAAGGGAAGGGAGGAGGATGGGAGTGAGCGAAGACACCGTATTCACTAGACGTGCCTTTGTTCATTCCAAACCATCGAGCTGGCATGAAGGAGTGGATAGCATGCTCGTCTCGCACGCTGAAGACCGGGGTTCGAATCCCGAGCTCAACCAATTTCCTACTCGGTTTTATTTATTTATATGGCCTGACTAGAAAAGTTAATTAGGCCAATTGGGTAATTAAGCAATTAACTAAGTTCAGTCCCGCTTACTTGGAGCATCCCTATACGATCCCTTCAATTGGTTGCATGGTTACTGGCCAAAGTACAATTGGCCCCGTTTGAAATTCGCGCACTGTGACGTCACGGCCGTTTCGACCAATTTAAAAGCGTGACATTTCTGTCGACAACTGCTGCTTACAACGATGAGACATTAAAGGCTTTCGCCTTAATAATCGAGTGTTGGTAGATGGTTAAGCTACTGAAGGTTAAATGTATGGAGTGTGAGGCGTCGGTGAATTTAAAAGAAACGCGATTCGATTCGGTGGAGGAGGCCGAAGGCGCAGATTTTATGTGCGAATTCTACGTATTAGGTGCACGCCTGGACAGGGCTGGACAGGTGAACAGCAAACTAGTGCTAAGGATGAATGATGCCCTAGAAACAGAGTTACAGGTAGAGAGGGCAGAGAAGCGCAAGCTTCAAGAACAGCTTTGTCAGTTGGAGTCAAAAACGGCTGACACCGCCATTGGAAGCCACAATGGTGGGCATTCCAGCGCCAGCCACGTGGATGGGGCTTGCACTAGCATGGACAGTGACAAGCAAGACAGACAGACATGTTCAGACAGGAAGAGCTACGCACAGGTGGCAGCTGGAAAGTCGAGAGCCGACACTGAGAAGGGGACGAGCTAATTCCAGGAAATGAGGTCACAGTCGCTGATAAGAGGCAGGAAGATCCGGAAGTAAGGAGGGAGGTGCAGAGTACACTAGTGCTTATCGCTGGTGACTCAAACATGAGGGGCTGCAAAAGAGCTGTTCTGGACCGTGTAAAGGGTGATAGGCGGGTAGCAGTGGGGGTGGTTCCAGGAAGGACAATGGACGATGTTCTGAGAGCGACAAAAAGTGAACTTTCCGGGAATGTCCTGAATGGTGACGCCCCACAAGTGGGCGCCCCTAGAAATAGGAAGCATCCGCGAAACAATTCGATCCCTATTCAAATTGTACAGTGGAACTGTCGCGGATTCAAGGCACGCACAAAGCGAGCCGATCTACGCCTTTTCCTTACAACTTTCCCAGAATTACCTGCTGTGTTGGCCCTTCAGGAGCCAGGAAGTGGCGCCACCCTTGCCAGTTACACGGTGTACCAGCAGGATGCGCAGAGCTGCCTCTGCGTACATAAAAATTACACGGCCTCCCAGGTTGACCTGGATCTTAGCGCTAATTTCTCCTATGTAATGGTGACGATCCTTCCGCTACGCAAACAGGACCCCCCATTGCACATACTCAACATTTACTGTCCCCCAAAGCTACCAAATGTTACATTCGCAGATGTCCCCAGCCGAGCTTTGAAGGTCGCGAATCGGGATCCCCTCATAATCGTTGGGGACTTTAATGCTCCCAGCACCTTATGGGGGTACACACGTGAAGAGAAACGCGGCCTCAAGTTGGCGGCGCTTGTTTCCACACTGGGCCTTACTCTTCACACGGATCCCGCTCAACCCACTCGTATAGGTAACTCCGTTACACGTGATACGTGTCCGGACCTCACCTTTACGAGAAATATTCGCTATGCAGATTGGAGGAACACCGAGGAATCCCTCGGTAGCGACCACTGCATAATTACCACTACAATCCATACCAAGCCACTCACAAGACCACAGGCCAATGCAAAACTACCCGACTGGACCAAATTTAGGAGCAGCTACACCAATCCTCAATCGATAATGGACCAAGGATACTCAACGTGGTCCCAACACCTAGTATCCCACTTGAAATCAGTCGAGCAAAATGTTCAACTCTCAGAGGCGAGCCCGGCGGTGGATAACCACCTCCTCCACCTCTGGGAGGCACGACACAGCCTAGTCCGCCGCTGGCGTCGTCAAAAACACAATCGGAAACTCAAAATTCGCATCGCGGATATCACCCAACAGGCGGCACAATACGCGGCCCAACTCGCCGACTCCAATTGGGTGCACCGATGCAACACTGCAGCTCGGCAAATGTCGAGTCGGAGCACGTGGCGCCTCTTCCGCGCCCTTATTGATCCGGCACAAACCCGTACTGAGACACAAAAACAGCTTCAAAGGGCTATACATAACTTCACTGGAGACACGGCCAAACTGGCCGATGCGCTCCGCGACAAATATTTGAGTATACACCAGGATCCCCGTGGTCAGGCGTACTCGTATGCAGGTTCCGAGAACGCGGATTTGGATCAACTGTTCCAGCTCCATGACCTAAAAGCGGCCCTGGCTAAAATGAAGCGAGGCACAGCACCAGGCCGGGACAAGGTGACGGTAAAGCTTATTGCCAACCTCCCAGATCCCGCCTACGAAACTCTACTCGATTACTTCAACACTATCTGGATTGGAAGCACACCACTCCCCATAGATTGGAAAACGGCACTAGTAACTTTCATTCCCAAGCCAGGTAAAGCCATTAACACCGACAACCTTTGGCCCATCTCCCTCACTTCGTGTGTGGGGAAGCTGATGGAGACTATGGTCCGCGACAGATTGTCGGCTTTCCTGGAACAGCAAAACATTTTTGCAGACACCATGTACGGTTTCCGCCCACACCGGTCCGCACAAGATGTCCTGTTGCAACTTCACAAGGAGATTCTCGACCCCGTCGAGCACCCCAGCAATGATAAAGTAGTCGTCGCACTTGACCTGCGGGGGGCTTTCGACAATGTGACCCACGAGATCATCCTATCCCACTTGTCGCAAACAGACTGTGGGCGCAATACTTTCAATTATATCAAACAATTCCTTACAGATCGCCAATCCTATATCCGGCTGCAAGACACAGAATATGGCCCATATCAACTTGGCACACGAGGGACCGCACAGGGAGCTGTCCTCTGGCCATTACTATTTAATCTGGCCATGATGAAGCTCCCTACATAGCTGGCAGAGGTCGCCGGTGTGCAGCACGCTCTGTATGCGGACGACATCACCCTCTTGGCAACACAACAATCGGCTGGAGACATCGAGACCAACCTGCAACAAGCGGCAGCTATTGTGGACGAATACGCTCGTCGCTGTGGTCTTGAATGCTCCCCGAGCAAATCGGAATTTGTGCACATACGCCCCAACTCAAAGTGCACAACCAAAATTGCCCTTTCCCTACTTAGCGGACCGATACCTGAACACGAGGAGATCCGGGTACTGGGGCTTTTCATTCACCATAGGCGCAAGATAGACACTACCCTAAACAAGCTACGTAAGGTGGGGGACCAGGTGGGTCGGATGCTCCGCCGGGTGTCCAATAAAAGGGGGGGACTACGGTGCAAAGATGCCCTGCGGCTGGCCAATGGATTCGTGACCAGCCGGATTTTATATTCGGCTCCCTACCTCCACCTACGCAAATGCGATGAGAATGCCTTAGAAGTAGTTCTCCGCAAGATTTATAAGACAGCGCTCGACCTCCCCATAACGACGTCCAACAAGCGTCTCCTCGGTCTGGGGATGACCAACACCTTTGGGGAGTTACGAGAAGCTCATCTTAACAATCAATACTTGCGCCTAAGCAAAACACCTGCGGGGAGCCGCCTTCTGACCCGCTTACACATATCCTACGCAACACATACAGAAGAACGGGTCCGCATCCCTGAAGCCTGGCGCTTTGCACTCCAGGTGCGACTCCTTCCGAAGAACATGACTGCAGACACCCATGATGGTCGCCGTCTCGCGCGGGCGGAGGCTATTTCTCAACAATATGGCCATAAGCCAGGTGTCTTCTATGTGGATGCGGCCGGCCCACATCATGGGGGTTGGTACACGGCGGCCGTCATCCACCAAAACACTACAGTTCAGGGCCTTACTTTCCGTGGCCCAAACATTACATTTGCGGAAGAGATCGCCATTGCACTGGCCGCCGCAGATCCAGAGTCCCGAGTCATTATTACGGACTCCAGGGGCGCCTGCCGCAATATTGAGCAAGGGTATATTCCAGACCGTGCTTTCAAAATTCTCCACGCATGCGAATACACAGGGTTTCCGACCCATCGTACCATCGTGTGGGCTCCGGCTCATGCGGGTCTTGAGGGGAACGAGGCAGCCGACGCTGCCGCCCGCGCGCTTACTCACCGGGCGTCGCCTCATCCGCAGCCTGATCCGGAATTCAATTTCAATCCGGCCATCACCTTTAAAGAGATCACCTCTCTTTATCAAAATTTTCATGGTCTCTATCCCCCTCCCTGTAAGGGCCTCACCAGGGTGGAGGAGCGCTGGCTTCTCCGCCTCTATACCAATACTGTACTGTGCCCGGCAGTACTTAAGCACTTCAATTCTTCTTTCTCGGGCGCGTGCCCACACTGTGAGGAGGAGTTTTCGGACACCTACCACATGGTGTGGGCATGCCCTTCCAATCCTGCCTACCCACCCCACCTCCACCCCACTCGAGAGGACTGGGAAGCTGCCCTGCGCGGCTGCTCCGAACTCCATGCCCAACAGGCATTGGTAGCTAGAGCCCGGGCCGCTGCGGAAGCTACAGGGATCCCGGACTAGGGATCCCTCCTAGTGTTTGTAAGGGGCGGGCCCTTCCGGCTCGCCCCATCGACCTCTCACTGTAAATAGGAATAAAAGTTTTCCTCCTCCTCCTCCACAAGTGGGGAAAATATTAGCTGAGGGAGTTGACGGTATAAGGGCGATAACACAGCAAGCGCAGATCGTGGTGTGTACACTGTCGGAGGTACAAGGAAGGAATGTAGAGGTTGCTAACAACGTTGTGAATCTTAATCTAGAGATAAGGCAGTTAAGCCTCGAGAAAGGCTTTGAGGTGGTAGACATAAACAAGTGCTCAAAGCAGGTTTGGGCAGAGACTTTGGACGAGATGGCATCCATTTCAGTGGAAGGGTAGGAGGAGAGATAGGCTGGCGCCTGGGAGGCCGAGCGGTAGCTTTTTTAGGGGGTCCACGGGGGCCCAGGGCGTAGGGGTAGGTAGAAGCGAAGTAATAAATGTAGGAATGGCGGCTGAGCCCAACAAAATGGCCACTAGGAGAGCCAGAAAGAAAACTACGAAAAATAAATTAACGCCAGGATCAGTTACATAAACATGCAAGGGTGTAGAAAGAGAGCAAAATGGCTAGAAATAGAACAGCAGTTAAAGGACGAAGCAGTAGGTGTGCACGCTCTATGCGAGACACATCTGAGGGATCTAGAAGATCCACCTTTAATCGATGGCTATGTCTGGGAAGGGTGCAACAGAACAACAACGGAGAGGAAGGGAGGAGGAGTAGGTATGCTGATACATCAAAGAACAAATTGGCAAAGAATGAAATCAACTTGCAAAAAACACGTGTGGGTTTCAGGTACAATTGCTGGCAAAAAGATATGGCTAGGGGTAGTTTATTTAGGGACCGGGGACAAATGCAGGCAAGAAAACAAGGATCTAGTTAAGTGCCTCAATGATGATATAAAGAAGATTGGAGACGGTGTCGATATTATTTTGCTTGGAGACACCAATGGCCACATCGAGGATCTGGATGGATACACAGATTGTAACGGGAAGTTAATGCTAGACATGTGTGAGCGGCACAACCTAGTAATTGTGAATAGAGAAACTAAATGTGAGGGACAAATCACTTGGGAATCCCTAACAGGCAGACAACCATTCACTACTGTCTAATGTCGCAGGGCATCTATAGCAAGCTCGCAATAATGGAAATAGACGAAGAGGGGAAGTACAGCCTAGGAAGTGATCACAAACGTATTAGTCTACAGTTGGGAGCCCTAGTCAAAAGAGAAATGCAGCGGAGTGAAAAAGAGAACGCAAAATTAAACGATGAACAAATAGCGCTAATATCAGCCGATATAGAAGAAGTAATCGAGAAACGCCCCATGGAAAAGTGCGATTATAAACAGTTAGAATGCTCATCGCTACAAAAATGAAACAAGTGAAAGGAGTAAACCGCTGGAGAGGAAAGAGGAAGCCATGAAGCTGGTGGAATATGAAAATTAAGGAGGCCATCGATCAACGACGTGTGGCTTCAAGGGAACACAGAGAAGCAAAGAGGGCGCAGTTATCTGAAGAGGAAATAGGCGAAAAATGGGAATCTTATCGACAAAAGAAACAGCAAGTTCAGGTCCTAGTCCAGGCTAAAATGACGCAGTCCTCAGATAAATGGCTGGCTGAAGTTCGCGGGGCAAATAAAGGGGGGCCAAGAAAATTCTGGAACCATATAAGCTGGTTGGGAAAAACAAATGAAAGAACGCACGAACAGATTATAGATGCTGAGGGAAAATGTTTAGAGGGAGACGATGCTGTGAACTACATTACGTCATTTAGAGCTGCGTCTTTTAGCAACGATAATGGGGTAATGTTCCCAAGTGAGGCGGCAAAACGGGACACCACAATAGAGAACAGCTTAGAACTGACTAGTCTTAACTGGGAAAAGGCGGAAGCAAATATTCCTAAAACCACATCGGCAGGGATAGACGAAATTCCAATCAAGCTGATTAATGAACTTGGCCCAAGAAGCAAGGAGGCGCTGATAAAAAGCATTGGAGACATTCATAACAAATAAGTAAATTCCGCACAGCTGGAGACAGAGTAAAATGAATTTTATTTATAAAAGGAAAGGAGATAAGATGAACATAAAATCATTCCGTCCGATTACGATAACATCTGTTATGTACAGGCTGGCAATGCAGGCGGTGAAATCAAAAATGCAGTCATCGGTAAAAGGTAATCGGATACTCGGAGAACTTCAGAATGGGTTCAGAAGGTGCAGGCGCTTAGATGATAGCTTGTTCGTGCTTACCCAGTGCATATAGATAGCTAACGCGGAAAAGATACCTCTGTATTTAGCCTTTCTGGACATAAGCGGTGCACACGATAACGTGAACAGGGAGCTCCTGTAGAGCATATTAAAAGATTTAGGTATCGGTTATGAGGTAATTGATTTTCTACAGGAAATCTACCGAGATGATGAAGTTGAAATTACATGGGAAGGGAAAAAAAGTACCACAACTGTGGGGGTGCACAAAGGGTTAAGGCAAGGTTGTCCTCTATCACCGCTGCTGTTCATGCTTTACGTGCTAAATGTGGAAAGAAGGCTAGAAGAAAGTAATCTAGGTTATAATCTGTTGTACAGATTAGGCGGAAATGTAGTTGAGCAGAGACTCCCGGGTTTAATGTATGCGGACGATATTGTACTGTTAGCAGTTAGCCAGGAAAATTTACAAACTTTGGTTGATTGCTGTGGAGACGAAGGAGACGCTCTAGGATTTACTTTTAGCGCAACTAAATCAGGTGTGATAATTTTTAACGATACAACTGATCAGGTGCTTACAATACAAGGCCACGAAATACCTAAAGTGGCCGAATACAAATACCTCGGGATATGGCTAAACGAAGGGCAGATATACACGGAAAAGCATGAATAGGCTCTTAGGGCAAAATGACGAAGAGACGCCGGGATAATGAAACATAGGCCATTATGGGGGTACAACAAATATGAAGTACTAAGAGGTATTTGGAAAGGAATAATGGTGCCAGGACTTACTTTCGGCGACGCGGTTCTGTGCTTAAGGGCAGAAGTTCAGTCGAGATTAGACGTAAATCAGAGAACTGTCTGAAGATTAGCACTAGGTGCTCACGGAAAAACCACAAACGAGGCAGTACAAGGGGATATGGGCTGGGCATCCTTCGAAGCACTGGAAGCTGAGAGTAAAATACTATATGAAGAACGCCTGAGGAAATTGGACGATAACAGGTGGGCAGATAAGGTGTTTAAATATTTATACAGAAAGAGCGTTGACTTACTCTACAAGTAAGTATGCCGGTTATGAGGAGGGAGAAAGAAAGAGCATTAAACGACAGGTTAAAAACGCGGAAGTTAAAAATTGGATGAATTCAATGGAAAAGAAACAAAGTGTAGAACTATATCGATACTGGAAAAGGCAGATCAGGAAAGAATTTTTCTATGATAACTCAAGAGGCAGTGCCCTACTTTTTGAAGCTAGGTCAGGGTGTCTTAGAACGCACAGCTACAAAAAGAAATTTAACGAAGATGACACATGTACAGTGTGTGGTAGATCTGTGGAAACAATTGAACACCTCATACTCAAATGTGATGGTATCCACCCGGATGTCGATGCAGGCACAGTCACTCTTTCTGAGGGCCTAGGGTTTAAAGATAACAATGGTCATGTAAATAAATCTGCAGTGGAAGTTAGCAAAAAGCGATTGGAGGATTGGTGGCTGAAAAGCAGAGATGTGACATAAGGTTAGAATTGTAGGAAACCGTAGGTAAAGATGATGGCGAATCTTAATGAGAATTGACAAGACAGTAAAAAAAAATAAAGAAAGAAAAGCTGAGCATGGTGGCAATTGCCACCACCCCATTTCAAAGGGGGCGCTCCCATCCATCCATCCATGCATGCATGCATGCATGCATGATGCACATACATACATACATACATACATACATACATACATACATACATACATACATACATACATACATACATACATACATACATACATACATACATACATACATACATACATACATACATACATACATACATACATACATACATACATACATACATACATACATACATACATACATACATACATACATACATACATACATACATACATACATACATACATACATACATACATACATACATACATACATACATACATACATACATACATACATACATACATACATACATACATACATACATACATACATACATACATACATACATACATACATACATACATACATACATACATACATACATACATACATACATACATACATACATACATACATACATACATACATACGTCCGTCCGTCCGTCCGTCCATACGGGATATGCGGGAGAACATCCCGTTCCACTCGCTCGTAACGCCTCTCACGGCCGTGAGAACCTCGCGAAATACTTGCATAGACGTCCTCTTTGAGAACCAGGCGTTGGTGCAGCACGTCGAGCATATATCCATCTATTTATCAGACCAGAAAGCTTGCTTCATGACAATCAATAACTGCTAGTGGAGTGTTTCTTGAACAAAGAATATGTGTGAAAAATAACAAGTTGTCTGTAATTGTAGTAGGAGTAGTACAATACCTTTATTCGGCCATAATATACAGGCCAAGCATGTCGACCGCCTGGGCGACCAGAACTCGCTGTTCTTCCTCCCCTTCACCGCGAAGCCAGTCGAGCCAGGTGGTGATGGATAAAGAAGGTTGGGGGTAGGAACCCGACTGCTGAGCAGCCGGGCACTAGAAGCGGGAATGGGCCAGGTCCGCATAGATACAGGGGCAGTTGGGACAGGAAGGGACTGATCGACAGCGATAGAGAAAGAGGCGAGACGGGGTTATAACTGCATTCATTTGGATGTGCCGAAGAAGGCGAGCCTCCGGCACCATGAGCGATGGATGAGGAGGACGGTAAAGGCGTTTGTCTAGGCGGAGCTCGAGGTAGACCTCTTTTATGGTGCGGCGAGGGGTGAGTCTCCCACCGTCCTCCGAGGACTTGGGCCAGGCGATCAACGGTGCTCGGAAAAGTGTGTCGCGGGCGAGCTGATGGGCCAGCTCATTGTCGTCAATCCCTGAATGCCCAGGGACCCAGCGGAGGAAAACGATGGAAGGCTGCGATGCGGAGACCGCTCGTTCGACTTCCTGTTGGAGAGAAGGGGTTAGGGTGCGTTTCTGTATGTGGTGTATAGCGGCTTGTGAGTCTGAATAGAATATGTACTCTTAAAGAGAGGGAAGGAGAGCAAATGACTGAATGGCATGTGCGATGGCGAGGACCTCGAGGGGCAGTGCATCCGGAGAGTGTAGATATGGCCCGCTGGTGTGGGTTTCAGGAGCGGGGAGGTGTGGATGGTACAGGGCGTAGCCGCAGTAACCTCGAGGAGCCACGAAGGAGGCATCCGTGTAACTACACCCTGGGTATCAAAAAGAGGGGAATGGTGCTGCGCGGCCGCATGACGACGGCCGGCGTGCAGGACGGGGGACATGACATGTTGGTCGGGAGGGGGAGGTTACGAAGATTGGGAGCCGGTGTTGGAATAGGAGAGGTACAAGGGGCGATGGGAATGGGCGAGATACCCGCTTGAGTCAGTAACCACTGACCCTGACGGGTAAGGGAAAGGCGGGCAAGCTGCGAGTCACGATGGAGAGAGAGAAGGGAACGGAGAGGATGAAAGAGGCCTGTGGCAAAGATCTTAGCGGTAGAGGTAGTGATAGGGAGGTTGAGAGCTGTCTTGTAGAGGCCCACAAGGGCAGTCTCGAGAGTGTTGAGTCTGATTGAAGGAAATGTAGAGTGCAAAGTACAAAACCTTGTTGAGGGCCAGCGCGTGGGTAACTGGGCACGCATGAGCCTCGTGGAGACCTCAGCGCCGAATGACCACGCACCGCAGTAGGTGAGTTACGGAGCGGCAGGTGGTGATAGGCATGGTGGAGGGCTTGCACGTTCTTTGCCGCATGCAAAGGAAAGCCAAGAACTTTGCACTGCGTCACGCAGTGCAAAGTTCTTGGCTTTCTTTTGAAAGGTGGAGAGAGCCAGAAAGGCCAGAAAGGTGGAGAGAGACGAAGTGGTTCTGTGAGCGCTGGTATGAGGAAGGGTTGAGGAGGAGAAGCTCGGATTTTTCAGGAGCAGGAGAGAGGCCTGCGGTGGTGAGAAAGGAGTCAATGACATCTTGGCCACGTTGCAGGGTGCCCTGTACGTGACCGGGAGAGCCCGACGAACACCACAGAGTGATGTCATCGGCGTAAAATATGTGATGCAGGTCGGGATTTCAGCTAGCTGGGAGGCGAGAGGAGCCATAGTAAGATTGAAAAGGGTAGGAGAGAGAACAGCACCTTGAGGAGTGCCATGGGTGAAGGGGTGTGGGCTGTACAAGTGGGTGTCTACTCGAAAGCGAGCCACACGTTTAGAGAGGAATGAGCGGATATAGGAGTACATGCGGGAGCCACAATCCAAAGAGGCTAGTTGAGAAAGGATGTGATCGTGGCAAACACCGTCAAAGGCCTTGCGAATATCGACGGTCACAAGTGCGTGAATTTTAGTGGGTATAGGGGACAGGAACGTTTGATGGAGAATCAGAAACATGTCCTGTGCACAGACGCGGCGTCGGAAGCCAATGAGAGAATGGGGGAAGAACTCCCATGCCTCAAGAAAATTGGAGGCGAGTCAAGGCCATTCGCTCAAGGGTCTTACCAACACACGATGTCAGGGCTATTGGGCGGAGTTTAGAAAGAGAGGGAGGTTTGCCCGGCTTTGGAATTATAGAAATGAGGGAGGAGGTCCAGGAGCTCGGCAGGCAGCCGCTGTTCCAGGCCTCATTGTAGGTCTGAAGGAGGAATTCTTTGGCGTACTCAGGAAGGCTGCGAAGTGTGGTGTATGTAATGGCATCCTCACCGGGAGCCGAGCGTGTAGCATTAGCAGCCAGAGCCGATTCGAGCTCTCGGAGTGTGAAGGAGTGGTCCAGATTGGGGTTAGGTCCGCCCGAGTACATCGGGTAGGAGGGTGTCAGAGGGGGAATGAGGTAGAGAGAGGCGAGCTGATCAAAAACATCAGAGGGAGTCCCCTGATTGAGGGCCTTAGCTGGAGTGGGAGCAAGGGCTGGCTTAGTGCCAAGGAGGGTTTTGAAGGGAGACCATGTGGATCGCGAATGCAAAGCAGAGTCAAGACGGTCACAAAGAGCACTCCAACGAGAGTGCTCGATTGAGGCGCAGTGGGTGACGATCTTGGCCCGCAGAGCAGTGATCCGGCAGGATAGTTGGGCATTGTGGGGTTGGGAGCGAAAGGAGCTTTGAAGACGTTTACGGCGACGCCATAAACGGAGAAGACGAGGATCTGGGTCGGGGACTGTGTGACGAGTGGGAATGCGACGGCTACTGGACGTGAGCGCTGCAGTGATGCGCGACGTCCAGTCGTCGTAGGACTAAAAGGAATCGGAGGCGAGATTAGTGCCGAAGGCGTGCCAGTCAGTGTGAATGACCGGATGACATCGAGGGATGTGGGAAAGAGAGGTGTGAATATGGACGAGAAAGTGGTCACTGAGAAGAGTTTCGGCTGTTACCTGCCAGTGAAAGGAAAGTGAACCCCGAGAGGAAGTGAGGTCAGGTGTCGTGTGGCGCTGTGAGGCAGTGCCCGCTCGAGTAGGGCAGCCAGTATTAAGAAGGGTGAGGTGGCGTTCCTGGGCCAGACAGTGGAGGAGGCGGCCGGGTTTGAGGGTTTGAGGGTAGCTCCAGAGTGTATGAGGGGCATTGAAGTCACCACCAAAGAGGAGATGGGGGTTAGAAGGATGAGAGTGAAGGAACTTGCCCAGGGCAGAGAATAAAGAGGAGGTGACAGGAGGGTTGTAGAAAGACAAAAGGGTGAGTGAGACGCGGGAAGAAGGATGGTAATAGACCACACCAACTAAATATTTAAGGAGGGTGGAGGGGATATCAAGTGGCTCCACGATCACGTCGCTGCGTACATAAATAGACGCAAGTGGTGTGGACGTAGTGGCATGTATGGCGCGGTAGCCTGGGACAGTGCGGACCGTCCGAGTCTCCTGGAAAAGGAGAAAATGGGGAAGGTGAGGAGAGACGGGTGGAGGGGTGGTCTCATTATGGCGCAGATTTCGGCAGTTCAACTGCACAATCTCGAGGTCCTCGCCAAAGCCATTATGATAGTGTAGAGGTGGAGGCTCGTGAGGGTACGCGTTCCTTCTTTTTGGCCGTGGGCAGTGACTCACTCATGCATGGAGTGGAGCGTAGTAGTGAAGGATTCCAATTGCTTTGATTGTGCTTGGAGGGTGGTAAGAATCTGGAGAACCGATGTCTGTAGCTGAACCAAGCCAGTGTGGTGTGCCTGTGCGGTGGTTTCGACAAGATCAGCCAAAGGGGCGACCTGGGAGGTGGAGGAGGGAGTGGTGAACGTGGCAAGGTGCCCATTTAGCTTTGTAAGCTGGGAGGTAAGAGATGAGGTGGTTGTCAGGAGGGTTTGGGTCAAGGCATGGATCAGCTGTTGTAGGTCGTGGGAAATGCGCTGGTGCTCTCGCTGCTGGCGTTCGAGCATAGGGAGCCGGAGGTCGAACGAGCGGCTCTCGTCAGTCAGGGATGGAGAGGGTGGTGTAGGGGAAGAGAGGGACGCTGGAACTGAGAATCCTTAAACTATGGCGGCATAGGAGCCTGGTGGGGACGTGATCGGAGCTGATGGAGGTTCATGATTAGAGGAGGAGGAGGAGGAGGGGGTGGTGGTGGTGGTTGAATGGCCCGACGCAAAGCTAGGCGTCGCAGGTACGCAGCTTTGGCACACTGGCGTTGTTTAGCATTGAGGAAAGGGCAAGTGGGGTCGATGGAGGGGTGGATGTTGACCTGGCAATGAACGCACCAGGGCTGGGCACACACATGAGCAGAAGCGTCAGCGGGTAGAGGAGCAGCACAGCGACGGCACTTGGCCGGAACGCTCTGCTGGTGGTGGTGGTGAAAAACTTTAATCAAAGAGAGCTCGAGGGTAAAAAAAAAAAAACCCTGCTGCATGGTCGGTATCCTTAGTCCGGGACACCGCATGACGATGCCCCGTCTCGCGCCCGCTTGACCAGAGCCCTTTGGGACTCCAGTGTGGAGAAGTTGAGGAGGGCAGTCTCCCATGCCTCTCGGGTGGGGGTGGGGGAGGGGGGAAGGTGAGGATTCTGAGTACATGCCCACACCATGTGAAAGATATCGCAGATCTCTCCACAGTGCGGGCAGCGCCCATCTGTGTTCGGATCGAAGCGTTTTGCTATTGCAGGACAGAGAAGGGTTCCTGTCTGCAGGCGCCGCATAGTTCGCTCCTCCGCCTTACTCAGCCCTTTGGCAGGTGCCGGGTAGAGACGGTGGCTGTCGCAATAATAAATTAGGATTTCGCGTAACCGCAGAAGCGGTTTATGAGCTTCTGAGCCAGGAGAGCTAGGATGAGGAGCCCGGTGTGTGAGCGCTCGGGCGGCCGCATCAGCGGCCTCATTGCCTCGTAGACCCTGGTGGCCAGGAGCCCAGATCACTTTTGTGCGAGTTGGATCGGCGAGAGCGCGTCTTAGAATTTGCGAGGCAAGAGGTGATATTTCGCCTGCAAGATAATGTTCACAGGCCCGGCGAGAGTCTGTGATAACCGCTCTGCTGGGGGGCATTGGTGGGCGCGGTGCATTGTACATACATGTCTTGCTCGAATTCTTTGCCTCAGTCTATCGAAAAGCTGAAAGAGCTGATGAGCTGCGCTCAAATTTCGCGTTAAAAAGTAGCGTAAACGCGGCATTTTTTTTTTTGTTAATGCCCTTAGCAGTTCGTCGTCGTCACCCTGGAAGTTTATTTATCATGTTTTTTGGGGTTTAACGTCCCAAAGCGACTCAGGCTATGAGTGACGCCGTAGTGAAGGGCTCCGGAAATTTCGGCCACCTGGGGTTCTTTAACGTGCACTGACATCGCACAGTACACGGGCCCCTAGAATTTCCCCTCCAAAGAAATTCAACCGCCGCGGCCGGGATCGAACCCGCGTCTTTTGGGTCAGCAGCCGAGCACCATAACCACTGAGCCACCGCGGCGGCCGTAAAGCAGCCTCCCAGGAAGAATGAGTGGGATTGGGGATAGGGGGCACTGCCTTTGGGGAAGGAAATTCTGTAATTGTCGCCATGTTTCGCTGGATAAGGGAGACAATGTACTGTGGATTGGTGGCAGTGTCATGAGGCTGAATTTGTAGAATGTGGTGAGAATATGTAGGGAGGACCAATGGGGACTCTTGCGCAGGGTTGGGTGCCTTATCGTCCGGGGTCCGGGAGGAGAGTTCTCGGGCCATCGCATGAAAGCGAGAGATGTGGGCTGCTTGCGTTAGCGCTGAAAACGTCGGGGCAGACGCGCGGCACCGTAGCAGTATGCCGCAGTGTGACTTTTGCTTGCTTAACCAGGGTCAGCTGAGCTAAGCCGCGCCATTTCTGGCCTGTGCCCGATCGCCGCGTACCCAGCGCGCTCGTTCTAGCGCGTTTCTCCGCTTTTATATAAAGCGGCAGGTCTACTGTAGATGCAAAAGGCTATCTCCATGTTGGCGCGGTCATTGACCTTTGACTGACATTGATAAGCGAGCATAACAAGAGAATCATTTTGTCGAACTACGCATAACAGTCATTTTTGCTAGGACTTAGTGAACACAAAGAACACAAATACACGTCAGACGCTAGTCTTCAACTGCCGTTTATTCGAAAAACAATCAATATAAGACGTCTAAAAAACGCCGATACTCACACACGCGCAGTAACAACGCCACGCTTCAGGAACAACTTTTTTTTTGATAGATTGACAGACGGGGTGCTGACGCATTTCAAACCTTCTGCCCATCTATCAAAAAAGAATTGTTGTTTCTGAAGCGTGGCGTTGCTACTGCGTGTGTGTGAGTATCATCAGTTTTGAGATGTCTTATATTGATTGTTTTTTCGAATAAACGGCAGTTGAAGACCAGTGTCTATCCTGTGTATTTGTGTTCTTTGTCCAGTGTGTTCACTAAGCGCTAGCAAAAATGATTTCAAACGCTTTCCAACTAGCCCAAGTTTCCGCCTTAATACGCATAACAGGCGGTACACCATGACCACCACAATTCACCGTGGTGGCCACGCTGCAGCACCTTCGACCTTCACCTCTAAGCTTAAATTTTGTCCTTGTATGTTTGCAGCCAGTGATGACATCGCTGGTAGTTTTGTGCAGCATAGAGTTTAATCCTGCAAAATTCCAGCCAGGCGAGAGCTATCGCTCTATTTCTGTGTGTAACCGTGGTTAAACTGTTGCCACTTTGTTCGTAGATTCCTCCTCGCAAGTCCCGGTAGCGCATGTTGCATTTTTTTTATCGCGGCCGGGAACCCGAAATTGCGCTCTAAGTTGCTTTGCGCACTGCGAGTTTGGTCCGAAGGCTTATGATCCGACTAAATAAATGTTGTGAGCGGTGTTCTATACGGGTGAACTTGGAGCGCACCACGCTGCCTCCGAAAGCGTGCCAGCTGAGGCAGCTTGGCGCGTAGCTTTGGGTTCCCGCGATTAGAACATAGCAACCTGGCGAGCAAAGCGTCATCGGAGAGCGAAACGCTGAGTAACGCCCACGTGGCGATCAGAACGGGCGAAAAAGCAGCAATGCGCACCAGCTATCGAAGCCGCCGTTCACGTGCCGACAGCATTATCTCGCCCCCGGTGACTCGCGGCACCGGCGGCAGTCCAAGCCACACTTCGTGTTGAGTCTGGGCGCCTGTACGGCACGCGCCTTAATGTCAGGGCACTTCCAATTACTCAGGTCGGAATTTACGCAACGCTGAATTTTAGCAAGCTTTAGTATAATGCGGCGTAGTATTGCATTATTGCTTTGTTTGCAGAGCATATTTATCTCGTTCTTCAGGTTCTGCAGTTATTCGCTACCTGTTCGACGAAGACGCCTGGCAACTCAGCGGTTTCCTGCCTCACGCCAGGAGCTACCACACTGCTGCATGCGTGGGGGACTTCATCTACGTGGTCGGTGAGGGAAACCTCTTTCACAAGGGTGTTCCTATACTTACGGTGGTTTTGTCTATCTGAAGGGATCAATGGCGGCCGTATTTTGATGGAAGCGAAATGACATCGCATGTTAAGGCAACTCCGTCGTATTTTGTTCCCCTATGCATTTCACTGAAATATTCGGGGTGAGTTCGGCACAGTTTTAACGTTGTTTGTGCCAGATTTCGCAGACGGGCCCCGTCGTGCTGTAGCGCAAATGAATTTTCTCTTTCGTGCCCTAAATCGGAGAGTCTGGACGGGCAGCCTTGCGTGTGCGACGTCAGACATTGCCACGCTCGTCGACGTTAGCTCTGCGTTGGGTGGAGGACAAAATTTCGCGCTTGTTCTTGGTCACGTGAGACAAATATACCGTCGCCACTACAGCTAATCAACGCGCAAACGATAAATTTCGGGAAAGTGTCTGTGGCATCATAGGCTAGTAGGTTGCGACGTCATAGGTTAGCCGAAACCCAGTTTCGGTTTTCTGTTTACGCTGGTTTAAAGTACTTTTACTCACTATTTAAAAAAAAAGTCTTTTGTACTCGCGAGAGGGGACTCGAAAGAATGTGATTTGATTGCCAACTCAAAATGGTAAAAAAACAAAAACAAAAAAACATGGAGTTGCCCTTTAAAGAGCCGCAATTCTAAGCTAGTCCAGAGCCCTCTATCACAGCGTCCCACACTGTCCATTGTTGCTTCGGCACGTTGAGCCCAAAAATTTAGACTTCACTTTTTACTAGAGAATGCTGCTGACGTTGCGCTCTGTGTTCTTTTAAAAGGTGTGTAGAAATCTGTGTGATATCTTAGTTTCTGAAGGTCTGTGCCGCTATTTGTGTTTCTCAAGCTGTCTATATATATTTTTTTTTTCTGGGGGGGGGGGGGGGCTATTTCTTCTTTACCGCTTTTTCCCATTTCGATATGAAGTCGCAGTTCTTGATCACCCTTGTCCAGTTCATTGTATTATTAAGCTAATCCTTGTCGAGCACATTCACCCTAAGATCTTAATTAACTTGATATTGTTACCTCTTTATGGGTCATCCTCTCAACCTCTTCCCACCAACCCCGCTGCTTATTTATTAATCTTGTGTGGTTAGGCTTACAGCAGTATTTCTAGAGCTAAGTGTTTTGTAGTTCAGCAGTTTAAGGATTTCTTGGCCTGGGAAAGGCATGTGACGAACTTCTGTCCGTTCAGTATGAATGTTTTATCGGGAGCAAAATTAAGAGACCCCTGCCAGCGCGTGCCGATCCACGCCAAACTAGTTTGGCGTGGATCGGCACGCGCTGGCAGGGGTCTCTTAAATTTGCTCCCGGTAGTACTACTTCCTTGGGTGTTTCGGGTTTGCTCAGCTGTGACCTTTCGCTCTGACTCGCTTGTAGTGTTGGATGACAAATAAAAAAATTCAGGGGGCACTTTGGCTCTCTAAAGTGCTTCAAGGCGAAAGCGTTTCCTGGCCACTGTTTGTTTTTTACTTTGCTATTTTTAACATTTTGTTTTGTATTTATTTTTTGCTCCTTTTCTTAATTTTATTGCTTTTATTTTATTTCCACATCGTATTTTTGTTTGTATTTTTGTTTATTTCCTTATTTTTATTGTTATTTTCCTTTTCTTGACTTTACTCCTTTTATTTTATTTATGAAGCCCATGCATTCACTAGATGCGCCTTTATTCATGCTGGAGCCTTGAGCCTTTTAAGCAGTGACACCGAAAGGCGGACGAATCTGCCGACGCGTCTGTCGACACTCCTGCCGACGCGTCTGTCGACACGGCTGCCGACGCGTCTGCTAACGACAGTATGAGGCATTAAAGGCTTTCGCCTTAAAAAACGCCCTTGTAGTAGGTATTAGGTGATTCTTTCTCATCAGTTTATTTGATAGGTTTGTTGCGCTTATCTTTTACCAGATAGAGGAGAGTTAAAAGGTAAAAGGAAAGAGAACAGAAAAGAAAAGATGCGCGTCGCAACAACCTCGTCCGCCGAAGCGGACGCTGGCTGAAAGAACAGATAAGCGGCTGTAGCCCCATATTCTAGTGCAACAGACAGATCTGTAGATGTGGTGTTCTGTCGCGGAAGCAACACTACGCTAGGTGTGAGCCATTTCGCGGAGCCCTGCAGAGCCCCAACTGCGCATGTGCGAGGACCGAGTGTGAGACAGTTACTGCGTAGTTTCCTTTCCTCTACTACAATTATCATTATCTTCATTACGTTTATCTTTCTCTTTTTTCTTTCGCTCTCACTTCCTCCCTTCCTGTACGGTGCGGTCCAGGTGTCCACCGAGATTACAGAGAATTACTGCGCCATTTCCTTTCCTCAAAAAGCGTTGCGTTCAAAGGGCAAGGCATCGCGTCGAACGGGTTGTGACATTCCGTGGACTCCCTTGCAGCGCTACAACTCGCTGTCGCATTCCACTCCTAAAGGCGATGCTTAAATGTCATTAATTGGCAGTTAATTAGTATTGAGTCATTAATCAGTAAATAGCCATTAATTAGTAATTTGTCGTTACTTAATAATTAGTCATTCATTGTGTGTGACGTCATCCAGAGGTGACGTCACCGGTGCCACAGAGGCAGTCAAAGTGGTGCGGAAAACGCTTTCGCCTCTACGCACTTTAGACATTCAAAGCACTCCCTGAATTTTTAGTTCCAACGGCTATGTTGAAGAGCATGGCGACTTTCTCGGCGAACGCTTTAGACGGAACCTCAAACACCCGAAGATAATCAGCAGCGGTCAGTGGGCGCCTGAAACGCGCTTTTAGGAACGTGGGGTGGTAAGAGAAATGCGGGCTGCATGTGTTAGCGCTGACAACGTTGTGGCAGATACTCGGCACTGCAGCAATTGACCGCAGTGTTAACTGGGTGAGGAAACTCTCGCGATCAACCATTAACTGCCATCTTCAAGGGTGGCAGTGTGGGCTTAGTAGAGCAGAACGTTGGGCCAGTTGGTGGGTGCGCTCTCTATCCAGTGTACGGGACGCACTTGACGTTGCAGACGCCAAGCCGCGTATAGTTGCCCGATACGCCATACCTTTCGCTCTCTGACCAGGTTCAAGAGTAGCTGAACGCACATAATTTTTCAATAATAAAGAAAAAACGGTATTTTTTATTATTTTCTGGCATATAATTTGGCCTGTGAGGGTTTATATCCACCGTTTCACACCTGGCAGCCTTCGGGCTACGGCCGCTTGTCTGTTTTTTCAGCCAGCGTCCGCTTCGGCGGACGCGGTTGTTGCGACGCGCGTCTTTACTCTCTCTTTGGTGGTGAAAATATTTTAATCAAATAGTTTAGGAGGTTGTAGCGGCGGTTGGAGCTCTCAGTCCGGGACCCCATTGGCGTAGGTTGCTGTCCGGGATCTTTCGATGAGTTTCTTTTGAGTCTTTTCGTCCGAGCTGGCCAGAGCTGCATCCCACCCCTCCTGCGTTGGCTAGTTAACAGTGATCGCCTGATTTCGTTGGCGGGCCTATACCATATGGTACAGGTCCGCCTTCTCCCCGCAAAATTTTCATTGTGAGTCAAATGGCTCTGGGTCTATGGCATGTAGTCTTCGTGGGTTGTTGTAAGTGTTGGTCTGTAGTTTTCGGAGTTGTTGTTCCTCCCCTTTATCTAGTGTCTTAGCCGGCGGAGGGTAGACCCGACGGGATAATCTTAAGTGCTGAAGTATGTCATTGTAAGTTAGTAGTGGGGTAGGAGGTTCCACGGCATCCGCACTGGGTGCCCGGGGGAGAAATGCTCCGGCTGAGGTATGTGCGCTCTCGTTCCCTGGGATGCGCTGGTGACCTGGTACCCATATTAAGTGTTTGTGTGTGGGATGGTAGCCACGGGTGTAGCTATCTTGCAGGACTTAAGCTGCTAGCGGTGCGACCCTGCCCCTGAGGTAATTGCGATACGCTGTCTGTGAATCTTTCAGAATGTATTCTGAGCTAGTGCGTGTTGCAGCTAGAGCAATCGCCACTTCTTCCGCAGCCAGTGTGTGCTGGCTAGCGAGTACTAGTCCGTCGACTGTTGTATTTTGGTGCACTACCGCGACGGCCGCCATTCCGTGCTTGGGACCCGCAGCATCGACATAGAACACGTCCTCGCGCCCGCCGTAGTACCTTTTCATGGCTTCGGCTCGTGCTTGTCGTCTTGACTGGTGAAAATCGGGGTGCATATTCCTGAGTTGTGGAGCTGCCTTGAGTTGTCCTCTCCATGAGGCTTGGATGTCGGTTTTGGTGTCTAGCTGTCGGGGGCAATTGATGTTTAAATCACTCAGGACTTGTCGGCCAGTCCGAGTTGTGGAGAGCCTTACCACCTGCGCCGTAAGGTGTGCCTCTATCAGCTCGTCTATCGTGTTCTGCACACTCAGTCGCAGGAACCGGTCCGTCGATGTCGCAAGAGGGAGTCCCAGGGCCTTCTTGTAGGCTGTTCTGATTATGATGTCGAGGTTTTTGATCTCACGCTTCTTGAGGCGGAGGTAGGGCGCTGCGTAGACGACGCGGCTTACAACGAAAGCCTGCACCAGTCGCAGAATATCGTCTTCTCGCATCCCTGATTTGCGCGTCGTTATCCTGGCGATCATCCTGGCGACTTGTTCGCTCACGTGCCGTAGTTTCTGGAGGGTGAGAAGGTTGTTGCCGTTGTTACTTATGTACAGTATCTTGAGGGTCTGAACTTCCTTGATGGGTGAGTTGTCTACGCGGATGTTGATGGTGTCCTGATTCTGGCGTTGACGGAAGACTATGAGTACGGATTTTTCGGATGAGCACGTAAGTCCACACGACCGTGGATAATTTTGAACTGTTGTCGCCGCTGTTTGTAGTTGTTCTTCAATCATTCCCATACTTCCCGTGGTTATCCAGATGGTTATATCATCAGCGTACAGGGCGTGGCGTATGCCCTGTACCTGATTGAGAAGAGGTGGGAGATTTAGGAGTGCAATTTTGAAGAGAAGTGGGGATAGTACTGCCCCTTGCGGAGTGCGTCTCGTGCCCATCTTCACTCGCTTTGTGTGTGTTTTGTGCCGGTGCTGATGTTGACGGTTCTGTCCGTAAGGAAATCGCAGATGTACGAGTGGACTCACTGGCCACAGTTCGTGCTGTGGAGGTTTTTGAGGATTGTGGAGTGTTTGACATTGTCAAACGTTCCCTTGAGGTCGTGTGTTAGAAGCGCTCGGTTACTGTTTGTGCGTGTGGATCAATGCCTTGCTAAAATTTTGTATGGCAGTTTTGCTGTCACTGATGACAAACTTCGCTTCCGTTCCAACGCAGCTAACGCGATCGCACTTTCCTCGGCAACTTCTATGCTCCGCCCGCGCAAAGAAGCAACAGTCACGGGATTGCCCCGGCCGCTGACGACCGTTACCACCGTAAAACCGCCACCACCTCCCGCCGCGTTTACATAGGCCACCTCATGTTCCGAAATTTTTCCGAATGGAATTTCCAATGCAACGGCTCGTTTTTGCCTCCTGTGTTTGTTATATTCCGGGTGCATGTTTTTTGGCAGGTCGGGAATCATAAGATTTTGTCTGACTTCCCTATCTACCTTCACCTTTTGCGTGGGACCCCTACCCGGTTACTGTTTGTGCGTGCGGGATCAATCAGTAACTGGGTAGGGGTCCCACGCAAAAGGTGGAGGTAGATAGGGAAGTCAGACAAAATCTTATGATTCCCCACCAGCCAAAAAACATGCACCCGGAATATAACAAACACAGGAGGCAAAAACGAGCCGTGGCATTGGAAATTCGGTTCGGAAAAATTTTGGAATATGAGGTGGCCTATGTAGACGCGGCGGGAGGTGGTGGCGGATTTACAATGGCAACGATCGTCAGCGACCGGGGCAATCCCGTGACAGCTGCTACTTTGCGCGGGTGGAGCATAGAAGTTGCCGAGAAAAGTGCGATCGTGTTAGCTGCGTTGGAACGGGAGCGAAGTTTGTCATCAGTGACAGCAAAACTGCCATACAAAATTTTAGCAAGGGAAGTATCTCGCCCTTAGTGGCCAGAATCTTAGGCCAGAGAAAGTTGGGTGGGAAAATTCAAATAATTTGGTCTCTGGCGCACGAAGCCGCCCCCGGCAACGAGGCGGCCCACGAGCTGGCTCGAGATATCTCTACCGCCAAGCCGCTACAGGGCCCCTCGATGACCGAGGCAACGGAGAGCGCATGCTAAAATATGGGGAGATCACGCAGCATTATAGCTTGTAGCGTAGACTGGTACCCTCGCTAGACCCGAAATTAGACAACTGACAGGAAGCGGCGTGGAAACGACTGCAAACTTATAAGTATCCGCACCCGGTTATGGCGAAGCACATGTTCCCCGAGACCAGGAGCGATAAATTTACCCTTTGTGGTGCGAGAGGAACCCTCGACCACATAATATGGGAACACCCGTACTCTCCCGGGGGGCCGCACAATATAGACAGTAGAGACACCTGGGAGACCTTGCTGCGCAGCTTGGACCCTGAGCTCCAGCTCCTCCTTGTCCAGCTGCCTGAAGAGGCTGCTGAGACCCAAGACCTCCCAGCTTGCATCTGAGGCGGCGGCACCCGCCCCCTGACCTGCGTGTCGGGGTGTGGGTAGATCACCTTATCCGTTGGAGATTAAAGTTTATTCTCTCTCCCTTAGCAGCTGCCGTTAGATGGGTCTGGCTTTCTCCTGTCCACTCGCGCGCTGTGCACAAGGAAGAGTTCGGGAATTGTAAAAAGCCTCTTTGTTGCGGCGCAAGACCGAATCGTTACACCACAGGGCTTCCCTCGCAATAGCTCTCGCTGCCGCCGATCCAAAATCGAGAACGGTTATCACAGACTCTCGCCGGGCCTGTGAACATTATAGTAAAGGGTGGTTCTTTTCTCTTCTTCTTTTGTACGGAGAGGTTGTCCCTCCGTTCTTCTTTCTTCCGACGAAGTACTGAGCCAGTAGGATGAGACTTGCAGGAAAGACAGGGACTCTTGTCGAGCACTGATATAGGTTTTATGTACACAGACGACTATTTACATGGAGTATAGTTTAGTTTAGTTTATGGGGTTTAACGTCCCAAAGCGACTAAGGCTATGAGAGACGCCGTAGTGGAGGGCTCCGGAAATTTCGACCACCTGGGGTTCTTTAACGTGCACTGACATCGCACAGTACACGGGCCTCTAGAATTTCTCCTCCAAAGAAATTCTAGCCGCCGCGGCCGGGATCGAACCCGCGTCTTTCGGGTCAGCAGCCGAGCACCATAACCGCTGAGCCGCGTATGTAAATGACAGCATGATGTCTGACCAGCCGCCCCGTGGACCCACTCCACGGATACTTGAGAGCACGGTCTGCGTGCCTGGCTCCGGTCGAGACCAAAATCTCTGTGTCGCGATGGCGGCAGAGCATCGCGCGCCCCCGCGCTCTCTCCCCACGCGAAAAGAAAAAAAAAGCAAGAAGTTGAATTATTCTTAAGCCGCGAGCAGGAGGAGCCTCGTCACTACATGTGTTTTCGCTCTATCCCTGAAAGCTACGGCCTCGGCGCCATACACAGCTTGCAAACGCGGGGCAGGTAAGATGCCGCTAACCGTTCCCAGATGAGGGTAGCAAATGGGCGCGCAGCCACCGGGCATTGTCCGTACCGCGCCACGCCGTGTGGCACCGGCCCTGTCAGAGAAGGGATGCCTTCGATAACCGCAAGCGCGCCCTCCGCGAGCCTAACCCTTTGAAGAAAGCCGCGAGGCGCCCATGCTGCCCTTCCCTCTCCCCACAACAGATCTTTGGGCGATCCGCACTCGGCCACGGAGGACCGGGCGGAAACGCGACCTTCGGCTGATAGGGGAGACCCCTCGTTTACTTTAGTAAAAAAAAGAACACGGAAACGAGCTTCTAGTGCAACAGCGAACGCCGTCCAGGCTAACGACCGCGATGCTGTCGCCGCGCCGCTCGTAGAGCGGCTTTTTCAGTCGTTATTACGGCGCCGGTAAAAACGGAAAGAGGCGATTGAATGGCGCCAACCTTACACCTCCCTCCAAGATTCAATAATCACTAAATAGATTCATTGAATTACAGAGATAACGAGGAGGGACGCCAACGTCGCTTTCCGTAACACATTCCTACACGAGGTAATACAAAATTCCTATTACAAGGTAATACAAAAGAAATGACAAACATGTGCACATCAACAAGGCGACATGCAAAGAGTGTCCAAACCCGTCCTAGGGTTACAGTTCTCACACCGCATTTCGCACACCATGCGCACGCGCACAGCTTGCAGGTTGATGTCCCGGGACGCACACTGGTCTCCGTTCACACGGCCCAGGGGCGATGACACGTGCTTCAGCGTCGCCCTGTTTATGTCCCTAGTGAACGCTCCGGGCCTCGAGTCAGTCTACTCCCAGCAACCATTTGGGAGACGCGAGAGTGCATCTGCATTCGCGTGAATTTTACCACTGCGATGTTGGATCGTCACATTATAACGCTGCAGCGCCAAAGCCCAGCGGGAAAGTTTCGCACCCCGGGGTGCGCTGCTCGTGAGGTACGACAGCGGATTGTGGTCGGACACCACAGTTACCTGGGCACCGAATACCCACGTCTCGAACTTCTTTAATCTGCGTCGGTGTAAAACGATGGCTTGCGAAGGCATTCGGCTGTTCCGAACCGTCATCGGCAGTTTGCGATAAGCAAGCACCTGCAGCCACAGCTGAAGCGTCCGTGTAGAGTACGTATGGCCTCTGAGGGTCAGGTGTACTCAGCGAAACGGCCGCACAGAGATCTCGCTTGAGTTCCTCGAAGGCGCTATCGGCTTCGGGTGACTACGGCAATTGGGTCGGTACACTTTTTCCCGTCAGCTGCGTTAGCGGGCGAGCTATCTCCGCGAACTTCGGAATGTAGCTACGGTAGTAGCCGCAGAGACCGAGTGCGCTCCTCAACTCTTTTTTCGTCTTAGGGACCTGGAGCCTCTCGATCGCTTCCCACTTCTGAGGGTCTGGGCCGTGCTTGCCCGAGCCTACAATATGTCCCAAATACCGGATTGAAGCCTGAGCTAACTGACACTTATCTACGTTAGCGCGCAATCCTGCGCTCTCCAAAGTAGAGAACACCCCATGCAGATGCTCCACGTGTTGCTCTAGCGATTGACTGAAGACGGCTATATCATCTAAATACGCGCACGCGTACTCTTCATGCGGAGCCAACACGCTGTTCGTATCTCTCTGAAAAGTGGCAGCTGCATTTTTCAGGCCGAAGGGCATGACCCTCCATGCGAACTGACCGCAATGCGACACGAAGGCTGTTACAAGTTGTGAGCCCTCCTCTAGGGGCACCTGCCAATAGCCTCGTTTTAGGTCGATGAGTGTAATGAACTTCGCGGTTCCCACACGCAAAATGAGCTCCTGTGGGCATCCCATTGGGTAGGCATCCGTATCGGTTTCTGCATTGAGTGCCCGGTAATCGATGCACAGACGGATCGACCCATCTTTCTTAGGCGCGCATGCGATTGGATGCGCGTATGGACTCTCACACGGGTATATAAGATTCAAGTCTAGCAGCTCCTTAATCTGCTTGGCGACTTCACCTTTCAGAGCCTCAGCGATTCGGTACGGGCGACTGCGTTTCGGCTTGGCGCCCTCCACCAGCTTTATGTGATGCGCGCCCACACGCGCTACGCCTGGTTTTGCTGCGAAGAGTGCTTTGTGCTGGTCGAATACAGCGCGTATTCTAGTAGCCGCCTCTACATCGAGATGTGCTGTCTTTTCCACCCCGAGGGCTACGCATGACATTTCGTCCTCGTTCGCACGCGGGGTATATTCCACCTTGAAAGTAGTTCGGACGGCGCGAAAACAACAAAGACAAAAGGAGACACGAACACAACAGGACGGGCGCCAACTTGCAACTGAAGTTTATTGCACCAGACCCCTACATTTTATGCATCACCCCAGCCATATCTCGCAAGCCTATCACACATCAAAACGAAATTGTCATCAAAAGTCCTAACACCGGAAGTAGGCGCAACTATTACAGACAGATATGCATTCTGCACTATACACATGATAACATTTTCCTTATTTTATAAGTCTCAAGATTAGAAGAGCGCGCAACCCACATGAAAGCAATTCATTCTGAAAATTCATTCTGAATTCATTCTGTCTCCTTTTGTCTTTGTTGTTTTCGCGCCGTCCGAACTACTTTCAAGATATGAACCAACTAGCCCAAATCAAAGTACTTCTTGAGCATATTCCACCTGCCCGAAATCACTGTCATCATGAAACATGATCCTCACCGATGCTACTTTGCTCACGTAAGGGCGCATCTTGTTAGCGTGAACCAGTCTCTGGCGACCGTCGCGCACTTGAACGTAGTCTTTGTGATAGAGAAGCCCCCCAACCGTAAACATTCCCGCCTTGCCCCTTTTTGCACCTTGCCAGGCCTGACGCAAGGAATCGTCGTTCCGCTGTTCATCACGGAACTTCTGCGCGTCGCTGCTTTGTATCGGCTCAGCTTCGCACGCCTCGCTCCGCACTTCTACCGCTTCTGACGGAGTTGCTACGTTACCAGCGGTGTTTTCCGGCTTCGCTCTCTCGGGCGTCTCCGGTCTACCGATTTCGCACTCCTTCAGCTTGTTTGGTTCCGTCACTGCTAGCACCCGGGCCTCGGTGTTGGCCTGGCATGCGTAAAGCAGTTGCTCCCATGTGCCACCCGATATTAAACAATCGGCGCACTTCAGCTTGTCTGTAAGAGCGCACATTATTTGTGTCTGTTCCGCTACCTCCTGTATTGGTGATTTTTCGTCAATTAAAGCCAGAGGCAGCAGTGCTAGCTTAGCACTCACTTTCTCGGCAAACGCTGACAACAGCTCTATGCGGCCGTGTGGTGTTACTAGCTCCTCCGGCACACTGCTTTCACGAATCACAGTGATATCGGCGCCGGTGTCGACAATAGCGTCAATTACCTTGCCGCTGCAGTCTAGTTTTACCTCCCTCAAGTTCGTACGCAGAGAGCAGGAGTCATTCAGGGCTACTCTCGCTCTAGCCTGTCTCCATTCGCGGGCCCTACTGATTTGATTTTAGTCTCCTCGCGAAGAAGTGGGCAGTGCGCAGCGTAATGGGTGGAGTCACCGCACCGAAAGCATTCGCCCCGTCGAGCTGACTTTTGAGCTGCCTTGACTAATTTGCCCTTTCGTGGCCCTTCTACTCGAGGCTTAACGCTCCCTTGTGCATTGAGCGGTTTGTTCAGCTCGCCTTTAGCCGCGCCCTTCTGTTCAATTGGCCTAAGGCCGCTGCTCCTCCTTTGTGCTCTACCCTCTGCCGCAGCCTCTTCGAAGGTCTGCAGAAGGCGAGCTAGCTCGTCAGCCTTAAACCATTTTTCGCCTTCTCGAAGCTTGACGTACTTATTGGCTTCTTCATTTAAGCCCGCCTTCAGCTCATCAGCAACGAGAAGCTCCAAAAGGTCTTCAAAAGACTTCGCGCCGCGTGCGTCTACGTAAAAGTTCGCGTAGCTGCGCAGACGCGTCGTGAACGCTTTCCAAGTCTCACTTGCACGTTTGGTAGCTGACTGGAACCGTCTTTGATATTCGGCCGCAGACAGCTTTAGCTCTTCCAGCACAATTTTCTTCAGCACCTCGTAATCACGGTGCTGAGCCGGCGTGAGTCGCGTTGATAGGTACTGCACCCTCTCCGCAACAAATGGGAAAACAATCTGTCCCCAAAACTCTCTCGGCACTCCGTACGCCTCCAGCGAGCTCTCTGTGGATTCGAACCAAATATGTACTTCCGCACCAATGGGGAATTTCGGAATGGCACCTGCTAACAATTTAGTGCAATTCCTCAATGCCATCCGGCTGCCTTGCGGTTCTCCTTCGCTCGCATCGTCACGTGTGCGCCTTGCGGTGGAACCATGAAGTCGCACGAGCTCAACTTTGAGTTCCAAGGCTTTGCGCCTCTCCTTCGCCATTTTCAGGGTATATTTCATTTCCCTCTCAGAGAGACGTGTGTGGGACCCATCACTGTTGCCCTCACCACCCTCGCTATCGACCTCCGCGGTGTCAAGTCGGTCGAGGTCTAGCTCAGGAAATTCATCCTCACTGCTCTCCCCACCTGCGCTGTTTCTGCCTTCAGCGTTTCTAGACATTTTGTGAGGGTTCAAGTGGGCAAATCTCGTCTCCATATAAAACCACTGACTCGAGTAACCCTGTGTTCACCCGAACATAAACAAGAGGGCTCACTTGGTTCCACCGGTGTGAACGTCAGTCGGTCGGAAGTCGCTCGCCGCCAAGTTCGCCGCTTTTCCGCCGCGATGGTGCTGGCTGCCTTCCGGTTGACTTTTCCCCTGTCGCCCGTGTGGTCTTCTTCTGACCGTGGCTGTGGGTTGACGTTCCTCGCCGATTCCGGTGACGACCTTCTCGCAGTTACCCTCAGCAGGTACACCGCCTTTGGTGTCCTACGCTTGGAGGTGCTTGCTATTGTCTTCCACTTGTTGTCTTCCGAGTCTCCTCCGATGCAGTTCTTCGTGCTGTCGACTGCGCCAGTAAAGGGTGGTTCTTTTGTATGGAGAGGTTGTCCCTCCGTTCTTCTTTCTTGCGACGAAGTACTGAGCCAGTAGGATGAGACTTGCAGGAAAGACAGGGACTCTTGTCGAGCACTGATATAGGTTTTATGTACACAGACGACTATTTACAAGGAGTATGTACATGACAGCATGATGTCTGACCAGCCGCCCCGTGGACCCACTCCACGGCTACTCGAGAGCACGGTCTGCGTGCCTGGCTCCGGTCGAGACCAAAATCTCTGTGTCGCGTTGGCGGCAGAGCATCGCGCGCCCCCGCGCTCTCTCCCCACGCGAAAAGAAAAAAAAAGCAAGAAGTTGAATTATTCTTAAGCCGCGAGCAGGAGGAGCCTCGTCACTACATGTGTTTTCGCTCTATCCCTGAAAGCTACGGCCTCGGCGCCATACACAGCTTGCAAACGCGGGGCAGGTAAGATGCCGCTAACCGTTGCCAGATGAGGCTAGCAAATGGGCGCGCAGCCACCGGGCATTGTCTGTACTGCGCCACGCCGTGTAGCACCGGCCCTGTCAGAGAAGGGATGCCTTCGATAACCGCAAGCGCGCTCTCCGCGAGCCTAACCCTTTGGAGAAAGCCGCGAGGCGCGCATGCTGCCCTTCCCTCTCCCCACAACAGACCTGTGGGCGATCCGCACTCGGCCACGGAGGTGGTGGTGAAAATATTTTAATGAAATGGTTTAGGAGGTTGTAGCCGTGGTTGGAGCTCTCAGTCCGGAACCCCATTGGCGTAGGCTGCTGTCCGGGCTCTTTCGATGAGTTGCTTTTGACTCTTTCCGTCCGAGCTGGACAGAGCTGCCTCCCACCCCTCCTGCGTTGGCTGGTTATTAACAGTGATCGCCTGATTTCGTTGGCAGGCCCATACCATATGGTACAGGTCCGCCTTCTCCCCGCAGAATTTGCATTGTGAGTCAAATGACTCCGGGTCTATGGCATGTAGTCTTCGTGGGTTGTTGTAAGTGTTGGTCTGTAGCTTTCGGAGGTGTTGTTCCTCCCCTTTATCTAGTGTCTTAGCCGGCGGAGGGTAGACCCGACGGGATAATCTTAAGTGCTGAAGTATGTCATTGTAAGTTAGTAGTGGGGTAGGAGGTTCCACGGCATCCGCACTGGGTGCCCGGGGGAGAAATGCTCGGGCTGAGGCATGTGCGCTCTCGTTCCCTGGGATGCCCTGGTGACCTGGTACCCATATTAAGTGTTTGTGTGTGGGTTGGTAGCCACGGATGTAGCTATCTTGCAGGATTTTAGCTGCTAGCGGTGCGACCCTGCCCCTGAGGTAATTGCGATACGCTGTCTGTGAATCTGTGAGAATGTATATTGAGCTAGTGTGTGTTGTAGCTAGAGCAATCGCCACTTCTTCCGCAGCCAGTATGTCCTGGCTAGCCAGTACTAGTCCGTCGACTGTTGTATTTTGGTGCACTACCGCGACGGCCGTCATTCCCTGCTCGGGACCCGCAGCATCGACATAGAACACGCCCTCGCGCCCGCCGTAGTGTCTTTTCATGGCTTCGGCTCGTGCTTGTCGTCTTGACTGGTGAAAATCAGGGTGCATATTCCTGGGTAGTGGAGCTGCCTTGAGTTGTCCTCTCCATGAGGCTGGGATGTCGGTTTTGGTGTCTAGCTGTCGGGGGCAATTGATGTTTAAATCACTCAGGACTTGTCGGCCAGTTCGAGTTGTGGAGAGCCGTACCACCTGCGCCGTAAGGTGTGCCTCTATCAGCTCATCGATCGTGTTGTGCACACCCAGTCGCAAGAGCCGGTCCGTCGATGTCGCAAGAGGGAGTCCCAGGGCCTTCTTGTAGGCAGTTCTGATTATGATGTCGAGGTTTTTGATGTCACGCTTCTTAAGGCGGAGGTAGGGCGCTACGTAGACGACGCGGCTTACAACGAAAGCCTGCACCAGTCGCAGAGTATCGTCTTCTCGCATCCCCGATTTGCGCGTCGTTATCCTGGCGATCATCCTGGCGACTTGCTCGCTCACGAGCCGTAGTTTCTGGAGGGCAAGAAGGTTGTTGCCGTTGTTATTTATGTACAGACCCAGTATCTTCATGGTCTGAACTTCCTTGATGGGTGATTGTCTACGCGGATATTGATGGTGTCTTGATTCTTGCGTTGACGGAAGACTATCAGTTCGGATTTTTCGGGTGAGCACGTTAGTCCACACGCCCGGGCATAATTTCGAACTGTTGTCGCCGCGGTTTGTAGTTGTTCTTCAATCATTCCCATACTTCCCGTGGTTGTCCAGATGGTTATATCATCAGCGTACAGGGCGTGGCGTATGCCCTGTACCTGATTGAGAAGAGGTGGGAGATTTAGGAGTGCAATGTTGAAGAGAAGTGGGGATAGTACTGCCCCTTGCGGAGTGCCTCTCGTGCCCATCTTCACTTGCGTTGTGTGTTTTGAGCCGGTGCTGATGCTGACGGTTCTGTCCATAAGGAAATCGCAGATGTACGAGTAGGCTCGCTGTCCGCAGTTCATGCTGTGGAGGTTGTTGAGGATTGTGCAGTGTTTGACATTGTCAAACGCTCCCTTGAGGTCAAGTGTTAGAAGCGCTCGGTTACTGTTTGTGCGTGCGGGATCAATGACTTCACGTTTGATTTGCAGAAGCACATCATGGGTGGACAAGTGTGCCCGAAATCCAAACATCGTGTGTGGCAGTAGCTCATTGTCCTCAAGATAATTGGAGAGACGGGTGTGGACTGCCTTTTCCATGAGTTTGCCTGCACACGACGTGAGGGATATGGGGCGCAGGTTTTCAATGCTGATTTTCTTGCCGGGTTTGGGAATAAAGTGTACATTGGCTGTTTTCCATGCTTGTGGAATGGTGCCGGTACGCCAACATTCGTTTATGTAATCCGTGAGTTGCTGCAGAGCCTCCGTGCCGAGGTTGGCCAGAAGTCCGACAGTAATTTTGTCTTGTCCCGGGGCTGTGCCTCGGCGCATATCTGCTAGTGCTGCAATGATTTCCTCTGAAGTGAAATCTCTGTCTAGGTCTTCGTTCGGTTCCCCACGGTACTCCTTATTGTAGGATTGTGGGTCTCGCGCGGTGCAGATATAGCGACGCGTGAGTTCATCCACGAGTTCATGATCCGTGCCTTGAAAGCTGTGAAGGGCTCGATGCAAATTTCTGTGTTGTTCACTCTTCGCTTTCGGAGGGTCAATTAGGCATCGCAGAAGGTTCCATGTAGCCTTGGTGTCTAGGCGGCCTTTGAGGGATTCGCACTTCGTTAGCCAATTGGTGCGAGCGAGGTCCCATGCGTATTGGTCTGCTTGAATAGTAAGCTTGGCTATTCGAAGTCTTAGTTTCCGATTGTGTCTTTGTTTTTTCCACCGTTTTATAAGACTACGTCTTGCTTCCCAAAGGTGTAGGAGGTGGTTGTCAACAGCTGGGTGGTCCTCCGTGGTGGCAAGAGACTTTGTGAGCTTTTCTTTAAGGTCGAGAATGGAAGCCGCCCAATCTTCGTAGCTGGTTATTTGTTCGGATGTGGTTAGTTTGGTGTCCTTTCTGAATGTCTCCCAGTCTGTAATTCTGGCTTGCCCTCGTGGTTTGCTGTGCTTGTTGCTTTCGAAGATGGTCTGCAGCACGTAGTGATCGCTGCCTAGGGTCTCTCCTGTATTGAGCCACTCATAGTTGCGGGCATTGCGGACGAGCGTGAGGTCGGGAGAAGTATCCCGCGTTACGCTGGTGCCGACTCGCGTCGGGTGCTGCGGGTCCGTGAGTAGGGTCAGGGCCATGTCAGCGATGGCGGATGCTAGTTTTCTGCCTTTCGTGTCTTCCCTGGGGTATCCCCATAGGGGGCTAGAAGCATTAAAGTCGCCAACTATAGCTAGGGGAGCTTTTTGGGCTTCTCTTAGGGCTTTAAGAAAGATCACGTCGAAGGCTACGCGGTGCTGTTTGGGGCGACTATATATATTGAGTATATAGGTGCCCTTGCTGTTTCTGTGCTGTGGCAGTATTTTTATGAAGGTATATTCAATGTCGCTGTCTAGATTAAGGTCTACAGTAATTGCCGTGCATGATTTGTGGACCAAGATGCATGTCGAGGGATTTGTTTGATGTGTTGAGTATCCTCTGATCTTAGCCTCCATATTCACTTCTTGCAGGGCTATTATTTGCGGCGTATCGGGATGACAGTCTATGTATTGCTGTAATGTTTCCCTCTTCCGTTTTAGTCCCCTGCAGTTCCACTGTAGGATAGTAAGTTTATGTCTACGTTGTGGAGCCATGCTGAACACTAGAAACTTGTGCCTCATCATGTGGTGCGCCCTCAGGTTGTAGATCTGGCTGAGTGCTTGGCAGACGACGAGTTCCCATTTTACCCTGCAGCTTTGTGCCTCTGTTGTGAGAACCATCTGATAATTCCTGAAGTTTGCGGTCAATTCTGATCTCCTGCGATTGCATCCTTATTAAAACTGGTTCGAGGTTTTCCATCATGGGTTTAATAACTGATTCGAACATACTTTTGATTGTCGTCTCGATCATAATTTGTAATTTATTTTCAATGACGTCTTGAATTGTTTTTTCCAAGCGAGTGATGCGTTCCTGGGTTTGGGGGTGCTCTGTATATTGCTGCTTTAGTGCCTGCGATGGTGGTGCCTGCGGAGTTGGTGCCTGGTGGGGTGCGTCTGGTGTAGTTGCTTGCCTCTCGGGGGTGCCAGCATCTAACTGGTGTGGAGACGGAGGGTGTAGCTCTGCCTTATCTTCTTCCATCGGACATGCCTGTTGCGTCGATGGAGGTAATGTGTTGTTTGGATTGACTGCGATGACTAACTGCTGTTTCAATGTGCTATTTTCTGATTTTAGTTGTTCAATCTCTGCTTTAAGTCGTTTGTAAGCCAACGCTTCGGGGGAGGAGGCAGCTACATCTGCCCAGCTCACCTTGCTGCCGTTGCGCTGCTCCTTGTTATGGGGTCCTGTTGTCTTCTCGGCTGGACGACTGCCGTTGTTGTGCGACACATTATCGGTAGTCCCAGGTCCATTGCTTGAAGAGCGTGAGCCGGGTGGTGCTGAGTTGTTGCTGGACTGGTCCTGGTGGGTCAGTCGGTCCCCGCTGCTCGATGGACCTCTCTGCTGCCGGACCGGTTCCGATGCCTGGATCTTGACCGGTGGTTGAATTCTCCTGTCTTGGGCTTGGTTTTTTGTGATGTTCGGTACTTGTACTTGCACTGATTCGACCCCATGAGATGTGGACCTTCGCAGACCGTGCACTTGGGTTGGCAGTCGTGGGATTCTGGAACATCTTGCTGACCGCACTGCGGACATCTTGACTTCGAAGGGCAAGGGCAAACATCCGCCCGGTGTCCAAGTTTCCCGCACAGTGCGCAGGCTGGCGTTGTTTTCTTGTATAGGCGTACTGGAACCGCTTCACCGTAGTAGAAGACGTGAAACGGAACCTTTCTTCCTTCAAACGTGATGGCCGCCACGTTGGAGGAACCTAATTTTCTCACGCTCACCACTGGTGCGTCCGGGGAGCGAAGCGCGTTCGTGATGTCTTCGTTGGAAACCCTCGGGTCCACTTGTATTACTCCTTTGCAAGTGTCGTCGGAGGGGCGGAGGTAGGAGTACACTGCCTGTGCCTTGTCCCCAAGCTGAATTTCGTGAATTGCCAGGATCTTTCTGATTATTTGGGCGTCTCGCACCCCGACGACGATGACGTTCTGTTCCCATATGGGCCAAACGCTGAGCTCGGCTGAGCCCTTGTCGACGCCAGCAGCAATGTGCAAGGCGTTTCCGACCGCGTTGCTTCCCCTGAATTTGCTGAGATCCAGCGTTCCTTTAGGTTTGATTATGATCACTGCATCTTGCTTGTCCAGACGCGGCTGCGGAGGAGGCTTCCAACGCTTGACTTGCGTGCGGGGCGTCTGCTGCAGCGGCGTATCCCCTGCCGCGGTGACGCGTCCATCTGGCGTTCGACCTTTTTGCCGTGCCGAGTGGTTGTCACGGGCTGATGCGCGTTCCCACTCTTCTATCTTGCGTTGGATAATCGCCTCCGTAACCTTGTCGAAAACTGGGGTTTTCGCCTGCGGCATGGTGACAATCTGCATCCCCTCCTGGTCGTATCCCATCAGGGTCGTCATGGTTTGCGGCAGAATTTGCCCGCGGAGCCGCGGCGGGCAGCTGAGTCGTGGCCTAACTGTTAGGCTTAGCAACTCGCGCGATCCGCTTGGTCTTCAAATTCTCGAAGGATTTGAGAAAACGGTCCCACCTGAACAAGGGTGGGTGGTCTCCTCGTTGTTCTGGAAGTGCAGCCAGATGGTGTCGCAGCGCTTCGGCAAATGCTTCGGGAAAGGATCATAAAATTCGGCGGAGCCGACGTGAGACACGTCCGCTCTTCCCGACTGCTGAGGCGCGTCCCTCGGCCACGGAGGACCGGGCGGAAACGCGACCTTCGACTGATAGGGGAGACCCTTCGTTTACTTTGGTAAAAAAAAAGAACACGGAAACGAGCTTCTAGTGAAACAGCGAACGCCGTCCAGGCTAACGACCGCGATGCTGGGGGGCGCTGTGAGCGCGCGAAGCGAGAGGACGTGCACTGCATCGTCTCCGCCAACTTTTGGCTGGAGCCACGAAATTTCGCCCGGAACCCCTTCAATACAGCTGCGTCTGTCTTTTTGAATCCGACAGCCACCTGGGGATACCACTCGCACCCAGGTGAGCCTACATTTGGACCTTTTAGGGCCGATCCTCACGCGTATCGTGGCAACGGTGCTAGGCCTGACGCCTTCGCCGGCGCCCGGTCGTGAGTGAGTCGCCCACCCGCAGCAAGATGGCTTCAGATAATGCTGTACAACGTGGCTACGACCCGGACACCATGGCCTGGTCTGAGGTTCCAGACACTCCAACGCCTGACAACCCGGATTCTGCGCCGATCGAAAACATGAAGCTTTTCAAGCTCGTCGAACGCCGCTCCCTCAAGCGGAACGCTAAAACGGACGCCGATGTGGCAGGACGGTCAACACGACAGAACGCTGCTACGCGCGCTGCAGCGCTTCATGGCCGGCCCCAATCTAAGACCGGGCCCTCCTGGAAACCAAAGCCGCTTCCGCGGCTTCATCCCGAAGACATAGTCATCATCCTGAAGCCCCGGGTGGCCGTCGCTCTCAGGGATGTGTATCAACATGGCGAGCTGGGAGCAGCGTTCGCGGCCTACCTGGGCGCCAAGGCCGCAGCATCCATCAGCCTGCTCCCCACATGGGAGCAAAACCTCATCGTCGCAGGCACCCGAGAGCCGCACGTCTCGGACAAGCTTCTGCGGGACATCGAACTGACAACATCGAAGGGCTCGCTCTCCATGTACGGGCAGCTGAAACTCACTGGCGACGTGTGCCGCGGCGTCATCACCGTGGCCAAGCACGAGACCAGTGAGTCGCTCCAAAACAAGATCCAGTGGCGTGCTGGAGAGCTTGCCGATATCCGCAAGCTTGGAAAATCAGACGTCGCGGCGCTCACCTTTGTGGGCAAAGTGGTGCCGCGATATGTTCACTATAATTCAGAGGTGACCCTTGTGCGGCCATACAAAAAAAAACCATCCTGGCCTGCGTGCTGTGTGGCACTGTGGGCCACCGTGCGGACACATGCCCCTGCCCGGACGAAAAGTGCGGCCTCTGTGGCCAAATGGTGAAAACCGTCGACGGGGTCAAGACACCTCATCAATGCACTCCAACATGTGCAGTCTGTGGGCAAGCCCACGCTACCAACTCCCGAGACTGCACGGAAAAATTCCGGCAGCCCAAGGTGCCCCGCCCCAAGGCCAAACGCACAGTGCTCCGAGGAAACCAGCGACCTGGCAAGCCGCCAAGTCACCCAAATTCAGGTGCCAGTGCCGGAACGCCGCGTGGTGCTCTCGGCACCGACGACAAAGTGTCGTCGGCCTTGCAATCATCGGTTAAGTCAGCGCCCGGGAAGAAGACGCCGCCTACACCGCCCAGCGGCAGGGACACTGGCCACTTCCCGGCCCTCAAGACAAATGGCACTACCGGCGCCCGGGCATCAGCGCCTCAACACGGCAAACAACAGGTGAGCAGCTGGGCTGAGATCGCCTCCTCCTACTCCCATCCCTCCTCCCCCCCCCCCCCCCCCCCCCCGTTACCGCCTCCGCACTAGATGCGGAATACAAAAAACAGATAGACGTGCTCCGGGCACAGAATGAGCTTTTGCTCACCAAAATTCAAAATTTAGAATCAAAATTGGCGTCCGCCGTTCCGAGCCCACCGAACTCGGACGCAATGGAGAGCGACGCGGAGATCTCGCCTGTCCTCGTGACAGCCATCTCCGCGATGGAGGAACGCTTAACCTCTAAATTACGATTTATGATCGAGACCGCCATGGACCAGATCTTGACCAAGGTCAAATCTGCCATCCCCGCACTGGTCTCAAAACAATCTTTCCGGAGCCCTCCACTACGGCGTCTCTCATAGCCTTAGTCGCTTTGGGACGTTAAACCCCAATAAACCAAACCAAACCAAACCATCTTGGACAACCCCCGCCTCCTCCGTCGGGCGGGGCCCATTAGGGACGTATCCCATCCTTCAAAATTCATCACCCCCTCGATGGAACAAGTAGCTGGCTCTGGGGCAGCCAATACCTCCTCCTCCCCCCTAAAAATTTTAAATCATGGCGAGACACCTTTAAATCATGGCGAGACACCTTAATCAAAGAAGTTCCGCCATCTCCAATTCGGCCGTGTCCACTTCAATAACACAATGGAACTGTAGAGGCTTTAAAGACCGCACTAAGCGGGCCAATTTCCGCCTCTACCTTGAAACCTTTGAGTCCCTACCAGCCGTGGTTGCCCTCCAGGAGCCAGGACTGGGCGCCACACTTTCAAATTACACGACGTTCCAACAGGATCCCGCGTCTTGTCTTCTCGTTCACAAAGCCTACACAGCCAACTTAGTAGATCTCGATCTCCAGCTCGAGTATTCTTATGTAATGGTGACTATCCTACCACTCCGCCGCAAGGACCCGCCGTTGCATATACTAAACGTGTACTGCTCTCCCAAACTTAAGCGAGTGACTTTTTCGGACCTCTTTAGCCGCGCGCTAAGAGTTGCGGGTCGCGATCCCCTGCTGATTGTGGGCGACTTTAACGCTCCCAGTCAGCTGTGGGGGTATCGCAAGGAGGAGTCGCGCGGACGTAAGCTGGCGGAACTTGCGTCCACGTTGGGCCTCACCCTCCACACGGACCCCGTCCACCCAACACGGCTAGGGAAATCTGTGACACGGGATACGTGTCCGGACTTAACCTTCACTCGCAACATACGACACGCAGACTGGCTCAACACCGAGGAGACCCTCGGTAGCGACCGCTGCATCATTAACACTACATTACGCAGACGACCCCTCAAGCGTCCCAGAACACAAGCCCGTATCCCAGATTGGAGGAAATTCAGGGAAAATTTGCACACACTTGATAATACACCCATTTCGGAGCAAGGATACCAGGCATGGTCCCAACAGCTGCTGACACACCTTTGCTCGCATGAAACTCAGATCCAGCTCTCAGAGGCGGTCACGGACGTGGATAACCACCTTCTACACCTCTGGGAAGCCCATCGCAGCCTCGTCCGCAGTTGGCGGCGCCAGAAACATAACAGAAAGCTTAAAGCTCGAATTGCCGAGCTTACACAGAAAGCGGCAGAGTACGCGGCCCAACTCGCCGACTCCAACTGGGTGGATAGATGTAACACGGCAGCGCGACAAATGTCCAGCCGCAACACGTGGCGTCTCTTTCGAGCCCTAATGGACACAACCCAAACACGAACAGAAACACAAAAACATTTGCAGCGAGTCATGCATGCTTTCCCTGGCAGCACAACTCAACTGGCACAGAAACTTCGGGACCAGTATCTGTGGACAGCCCAAGACGCCCGTGGACCTGCGTACTCTTATGCAGGCAAGGAGAACATGGCGCTGGATCAACCTTTCCAGCTCCATGATCTGCGGGCGGCCCTCGCCAAAATGGAACGGGGCACTGCGCCAGGGAGGGATAAGGTCAACGTCAAGCTCTTGACGAACCTGCTCGACTTGGCATACCAGTCCCTCCTCGCCTAAATCAATGCAATTTGGCGCGGGGACACCCCCCTGCCAATTGACTGGAAAACGGCTCTGGTCACTTTATTTATAGATACTGCGATCTTGTACAGATCGTAGCAGGGTGGGACAAAACAAAATACAAGCATATAAACACACACAAATTCACAACATTTAGAGGCACTTTTCAAACAGAAGTAAAGAATTTTGATTAACAGTCTCGCTATTAAGTTTGTTCCAATCAGTAATTGTCCTCGGAAAAAAACTATTTAAAGCAGTTATTTCGCGCGTTCAAAGGGGTGATTGTTAGTGCATGCCTTTGTCTCGTGTTATAACCTGAGGAGTAAGAAAAATAATTAGAGGTATCAACTGTATAATGTCCTTTTATAAGCTGGAAAAAAAACTTTAATCGACAAACACGATTGCGCTCAGTGACGGGGGGTAACCCACTTCGCCTCACGAGCTCACTTACAGATGCACGGCCATATGAGTTAAAAACAAATCTAGCTACTTTATGCTGTATTCGCTCTAATTTCTGAATGTTTGTTAACGTGAAAGGGTCCCAAATGATTACGGCATATTCTAGTAACGGACGGATGAGGGAATTGTACGCCAATAGACGAACACTAGGTGGGGATGACTTTAGGGAGCGCCTCAAGAAAAATAGTTTCCGCATTGAGTTTGCTACTACAGCGTCTATGTGTTTTGACCACGAAAGGTTGTTAGTAATCCATAGGCCCAAATATTTATTCTCTGTCACTTCTAATAATGATATGCTGTTAGTACCGTACACAAAATGAAGAGGCATTTTCTTGCTTGTAATTTTCATGAACACGGTTTTTTCAAAATTAATGCACATCTGCCATTTGTTGCACCACGCAACCACCTTCGCTAGGTCATTATTTAGATGCACCTGGTCGTCAACTGAAGACACCATTTGATACAGGATACAGTCATCCGCGTACAGCCTCACGCGAACTGAAAGATCTGCCACAATGTCATTAATAAACAAAAGAAATAAGAATGGTCCCAAAACAGATCCCTGGAAGACGCCAGACATAACCCGGACACTGCTAGAAGAAATATTGTTCAGAGTGACGAACTGACATCTGTTCGAGAGATAAGCTTTAATCCATGCAAGTATCCTGTCGTTTTTAATGTAATAACTTAATTTATGAATTAGTTTATGTGACACCTTATCGAATGCTTTACGGAAATCCATGAATATTGCGTCTGTTTGTTTTCCCTGGTCAATCGACTGAGCAAAGTCATGCACAGTTTCAACTAACTGTGTACTTGTGGCAAACCAGTTGACACAGATAACCTCCGCCCCATCTCTCTCACCTCTTGTGTGGGCAAACTCATGGAGACGATGGTGCGGGATCGGTTATCTGCATATCTTGAACACAAACATGTATTTGCGAGCACCATGTTCGGATTCCGCGCACACAGATCCGCACAGGGTGTCCTCCTGCAACTTAATCGGGAAGTCCTTGACCCCCTCGAATACCCCTAAATTACGATCTATGATCGAGACCGCCATGGACCAAATCTTGACCAAGGTCAACCCTGCCGTCCCCGCGGTAGTATCAAAACACATCTTGGACAACCCCCGCCTCCTCCATCGGACGGGGCCCATTCGGGACGTATCCCGTCCTTCAAAATTCAACCGTCTGATTATTGATTCGGACAATGAGGACAGCTGCCCCGCTCCTTCCATCATCACCCCCTTGATGGCGCAAGTAGCTGGCTCTGGGGCAGCCAATCCCTCCTCCTCCCCCCCAAGAATTTTAAATCATGGCGAGACACCTTAATCAAAGGAGTTCCGCCATCTCCAATTCGGCCATATCAACTTCCATAACACAATGGAACTGTAGAGGCTTTAAAAACCGCACTAAGCGGGCCAATTTCCGCCTCTACCTTGAAACCTTCGAGTCCCTACCAGCCGTGGTTGCCCTCCAGGAGCCAGGCCTGGGCGCCACACTTTCAAATTACACGACGTTCCAACAGGATCCCGCGTCATGTCTTCTCGTTCACAAAGCCTACACAGCCAACTTAGTGGATCTCGACCTCAAGCTCGAGTATTCCTATGTAATGGTGACTATCCTACCACTCCGTCGAAGTTACCCGCCGTTGTGCATAATCAACGTGCACTGCGCTCCCAAACTCAAGCAAATGACTTTTGCGAACCTCTTTAGCCGCGCGCTAAGAGTAGCGGGCCGCGATACCCTGCTGATTGTGGGCGACTTTAAAGCTCCCAGTCAGCTGTGGGGGTATCGCAAGGAGGAGTCGCGCGGACATAGGCTGGCGGAGCTTGCGTCCACGTTGGGCCTCACCCTCCACACGGACCCCGTCCACCCAACACGGCTAGGAAACTCCGTGACACGGGATACGTGCCCGGACTTAACCTTCACTCGCAACATACGACACGCAGACTGGCTCAACACCGAGGAGACCCTCGGTAGCGACCACTGCATCATTAACTCTACACTACGCACACGCCCTCTCAAGCGCCCCAGAACACAAGCCCGTATCCCAGATTGGACGAAATTCAGGCAAAATTTTAACTCACTTGATAATACACCCATTTCCGCGCAAGGCTACACAGCATGGTCCCAACAGCTGCTGGCACACCTTTCCTTGCATGAAACACACATCCAGCTCTCAGAGGCGGTCACGGACGTGGATAACCACCTTCTACACCTCTGGGAAGCCCGTCGCAGCCTCGTCCGCCGTTGGCGACGCCAGAAACACAATAGAAAGCTTAAAGCTCGAATTCCCGAGCTTACCCAGAAAGCGGCAGAGTACGCGGCCCAACTCGCCGACTCCAACTGGGTAGATAGATGCAACACGGCCGCGCGACAAATGTCCAGCCGAAACACGTGGCGTCTCTTTCGAGCCCTAATCGACCCAACCCAAACACGAACCGAAACACAAAAACATTTGCAGCCAGCCATGCACGCTTTTCCTGGCAACACGACTCAACTGGCACAGAAACTTCGGGACCAGTATCTGTGTACAGCCCAAGACTCCCGTGGATCTGCGTACTCGTATGCAGGCAGAGAGAACACGGAGCTGGATCAACCTTTCCAGCTCCATGATCTGCGGGCGGCTCTCGCCAAAATGAAACGGGGCACCGCGCCAGGACGGGATAAGGTCACCGTCAAGCTTTTGACGAACCTGCCCGACTTGGCATACCAGTCCCTCCTAGAATACGTCAATGCGATTTGGCGCGGGGCCACCCCCCTGCCAATCGAATGGAAAACGGCTTTGGTCACTTTTATTCCTAAAGCTGGCAAACCAATTGACACAGATAACCTCCGCCCCATCTCTCTCACCTCATGTGTGGGCAAACTAATGGAGACGATGGCGCGGGATCGGTTATCTACATATCTTGAATACAAACATGTCTTTGCGAGCACCATGTTCGGATTCCGCCCGCACAGATCCACACAGGATGTCCTCCTGCAACTCAATCGGGAAGTCCTTGACCCCCTCGAATGCGCGCATAATGACCGGGTCGTACTCGCCTTGCATCTTAAAGGGGCATTTGACAATGTAACACATGAGATCATACTCACTAACCTAAGTCACACCGACTGTGGCCTCAACACATTCCGATACATAAGCCAATTTTTAATAGATCGTCAATCCTACATTCGAATTCAAGATAGAGACCATGGTCCTTACCTACTCGGCACGCGGGGAACCCCTCAAGGCGCGGTACTTTCCCCGCTGCTCTTCAATCTGGCCATGATGCACCTGCCGGCCCAGCTGAGTGGTGTCGCCGGCGTGCAGCACGCCCTGTACGCCGATGACATCACTCTGTGGGCCACGCAGGGCAGCACAGGGGATATTGAAACCAGCCTGCAAACAGCGGCGACGATAGTAGACCGCTACGCCCGCCGCAGCGGTTTTCAATGTTCCCCTCAAAAATCGGAATTTGTGCACCTCCGCCCCTCACAGAAGTGCACAACTAAAATATCTCTTTCTCTCGAGAGTGGTCCCATACGCGAGAGTGATGAGATACGGGTACTCGGACTCTACATCCACAAACACAGGCGGCCAGACACTACATTGGCCAAACTAAGTAAGGTGGGGGACCAGGTGGGCCGCATGGTCCGCCGGGTTTCCAACAAACGCGGAGGGTTACGAAGTAAGGATGCCTTGCGGCTGGGAAACGCCTTCGTAACTAGTCGAATTCTCTATTCGACTCCTTATCTCCACCTACGGAAACAAGAGGAGGATGCCCTTGAGGTCATCCTTCGCAAAATTGTTAAACGTGCCCTTGACCTCCCCATCACTACTTCGAACATCCGGCTTATGGCCCTTGGGGTGGTGAATACTTTCCGGGAGCTCCGGGAGGCGCACCTTACAAACCAGTACACGCGTTTGTCGCTAACGGACTCGGGTCGCCGCCTTCTTGCTCGACTCCATATACAACACACCCCTCCAATGGAAGACAGGTTTCGCATCCCGGAACTGTGAAGACGTGCCCTCCACGTGCGGCCTCTTCCAGCAAACATGTCACATGAAGACCATAATGGTTGGCGCCTGGCACGAGCGGAAGCGCTAGCCCAATATTATGGCAACAAAACAGGTGTATACTACGTGGACGCCTCCGGCCCTCACCACGGGGGATGGTACACGGCCGCGGTAGTTCACAACAGCAACACAGTTAACGGCCTCACTTTCAGAGCCCGCAGTGCAACACAAGCAGAAGAGGTCGCGATTGCTCTCGCGGCCACACATTCCAATTAAAAATACATAATTACCGACTCGCGAGGGGCCTGTCGGAACGTCCAAAAAGGCAGCACTCCCTTCCTAGCCTATCGAATATACCAAAATTGCATACGGGATACGGACCCCGCACACCGTCACCTCATATGGGCCCCTGCTCATCAGGGGTTGGCAGGAGACGAGGCAGCAGACGCAGCCGCCCGCGCGTTCTCTCACCGGGCTGTTTTCTCCTCCCCACCCGATCAGGAACCCGACTTTAATCCGGTTTATACGTTCAAAAATATCGCAACCTACTTTCAAGATAGCCATCGCCTTTACCCTAGCCCATGTAAAGGCCTCAAGAAGGCGGATGAGCGGCTTCTTCTCCGCCTCTTCACCAATGCATTGCTGTGCCCGGCAGCACTAAAACATTTTGACCCCTCCTTTAGCGGCAACTGCCCGCACTGTGGTGCGGTGTCTTCGGACACCTATCACATGGTGTGGGCCTGCCCCTCCAACCCGGCCATTCCCCCTATCCCCAACCCAACCCGGGAGGACTGGGAGGCGACCCTGCTCGGCTGCCACGACTTACAGGCCCAACAAGCCTTAGTCGGGCGCGCCCGGGCGGCGGCTACCGCCACTGGGGTCCCAAACTAGGGACCTCCATCTAGTGTTTGTAAGGATCGGTCCCTTACGGGCCGATCCAAACACCTCCTGTTCTGAATAAATGTTTTCACCACCACCACCACCCATAATGACCGGGTAGTACTCGCCTTGGATCTCAAAGGGGCATTTGACAATGTAACACACGAGATCATACTCACTAACCTAAGTCAGACCGACTGTGGCCTCAACACATTCAGATACATATGCCAATTTTTAATGGATCGTCAATCCTACATCCGCATCCAAGATAGAGAGCATGGTCCTTACCTCCTCGGCACGCGGGGAACCCCCCAAGGGGCGGTACTTTCCCCGCTGCTCTTCAATCTGGCTATGATGCACCTGCCGGCACAGCTGGATGGTGTCGCCGGCGTGCAGCACGCCCTGTACGCCGATGACATAACCATATGGGCCACGCAGGGCAGCACAGGAGACATTGAAACCTGCCTGCAAACAGCGGCGACGATAGTAGACCGCTACGCCCGCCGCTGCGGTCTTCAATGTTCCCCTCAAAAATCGGAATTTGTGCACCTCCGCCCCTCACAGAAGTGCGCCACTAAAATCTCTCTTTCTCTTGAGAGTGGTCCCATACGCGAAAGTGACGAGATACGGGTACTAGGACTCTACATCCACAAACACAGATGGCCAGACACTACATTGGCCAAACTCCGAAAGGTGGGGGACCAGGTGGGCCGTAAGGTCCGCCGGGTTTCCAACAAACGCGGGGGGTTACGAAGTAAGGATGCCTTGCGGCTGGCAAACGCCTTTGTAACCAGTCGAATTCTCTATTCGACCCCTTATCTCCACCTACGGAAACAAGAGGAGGATGCGCTTGAGGTCATCCTTCGCAAAATTATTAAGCGTGCCCTTGTCCTCCCCATCACTACTTCAAAAAGCCGGCTTATGGCTCTTGGGGTGGTGAATACTTTCCGGGAGCTCCGGGAGGCGCACCTTACAAACCAGTACACGCGCTTGTCGTTAACGGAGTCGGGTCGCCGCCTTCTTGCTCGACTCAATATCCAACACACCCCTCCAATGGAAGACAGGTTTCGCATCCCAAAACTGTGGAGACGTGCCCTCGACGTGCGGCCTCTTCCAGCAAACATGTCACACGAAGATCATAATGGTCGGCGCCTGGCACGAGCGGAAGCGCTAGCCCGACATTATGGCAACAAAACAGGCGTATACTACGTGGACGCCTCCGGTCCTCACCACGGGGTATGGTACACGGCCGCGGTAGTTCACAACAGCAACACAGTTAACGGCCTCCCCTTCAGAGCCAGAAGTGCAACACAAGCAGAAGAGGTCGCGAGTGCTCTCGCGGCCTCACATTCCGATTCAAAATTCATATTCACCGACTCGCGAGGGGCCTGTCGGAACGTCGAACAAGGCTGCACTCCTTTCCTAGCCTATGGAATATACCAAAATTGCATACGGGATACGGACCCCGCACACCGTTACCTTATATGGGCCCCTGCTCATCAGGGGTTGGCAGGAAACGAGGCAGCAGACGCAGCCGCCCGCGCGCTCTCTCACCGGGCTGTTTTCTCCTCCCCACCCGATCAGGAACCCGATTTTAATCCGGTTTATACATTAAAAGAAATTACAGCCTACTATCAAAACAGTCATCGCCTTTACCCAAGCCCATGTAAAGGCCTCAAGAAGGCGGATGAGCGGCTCCTTCTCCGCCTTCTCACCAATACATTACTGTGCCCGGCAGCACTAAAACATTTTGACCCCTCCTGTAACGGCAGCTGCCCGCACTGTAGTGCGGTGTCTTCTGACACCTATCACATGGTGTGGGCCTGCCCCTCGAACCCGGCTATTCCCCCCCCATCCCCAACCCAACCCGGGAGGACTGGGAGGCGACCCTGCTCGGCTGCCACGACTTACAGGCCCAACAAGCCTTAGTCGGGCGCGCCCGGGCGGCGGCCACCGCCACTGGGGTCCCATACTAGGGACCTCCACCTAGTGTTTGTAAGGATCGGTCCCTTACGGGCTGATCCAAGCATACCTCCTGTCCTTTCTTAATAAATGTTTTCACCACCACCACCGCGATGCTGTCGCCGCGCCGCTCGTAGGGCGGCTTTTTCAGTCGTTATTACGGCGCCGGTAAAAATGGAAAGAGGCAATTGAATGGCGCCAACCTTACAATTATCTTGCAGCCGAAATATCACCTCTTGCCTTCCGAATTCTAAGACGCGCTCCCGCCGCTCCAACTCGCACGAAAGTGATCTGGGCTCCTGGCCGCCAGGGTCTACGAGGCAATGAGGCCGCTGATGCGGCCGCCTGAGCGCTCACACACCGGGCTCCTCATCCTAGCTCTCCTGGCTCAGAAGCTCATAAACCGCTTCTGCGGTTCCGCGAAATCCTAATTCATTATTGCGACAGCCACCGCCTCTACCCAGTACCTGCCAAGGGGCTAAGGCGGAGGAGCGAACTCTGCGGCGCCTGCAGACAGGAACTCTTCTCTGTCCTGCCATAGCAAAAGACTTCGATCCGAACACAGATGGGCGCTGCCCGCACTGTGGAGAGATCTGCGATATCTTTCACATGGTGTGGGCATGTACTCAGAATCCTTACCTTTCCCCTTCCCCCACCCCCACCCGAGAGGCATGGGAGACTGCCCTCCTCAACTGCTCCACACTGGAGTCTCAAAGAGCTCTAGTAAAGCGGGCGCGAGACGGGGCCTCGTCGTGCGTTGTCCCGGACGAAGGATACCGACCATGTAGCACGGTTTTTTGACCCTCAAACTCTCTTTGCATATTAAAGTTTTTTACTACCACCACATCCCTACGTTTCTGACTCTTCGCGAACAAATCTTTATTTTCTTCTTTAAGGCGGCTTCAACCTGGACGCCCTGGAGTACGAAGGACCCGCCCCGTCGGCGGCCTGCTTCTCTCTGGACGTCCCCAGGATGTCTTGGAAGAAGTGCTCCCCCATGAACCAGGCCAGGGCGTGTCACGCTTGCGTGGCCGTTGGAAAGTGCATTTACGTCGCTGGAGGCAAGGACAACGCCGGCAGGTACTTTGAACGACAGTTTGCGCTCAGGTTGGTTGGTTGCGACTGAGAGAAGGATCAAAGGGAAAAGTGAACGGTCCTGCCGACTGGCTCAAGTGGAGGTGGTGGTGAAAACATTTATTACGAATGAGCAGGAGGTATGTTTGCATCAGCCCGTAAGGGACCGATCCTTACAAACACTAGGTGGAGGTCCCTAGTATGGGACCCCAGTGGCGGTTGCCGCCGCCCGGGCGCGCCCGACTAAGGCTTGTTGGGCCTGTAAGTCGTGGCAGCCGAGCAGGGTCGCCTCCCAGTCCTCCCAGGTTGGGTTGGGGATGGGGGGAATAGCGGGGTTGGAGGGACAGGCCCACACCATGTGATAAGTGTCAGAAGACACTGCACTACAGTGGGGGCAGCTGCCGCTAAAGGAGGGGTCAAAATGTTTTAGCGCTGCCGGGCACAGCAATGTATTGGTGAAAAGGCGGAGAAGGAGCCGCTCATCCGCCTTCTTCAGGCCTTTACATGGGCGAGGGTAAAGGCGATGACAATTTTGATAATATGTTGTAATATCTTTGAATGTATAGACCGGATTAAAATCGGGTTCCTGATCGGACGGGGAGGAGAAAACAGCCCGGTGAGAGAGCGCGCGGGCGGCTGCGTCTGCTGCCTCGTTTCCTGTCAACCCCTGATGAGCAGGGGCCCATATGAGGTAACGGTGTGCGGGGTCCGTATCCCGTATGCAATTTTGGTATATTCGATAGGCTAGGAAGGGAGTGCAGCCTTTTTCGACGTTCCGACAGGCCCCTCGCGAGTCGGTGATTATGTATTTTGAATTGGAATGTGAGGCCGCGAGAGCAATCGCGACCTCTTCTGCTTGTGTTGCACTGCGGGCTCTGAAAGTTAGGCCGTTAACTGTGTTGTTGTTGTGAACTACCGCGGCCGTGTACCATCCCCCGTGGTGAGGGCCGGAGGCGTCCACGTAGTATACACCTGTTTTGTTGCCATAATATCGGGCTAGCGCTTCCGCTCGTGCCAGGTGCCGACCATTATGGTCTTCATGTGACATGTTTGCTGGAAGAGGCCGCACGTGGAGGGCACGTCTCCACAGTTCCGGGATGCGAAATCTGTCTTCCATTGGAGGGGTGTGTTGGATATGGAGTCGAGCAAGAAGGCGGCGACCCGACTCCGTCAGCGACAAGCGCGTGTACTGGTTTGTAAGGTGCGCCTCCCGGAGTTCCCGGAAAGTATTCACCACCCCAAGAGCCATAAGCCGGCTGTTTGAAGTAGTGATGGGGAGGTCAAGGGCACGTTTAACAATTTTGCGAAGGATGACCTCAAGGGCGTCCTCCTCTTGTTTCCGTAGGTGGAGATAAGGAGTCGAATAGAGAATTCGACTAGTTACGAAGGCGTTTGCCAGCCGCAAGGCATCCTTACTTCGTAACCCTCCGCGTTTGTTGGAAACCCGGCGGACCATGCGGCCCACCTGGTCCCCCACCTTACGGAGTTTGGACAATGTAGTGTCTGGCCGCCTGTGTTTGTGGATGTAGAGTCCGAGTACCCGTATCTCATCACTTTCGCGTATGGGACCACTCTCAAGAGAGAGAGATATTTTAGTTGTGCACTTCTGTGAGGGGCGGAGGTGCACAAATTCCGATTTTTGAGGGGAACATTGAAGACCGCAGCGGCGGGCGTAGCGGTCTACTATCGTCGCCGCTGTTTGCAGGCTGGTTTCAATGTCTCCTGCGCTGCCCTGCGTGGCCCACAGGGTGATGTCATCGGCTTACAGGGCGTGCTGCACGCCGGCGACACCACCCAGCTGGGCCGGCAGGTGCATCATGGCCAGATTGAAGAGCAGCGGGGAAAGTACCGCGCCTTGAGGGGTTCCCCGCGTGCCGAGTAGGTAAGGACCATGGTCTCTATCTTGAATTCGAATGTAGGATTGACGATCTATTAAAAATTGTCTTATGTATTGGAATGTATTGAGGCCACAGTCGGTGTGACTTAGGTTAGTGAGTATGATCTCATGTGTTACATTGTCAAATGCCCCTTTAAGATCCAAGGCGAGTACTACCCGGTCATTATGGGGGCATTCGAGGGGGTCAAGGACTGCCCGATTGAGTTGCAGGAGGACATCCTGTGCGGATCTGTGTGGGCGGAATCCGAACATGGTGCTCGCAAAGACTTGTTTGTTTTCAAGATATGTAGATAACCAATCCCGCACCATCGTCTCCATTAGTTTGCCCACACATGAGGTGAGAGAGATGGGGCGGAGGTTATCTGTGTCAATTCGTTTGCCAGCTTTAGGAATAAAAGTGACCAAAGCCGTTTTCCATTCGATTGGCAGGGGGGTGTCCCCGCGCCAAATCGCATTGACGTATTCCAGGAGGGACTGGTATGCCAAGTCGGGCAGGTTCGTCAAAAGCTTGACGGTGACCTTATCCCGTCCTGGCGCAGTGCCCCGTTTCATTTTGGCGAGAGCCGCCCGCAGATCATGGAGCTGGAAAGGTTGATCCAGCTCCGTGTTCTCTCTGCCTGCATAAGAGTACGCAGATCCACGGGGGTCTTGGGCTGTACACAGATACTGGTCCCGAAGTTTCTGTGCCAGTTGAGTCGTGTTGCCAGAAAAAGCGTGCAGAGCTCGGTGCAAATGTTTTTGTGTTTCGGTTCGTGTTTGTGTTGGGGCGATTAGGGCTCGAAAGAGACGCCACGTGTTTCGGCTGGACATTTGTCGCGCGGCCGTGTTGCATCTATCTACCCAGTTGGAGTCGGCGAGTTGGGCCGCGTAGTCTGCCGCTTTCTGGGTAAGCTCGGCAATTCGAGCTTTAAGCTTTCTATTGTGTTTCTGGCGTCGCAAACGGCGGACGAGGCTGCGACGGGCTTCCCAGAGGTAGAAGGTGGTTATCCACTTCCGTGAGCGTCTCTGAGAGCTGGATGTGTGTTTCATGCGAGGAAAGGTGTGCCAGCAGCTGTTGGGACCATGCTGTGTAGCCTTGCGCGGAAATGGGTGTATTATCAATGGAGTTAAAATTTTGCCTGAATTTCGTCCAATCTGGGATATGGGCTTGTGTTCTGGGACGCTTGAGGGGGCGTGTGCGTAGTGTACTGTTAATGATGCAGTGGTCGCTACCGAGGGTCTCCTCGGTGTTGAGCCAGTCTGCGTGTCGTATGTTGCGAGTGAAGGTTAAGTCGGGACACGTATCCCGTGTCACGGAATTTCCTAGCCGGGTTGGGTGGACAGGGTCCGTGTGGAGGGTGAGGCCCAACGTGGACGCAAGCTCCGCCAGCTTACGCCCGCGCGACTCCTCCTTGCGATACCCCCACTGCTGACTGGGAGCGTTAAAGTCGCCCACAATCAGCAGGGGATCGCGGCCCGCTACTCTTAGCGCGCGGCTAAAGAGGTCCGCAAAAGTCACTCGCTTTAGTTTGGGAGAGCAGTATACGTTGAGTATATGCAACGGTGGGTCCCTGCGGCGGACTGGTAGGAGGGTCACCATTACATAAGAGTACTCTAGTTGGAGGTCGAGGTCCACTAGGTTGGCTGTGTAGTCTTTGTGAACGAGAAGACAAGACGCGGGATCCTGTTGGAACGTCGTGTAATTTGAAATTGTGGCGCCCAGGCCTGGCTCTTGGAGGGCAACCACGGCTGGTAAGGACTCGAAAGTTTCAAGGTAGAGGCGGAAATTGGCCCGCTTAGTGCGGTCCTTAAAGCCTCTACAGTTCCACTGTGTTATTGAAGTTGACATGGCCGAATTGGATATGGCGGAACTCCTTAGATTAAGGTGTCTCGCCATGATTTAAAATTCTTGGGGGGGAGGAGGAGGGATTGGCTGCCTCAGAGCCAGCTACTTGCGCCATCAAGGGGGTGATGACGGAAGGAGCGGGGCAGCTGTCCTCATTGTCCGAATCAATAATCAGACGGTTGAATTTTGAAGGGCGGGATACGTCCCTAATGGGTCCCGTCCGACGGAGGAGGCGGGGGTTGTCCGAGATGTGTTTTGAGACCACCGCGGGGACGGCAGATTTGACCTTTGTGAAGATCTGGTCCATGGCGGTCTCGATCATATATCGCAATTTAGAGGTTAAGCGCTCCTCCATCGCAGAGATGGCTGTCACGAGGGTAGGCGAGATCTCCGCGTCGCTCTCCATTGCGTCCGAGTTCTGCGGGCTCGGTGCGGCGGACGCCAGTTTTGACTCTAAATTTTGAATTTTGTTGAGCAAAAGCTCATTCTGTGCCCGGAGCACGTCTATCTGTTTTTTGTACTCCGCGTCGAGGGCGGAGACGGTTACGGGGGAGGGTGAGGGATGGGAGGAAGATGAGGCGATCTCAGCCCAGCTGCTCAGCTGTTTGTCGTGTTGAGGCGCTGATGCCCGGGCGTCGGCAGCGCCAATTGTCTTGAGGGCCGGGAAGTGGCCAGTGTCTCTGCCGCTGGGCGGTGGAGGCGCCGTCTTCTTCCCGGGCGCTGGCTTCACCGACGGTGAAGAAGGTGACGATGTCTTGTGGTCGGTGCCGTGAGCACCACGCGGCGTTCCGCCACCGGCACGTGGTTTTGAATGACTTGGCTGCTTGCCAGGTCTCTGGTTTTTTGGCACCTCTGGCCGTTTAGCCTTGGGGCCATACACCTTGAGCTGCCGGAATTTTCCCGTGCAGTCGCGGGAGTTGGTAGCGTGGGCTTGCCCACAGACTGCACAGGACAGAGTACATTCATGCGGCGCCTTGACTCCGTCGACGGTCGGCGCCGTTTGGCCACACAGGCCGCACTTTTCATCCGGGCAGGGGCAGGTGTCTGCTCGGTGGCCCACAGTGCCGCACCGCACGCAGGCCGGGATGGTTCTCTTGTACGCACGCACAAGGGTCACCTCAGAGTTGTAATGCACATATCGCGGCACCACTTTTCCCACGAAGGTGAGCGACGCGACGTCGGATTTGCCAAGCTTGCGGATATCGGCAAGCTCTCCAGCACGCCACTGGATCTTGTTTTGGAGGGACTCAGTGGTCTCGTGCTTGGCCACGGTGATGACGCCGCGGCACACGTCTCCAGTGAGTTTCAACTGGCCGTACATAGAGAGCTGGCCCTTCGGTGATGTTAGTTGAAAATCCCGCAGAAGCTTGTCCGCGACGTGCGCCTCTTTGGTGCCTGCGACGATGAGGTTTTGCTCCCATGTGGGGAGCAGGCTGAGGGATGCTGCGGCCTTGGCGCCCAGGTAGGCCGCGAACGCTGCTCCCAGCTCGCCATGTTGGTAGACATCCCTCAGGGCGACGGTCACCCGGGGCTTCAGGATGATCACGATGTCTTCTGGATGAAGACGCGGCAGTGGCTTTGGTTTCCAAGAGGGTCCCGTCTTAGACTGGGCCCCTCCGTGAAGCGCTGCAGCGCGCGCAGCAGCGTTGTCCCGTGTTGAGCGGCCTGCCGACGTGGCGTCCGCTTTCTTGGAGGCGGCGTCCCGCTTGCGGGAGCGGCGTTCCACTAGTTTGAAGAGCCTCGGGTTCTCGATGGGCGCAGAATCCGGACTCTCAGGCGTTGGAGCTGAAGGAACCTCGGATCAGGCCATGGCGTCCGGGTCGTAGCCGCGTTGTACTTTTTGGGCAGCCATCTTGACACGGGTGGGCGACTCACTCACGGCCGAGCGTCGGCGTAGGCGTTAGGCCTAGCGCCGTCGCCACGAAACGCAAGTGAGGATCGGCCCTAAAATGCGTAAATGTTGCCCCACCTGTGTGTGAGTGGTGTCCACAGGTAGCTGTCGACTTCGAGAAGACAGACGCGGCTGCGTTGACGGGGTTCCGGCCGAGGAGCCGTGGCTCCAGCCAAAAGTTGGCGGAGACGATGCGCTGTGCGTCCGCTCGCTCCGCGCGCTCACAGCGCCCCGTCTCAAGTGGAGCCACCACCGCTGGCACTTGCAGGTAGAAGAGTATTAAAAGATAAGAGGAAAGAGAAATAGAGAATTGAAGACGCGCGTCGCAACAACCGCGTCCGCCGAAGCGGACGCTGGCTGAAAAAACAGATAAGCGGCCGTTGCCCAAAGATTGCAACCCCCCCTTTGCGCTCAATTTGCACGCTCCTTTTCTAAAGGGTTGCTTATCGAAAGGCGACCCCACTTTTAAGGCGAAAGCCTTTAATGGCTCACACTGTCGTGACCAAGACGTGTTAGCAAATTTCTCCGCGTTTCAGGTTGGTGGAAATGGTCGTGACGTCACTGCGCGCGAATTTTGACGGGCGTCCACCGAAATATGACACACAGTTACTGAGCAATTTCCTTTCCTCAAATACAATTTTCGACTGGTGTCCACCGAGATATGTGAGACAATTACTGCTTAAAATCCTTTCCTCAAATACAATTTTAATTTTCATTACGGCCTCTCTTTCTTCTTTAAATTCCACTTCCTACCTTTATGTACAGTGCGGCTCAGGTGTCCACCGAGATGGCAGAGGATTACAGCTCCATTTCCTTTCCTCAAAAAGCTTTACGTTTTGGGTTTTTTTGCGCAAAAGACACGACACAAAAGAAACGAGGTAGACAGGACAAGCGCTTAGGCACCAACTAGCCTGCAAAAACATACTCGCAAGCTTTACGTTCAAAGGGCAACGCGTTCATCGCGTCGAACGGGTGGGGGCGTTCCGTGGACTCCCTGGCAGCGCTACAACACGCTGTCGCGTTCCACTGCTAAAGGCAAAGATTAAACGTCATTAATTGGCAGTTAATTGATGCACCAACAGAATGTGAAGTGAACAATCGCATACCAGAATGCAGCACTCAGACTTTCGCCTTTCAGGACTTCAGCCGCTAAAGTTCCTTGTAATTTTTGCTTTTTTCGATGAAGGCGAAATGCAAGAGGCGCCCGTGTGCTGTGAGATGTCAGTGCACGTTAAAGATCCCCTCGTGGTCGAAATTATTCCGGAGACCTCCACTACGGGACCTCTTTCTCTCTTTCTTCTTTCGCTCCCACCTTCCTCATTTCCCTTACGGCGCGGTTCAGGTGTCCGCCGAGATATGTGAGACAGATACTGCGCCATTTCCTTTCCTCAATAAGCAATTTAAGGCGGAAGCCTTGCTAGCTCCATTACGGGAAAAGCAGGTGGTGTGTGTGTGTGTGTGTATTCGCAGATGGTACTGAAAATCCCAGCGATGGCAGCAGGATGACGTCTTCAAGCGGTTGTAAGCCCATAAGAGAAGTTTATTTGGACTCTCGATCAAAAAGGGACATCCGTCCCTCTACAAAAACAAAGATAGTAAGATTGTAAGACGCACACAGCAAGAGAAGCGACGCTGTTTCGGACAGCCATGTTCATTCCGTTATATTGCCCCACTGACTGACCCCAATGTGGCGTCAGTTTTCTCGACTACGTCCGTGCCAAAATTACGAGCAGCCGTTTGTCGCGCGGCGTTTTGGGTGGTATCGTACGATTTCCCTTTGCATATAGCTTACATATGCTGGCCAAACTGAAGGCCAGCTTTCGAGAGGGAGTCGAACCGACGACATATTGCCACGTATCATTGTAGTGTTTGTTCGTTCACGGTGAAGGCTGCAGGAAAGGGTTGTTATCGCTTTTGTTCGTGACGCGAGAAGCGACCGGACTGATCTCGATTGATCGCAGCCATGAAGGGCTGCATCTAGGTTTTTCCACATTACTGTAGATGATCTTGTCCTGTTATCTGGAAGTTTCCTTGCCGGCTTTAAATTGAGCGATGCCGCGAGCGGCGGACATTCGTAGTTCGACGACTGACGAGCACGTTTGTTGCTTACGCCGCCGCCGAGTGATTCAGTTCTTTTGCGGGCGCAATCAGCCCAAATAAAGAGCTTCGTTTTCAAGTCTTGCTGGTGTCTTCGTGATCGCTGGACTGCCGTCACTACAACGTGACATCTGATGGAGGTGCGGGTAGCCTTCTATGTTCCGGACACCCCCTACAAGTCGTGACGCCAGCCCTCTGAGTCATTCACCGCAGAACCTGAGTCCAGTCGACCGCGCAAGCCGACGTCTGCAAGGGGACGCACCTGAGTTCGGGATTCTGCCGGACCCTACTCGGAAGCGAAAGCCAGTAGCAACGTCTACCATGAGCTTGCCCCAGACGACGACTGCAATCATTCTTCAGCAGCCCCGGGTGCCACCAACCTTCGACGCCTCGCCTGGCGCCGACACCGAAGAATGGCTGGAACAGTTCGACCGTGTGGCTGTCTTCAACAACTGGGACGATGCAATGAAAATTAGGTACGTCTTCTTCGCCTTGGAGGGACCAGCAAGAATCTGGTTTGAGAATGAGGAAGATAGCCTTACGGATTGGGAAACCTTCAAGGAGCAGCTTCTAAAGCCCTTCACGAACGTCGTGCGAAAGGAGAGAGCCCAGCAGCTGCTACAGACTCGCATATAACACCCAAACGAGACCGTTGCAGTGTACACTGAGGAAATGAAGCGTCTCTTCCGGCGTGCCGACGCAAACATTAAGGAAGAAGAAAAAGTGAAGCTGCTCATGCGAGGAGTTAAAGAGCAACTCTTTGCCGGCCTCGTCCGCAACCCACCGAAAACTGTAGCGGAATTTGTAGAAGAGGCATCCACGATGGAAAAAAATGGCTGAGGCTTAGCTTAGGTTAAGCCTAGTCAGATGCGAAGCATATTGTCGCCGAGTTGCATATCGAGCACGCCGCTTGGCTAGACGTTCTTCACGCTCTTCATCAGTCTCTGTAGCACGCCGCAACTTTTGCTTCTCATTCCAACGAGCAGCCCTGTCTCCAGGAGGCATCTCTATCCCGTGTACGCCTAGCAGAGGCAGGCGCACCCCCTTGTATACCGCCGCTCCAGCATCACGTGTTCACTACAGCGCACCTAGCGGCAGAAGCAGGAAACACATTGGTCGCGACGCCTCGCGCGACGGCGCGAGCTGGGGCCCCGTTTCTCCTATGTCGTTACGTCACGCATCACGTGGTCCTTCTTGGTCGCGACGCCTCGCGCGACGGCGCGAGCTGGGCCCCCGTTTCTCATCTGCTGTGACGTCACGCACCACGTGGTCATCCTTGGTCACGACGCCTCGCGCGACGGCGCGAGTTGGGCCCCCGTTTTTCATCTGCTGTGACGTCACGCATCACGTGGTATGACATGGAGGTCACGAAAGGTCAATGGTAACGACACCGCCGCGCTCGAGGAACTGGGTTGGGCTACTTTATTTATTTATTTATTTATCATCATACCCACAGCGCCATTGGCTGGCATTACAGTGGGGGGGTAGAAGAAAAAGTACACAAATGCCACCGCGTGCAGGTGGTTACAAAAAAAAAGATAACAATGAGATAGAAAGAACACGGAATTATTATACACAAAAAAATGTCACAGCATGGAAGAAAATGAATCATTTGATAATATGGACACTACTTCCTCAGGCAGCTTGTTCCATTCCGAAACCGTTTTGGGGAAAAAAGACATTTTAAAAAGGTCAGTCCGGCACCTGTATTCTTTAACTTTAAGTGAATTATCTCTACGTAAAGACACGTAATCAGGGTTGGCTATATATTTGGTTCTGTCTATTCCAGTTCTAGAATGAAATATATTATGAAATAATTTTAAACGCAGTACTTTCCTACGTTTTTGAAGTGAGTCCCAACCCAAAGATTTTTTCGCGCTCGTTACACTAAAATATCGCCCATAGTTATTGAAAACAAAACGAACGGCCAAATTCTGAACTCTTTCTAGCTTTTGAACGTCAAGCAAGGTTTTCGGATCCCAGACAGTGCAAGCATACTCAAGTATGCTTCTAACGTTTGTATTATACAGCAGTTCTTTAGTCTTTAAAGGGAAAAGTTTAGCGTTACGTCGCAGGAAACCTAAAACACGACAGGCTTTGGCAGTAACGAAATGCACGTGACGATGCCAAGACATTGAACTTGTTAAATATACACCAAGATATTTAAATTCCAACACTGAAAGCAGTCTGCTATTATTTATGTTATAAGTGAAAATATGGGGAACCTTCTTTTTAGTGAAACACATATGTACAGATTTTTGTAAGTTAATATGCATTCTCCAGCTCTCACACCACTGGGCCACTTTACACAAATCCTGTTGTAATGCATCGCAGTCACTTTGATCGTTAATAATTCTATACAATACACAATCGTCCGCAAAAAGACGCATGTATGAAGAAATACCTGAAAAGATGTCATTCATGTAAATTATGAACAGTAATGGGCCCAAGACGGATCCCTGAGGCACCCCTGATGTTACAGCCACCTCATGCGATTGTTTCCCGTTGACAACAACACATTGACGCCTAACGCTCAAATATTCTTTTATCCACCTAATAACGTTCTCATTTATGTTGTACCAGTATAATTTTTGTATTAATAAGGAATGTGATACAACGTCAAAGGCCTTCTTAAAATCTAGAAAAATACAGTCAACAGAATATCCCTTATCTAAAGCACTTGACAGGTCATGTACAAATTCGGTAAGCTGGGTGACACACGAGTAACCACTGCGAAAGCCATGTTGATTAGTATTTAATAATGAATGTATACTAAGATGATTCATAATACTAGTATAAAACACATGCTCTAAAACTTTGCATAATACACTGGTCAAGGACACTGGTCGATAATTTGAAACAACATTCCTAGGTCCCGATTTATGTATAGGTACAACATTAGCAAGCCTCCATTCATCAGGCAAGGAGCCTTCCTGTAATGACTTTGTGAAAAGAATTTGAAGGTACCTTGACAACGCAAAAGCGCAAGAAGAGAGCAGGATCGTGGGTAAGCCGTCCGGACCGGTGGCACTGTTATCTTTTAAGCGTTCTAAGAGCGACACAATTCCTCGCTGATCAAATTCAATGTTCTCCATGGGTTCCGTACAGTTCAAGGCAAGTATATAGTATTCAAGGATAGTATGTTTCGCATAAAACTCTTCATGCCCGAGGCCGCCAGTATGACCGCCAGCAGCGTGTTTTCTCAGCAAGCTGCCTGGACACCGCTAACAACAATGACCTGCGGGAGGCTATACGTCAAGTGGTGCGAGAGGAGCTCCGACGATTGCTGCCAGCGGGAACGCAGCCGCAACTTTCACCGCTCACTGACGTCATCCGGAACGAGGTTCAACAGGCCTTGGGTGTGACGCCGACACCCACGCAGCCTCTGGAGCCTCCAGCCATGACTTACGCCGCAGCAGTGCGCCGTCCTGTACCTCGACGATGGGACCCAAGCACCTATCGCCCTGAGCCAGCTGCGTTGGACCGCCGCCCTCTCGCCCCAACCCGACGTCCTACGAGCGTCGCACACAGCCGAGGAAATGCGACGAGTGGAAAACTCCCGACTAGCGCCGCCCACTATGCTTCCACTGTGGCGAAGCCGGTCACGTCCTCCGGCACTGCCCATACAGAAGGCTGGGCATCCGAGGGTTCTCTTACGACGCTTCACGACCCCGACCCCGCCAGCGACCAGCCGAAATCGAGGAGTTTTAGAGCGCAGCTCTTTGGCGTCCGTTCCTGGGTTTCGCGTCGGCGTCGGCCTCGTAACCAGCTCCGCCCCCAATGTCACGCTTTTCAATTGGTCGAAATGCTCGTGACGTCACAGTGCGCGAATTTCAAATGGGGCCAATTGTACTTTGGCTAGTAACCATGGAACCAATCAAAGGGATCGTATAGTGATGCTGCAACTAAGTTGGACTGAGTTTAGTTAACTGCTTAATTAATCAATTAGCCTAATTAATATAGAGGAGAATGAAGAAGTCAGAAGAAAAGAAAGACGCGCGCCGCAGCGACAACAGCGTCCGCGGAAGGAGACGCTGCTGAAAAAAAAACATAAGTACGAAGCCGCGTTCCCTCCACCACCACGCACTTCCCCACTCAGTAAGACGTTGCTCGTTTCATATACGTTGTGTCGAACATCCTAGACAGTTCCAACAATTGACAGGTTAATGACAGAACACGATGGATAGAAATACAATAATATAAATATGAAATAGCCTAATTAACCTTTCTAGTTAGACCGCATAAATCAATAAAACCGAGAACGAAATTGGTCGAGTTGGGGAATCGAACCAGGGTCTCCGGAGTGCGATACGAGCACGCTAGCCACTCCGTAATGCCAGCTGAATGGTTTGGAATGAACAAAGGTGCGTCTAGCTAATACGGCGTCTTCGTTCACTCCCATCTTCCCCCTTTCCCTTACGGCGAGGTGCAGGTGTCCACCCAGATATGTGAGAGAGATACATTTCCTTTCCTCAAAAAATAAATTTACCGTCCAGCAAGGCGTACAGCCGAATTGGCGATGGCGTTCTGTGGACTCCCTGGCAGCGTTGCAAGACGCTGTCGCGTTCCACTCTTACAGGCGAAGCTTAACATGTTAACCACACATCAGTAACACACGCAGACAGCCAATGGACGCGTCATTCGCTGGCAGCACTTGATTCATCATTCACAACCGAGCCGAAATTGCCGCTGCCGTTCGCCACTGCGAAATTATCTGCAGTTCTTTCTGAGCCATGAGCGAGACGACCGATGGAAGTCCTCCGTCTGCTGCTGCTGCTGCTGCTGCTGCTGCTGCTGCTGCTGCTGCTGCTGCTGCTGCTGCTGCTAAACGAGCTGCCAGAGCAGAGGCCCAGCGCCGTCGCCGTCACAATCCAGAGGTGCGTGTCGCCGAAGCAGAAGCTTACCGTCGCCGCCGTCGAGATGATGCAGGAGTACGCGTCGCCGAAGCAGAGTCTAAGCGCCGCCGCCGAGAAGACCCTGCCGTTCGCGCCGCCGAAGCGGAGGCTCATCGCCGCCGTCGAGAGCAACCAGCAGTAAGCGAGGCTGAAGCAGAAGCTCATCGCCGCCGCCGAGAAGACCCTGCCGTTCGCACCGGCGAAGCGGAGGCTCATCGCCGCCGTCGAGAGCAACCAGCAGTAAGCGAGGCTGAAGCAGAAGCTCATCGCCGTCGCAGAGAAGACTCTACCGTTCGCGCCGCCGAAGCGGAGGCTCATCGCCGCCGTCGAGAGCAACCAGCAGTAAGCGAGGCTGAAGCAGAAGCTCATCGCCGCCGCCGAGAAGACCCTGCCGTTCGCGCCGCCGAAGCGGAGGCTCATCGCCGCCGTCGAGAGCAACCAGCAGTAAGCGAGGCTGAAGCAGAAGCTCATCGCCGCCGCCGAGAAGACCCTGCCGTTCGCACCGGCGAAGCGGAGGCTCATCGCCGCCGTCGAGAGCAACCAGCAGTAAGCGAGGCTGAAGCAGAAGCTCATCGCCGTCGCAGAGAAGACGCTACCGTTCGCGCGGCCGAGGCCGAGGCCAAACGCAAACAAAGGCTCGCAAACAGTCAGGGTGCAACAAATGCTTTCCGGCGACAGTTTACAGACAATCCGTTTGGAAGTGTGTGTTCAGTGTGTGATCGGCTCTGGTTCCAAAATGACGTGAAACCGCTTCCGGATACGTGCCGTGAGAATCTCCGGTGTGCGTTTCCCAACTCGGACTTGTGTCAATTCAGATTGTGTTCTTCATGCATGCAATCTGTGCGGAAAGGTGACATTCCTCATTTTAGAGCGCAGCTCTTTGGCGTCCGTTCCTGGGTTTCGCGTCGGCGTCGGCGTCGGCCTCGTAACCAGCTCCGCCCCCCTTTCATCCGCAGCTGGGGTTGACTCACTATCGGCGTCAGCGGCATCAGTCAGTCGCTGCTATCTCTTCCCTCCTCCCTTTATCGTGTTGTCCGCTTGCTGCGCGCGCTTCTGCCCCCATCGTTTGCCGCTGGGTGTACACGCCGCCCCCCTCCCCCCTCTTCCTGCGAGTCTCCGGTTGTCAAAGCGCCGGCTCGAACTTAATTCCTTTCTTCGCTCCTCCTCCAATGCAACCCCTGTGCGGTGGCAATCAGAGAGCCAGATCGGTGGCGGCGGATCTGTATATGTGCACCGCCCGAGCCGAAATTGCCGCTGCCGTTCGCCCTGTGCGGTGGCAATCAGAGAGCCAGATCGGTGGCGGCGGATCTGTATATGTGCACCGCCCGAGCCGAAATTGCCGCTGCCGTTCACCACTGTGAAATTATCTGCCAGTTCTTTCTGAGCCATGAGCGAGACGACCGATGGAAGTCCTCCGTCTGCTAAAAAAAAAATTCTGTGATAGCGCATACATGTGTTGCTCGATTTCTTTGCCTCAATCTATCGAAAAGGTGAAACAGCTTATTTGCTGCGCTCAAATTTCGCATTAGGAAGTAACGTAATCGTCGGTATTTTTTTGTGACGTGAAGGATGCTTATCGCCGAGCCGCCTATCACGTTCCCCGTCGCCATCTTCACCGCGCTTTGTATCTCCTAGCCGAGGTTACACGATGCGTGGACGCTTCCCCAGCCCCCGAAGGTTAAACTGAATAAAGCAGCCTCTGGAGGTGAGGTTGCTTCTGAGCGTAAGATTAAAGATCCTCCATCGACGAACACGCAAGACCATGCCTCAACTACGATGACAACACCGACGACGACGACGCGGCGAGACTTGAACCTTATACCACCGCTTAATAAACAGATTCGCAACAGCGCTACGGCACAAGGACAGAAGAAACACGAAAAACACAGGACGGGCGCTGACTACCAACTCTTTATTGCGTGAAAAACCAGCACAGATTTATACTATTTCCTTGACCACGTGATGCACTGTCAGCCACGGGACACAGCGAAGGAACGCTTCACACGTTTGGGGAGTCATCACACAGCTCGACAGAACTCATAAAACGTGCATGCACTATCAAAAACTATAGCATTACCAAGCTAATGATAAAGGGACTAACAGATACAAAGATGTGCATGGACCAGCTACAGCCAATGACAACTGCAGCTCAGATAGGCAAGAAAATGAGTACTTCAAAGCAAAGCGGAATCTTTGGGCTACGTAAAAAACATTCAAGAGAGCGAGAAGGCGTAAAGGCATGAGAAAAGCATGAGCACAATGGCGATGAAAAAAGTAAAAGTTGCTAGGCAATAGGCACAGTCAGCAGGCTAAAAGTGAAAACAAGAAACCGACACCAACAAATAACACGGTAAAAGTAACAATCGTTAAAAAGGGAAACTAAAAGAAAGAACAAAAAAACAAAAACATGAACCACCACCGGCCAAGCAATGAAGACGGTAAAACAACTAAAAGTCTTTAAAAGACAGAGGAGCAAAGTTCCGCATAAGGTCAACAAACAAAACAACGCAAAATAAAACACTATAAGGTGAGATGCAGGAAAAACCGTTTGTCAGGATGTCTAGCAGTTAAAACGCAAGAATCGCGTCCGTTCAAGAAAGGTCCTTTCTTTCTCCTGTAAACAGACAGATGAGCTGCTGATGCACTCGTCCCCAGCCTTTTCAATCAAAAAACCTTCAATAATCTCCCTTTCTATTCTACTCCTTGCGGTCGCCAGAAACTTGGTGTCTGAAAACATAGGTCGACAATCGTGACGGGGTTGGTTACAATGTAGTGCCATGTGGCTCCCAGACTTGTTTTTTACGTTCAGGAAGTGTTCGCTTGCTCTGTCGTTGAAGCAGCGTCCGGTCTGGCCGATGTATACTTTTCCACAAGTGAGGGGAATCTGGTAGACAACTGCGGATCGACATTCGGTGTACTGACGGGAATGTTTTACTGAGCAGGTCGCCCGCTTCTTCCGGTTTACCATCGGACACACTCTTGCCAACTTACATGGGGCAGAAAACACAACGTTCACATCGTACCTGGCTGCAACCTTCTTAACATTGTGCGATAGCTTATGGATATAAGGAATTACGGCAACACGTTTCCTTTCCCTGGGCTCTCTCCTTCCCTCTCCTAACTTCATTTTCTGTAGTAAGGCTTCGCACAGGCCTGCTATGAGGAAAGGTGAGTAGCCAGCTAAAAGAAGGCGTTCAACCTGGTTATCGAGGCTGTAATTCTTTCTTGCGTTCTTGCGATTCTTGCGTTTTAACTGCTAGACATCCTGACAAACGGTTTTTCCTGCATCTCACCTTATAGTGTTTTATTCTGCGTTGTTTTGTTTGTTGACCTTATGCGGAACTTTGCTCCTCTGTCTTTTAAAGACTTTTAGTTGTTTTACCGTCTTCATTGCTTGGCCGGTGGTGGTTCATGTTTTTGTTTTTTTGTTCTTTCTTTTAGTTTCCCTTTTTAACGATTGTTACTTTTACCGTGTTATTTGTTGGTGTCGGTTTCTTGTTTTCACTTTTAGCCTGCTGACTGTGCCTATTGCCTAGCAACTTTTACTTTTTTCATCGCCATTGTGCTCATGCTTTTCTCATGCCTTTACGCCTTCTCGCTCTCTTGAATGTTTTTTACGTAGCCCAAAGATTCCGCTTTGCTTTGAAGTACTCATTTTCTTGCCTATCTGAGCTGCAGTTGTCATTGGCTGTAGCTGGTCCATGCACATCTTTGTATCTGTTAGTCCCTTTATCATTAGCTTGGTAATGCTATAGTTTTTGATAGTGCATGCACGTTTTATGAGTTCTGTCGAGCTGTGTGATGACTCCCCAAACGTGTGAAGCGTTCCTTCGCTGTGTCCCGTGGCTGACAGTGCATCACGTGGTCAAGGAAATAGTATAAATCTGTGCTGGTTTTTCACGCAATAAAGAGTTGGTAGTCAGCGCCCGTCCTGTGTTTTTCGTGTTTCTTCTGTCCTTGTGCCGTAGCGCTGTTGCGAATCTGTTTATTAAGCATGAACCAACTAGCCCACACCAGAATCCTCTTATACCACCGCCCAAAGAAATAACGTCGGAGTACGCCCACCGCAGCCTCACTGCCCGACAAAGCCGAGATCGTACACCGAAAGCAACGTGCAATACAAAAACACGAACAAGTGACCTTGAAGTTATGGTCGACGGTCACACGGTTGCTGCCTTGGTGAACACCGGAGCTGACCGGAACACCGGAGCGTCAGCATTGACGCCATAGGAAGCATAAGTGGGTTCTCACAGAGCTTCCACCCTCGCCGTTCGATGACGTTCTACGTCACATCAGCGGTAACTCAGGACGTGCTACGTCCGCCGCTTAAGAACGTGGGTGGCGCTGGTGAACACTCCCGAGGTTAGGTTATTTGTAAACATAAATACCCCCGAAAGCAGAAGGTTTGACAGCCGTCGCCGTAGCTCAGCGGTAGAGCACCGGACGCGTAATTCGGAGGTCGTGGGTTCGGAACCCACCGGCGGCTTCTGTGGCTGTTGGCTTCTCTCATATTTATAACGAGCCCCTCATTTCCTCTTCCCTTGTTTTCTTAATTACCTGACCATTGTTATATTTAAACCCTACCCTACTGAAAAATCCGGTATGAATTTTAAACCGGAACCGCATACCGGGTTATTGTACAGGATTTGCGATACCGGATTACCGGAATATCCGGTATAAAACAGGACAGTCCTGTATAATACAGGACTCTCCTGTTTTGTACAGGATACTCAGGTAATCCGGTATCGCAAATCCTGTACAATAACCCGGTATGCGGTTCCGGTTTAAAATTCATACCGGCATACAGGACAGTCCTGCATTCTACAGGCTAGGCCCGTATTATACAGGAGGGCCCTGTATCACAGGACAAAGGCAGGAATAAAATGCTTCAAATATATCCCACTTGGACTAAATCTGCCCAAAAACTGGGGCCATAGGAGTACATGCCAAATGCTGCAATATACAGAGCCTCAGAAACTGGTAATCTGCGATTATCAGCGACTCGTATTGCAGTCGATGTGCAATTGTGTTATTTGCTCCCAGCTTTTACCAAGTATTGGTAGCTTGGTGAGTATTATAATGCATCAAAAACTCCAAAAGATGTTTATTTTTTTCGCATGTCTTGAACCAGCTCACTGAGGTAATAATTTAACTCTTTGCGACGATCTACCGGCGCTGGGGTCTCTACAGGGTGCTGGCCAATGAAGTAGTCAAAAGCACCTGCTGAAAAGGAAATATGATTGATAGTACATAATGCCCCCAGCTTATCATTTAATTGGGCACTGACACACAACATAATGCATTGAGCACTGTGACATGCAACTTACGGTCATTATTACTTTATTCATTGCGCAAATGCATAGAATCGCTTCAATTACCTAAATATACTGAGCATTCTTTAGCCAAAACACTACGCACACTAAATATAGTCGAAACGTTGAATCAAGATGCAAGAATATATCTCGTTAGTGTATGTATGCTCTCTGCAAAATTCGATGATATTCATAGGCATATTTATTTAACCATGACATGAACGCCCGCCCTGAACTTGAAAATTTGTATCTTTCAACCACACAAGAACACTGCCTGGTACATAAGAGAAAAAGATATATTTACAGATACCAGCAGTCTAGGGCAAACATCGCGTCCCATGAATTTTAGAACCGCACCTTGTCCATATTTTAGCACCGTGATAAATTATTAGACTTCAACGATTGCTTCGATGCGCAGACACAACGTACAGTACCTTAGAATCTCTCACAGTCAGTATGTCGACGTCGTCGCGGCGAACAGCACGCTCGCACGTAATCCTACGGGAGTCTTTTGGGAACGAAAACACACGCACTTTTGGCCCGTTGTCATAGTTTCTTCTACAGTTGGGCACGCAGCAGCGACCCATTGCTTTAACAGCAGGTCACGACACGCAAAGATTTAGGTATCACGATGACAAGCAATTTCCTAGCCAGCACTCACGAACGCAACAGCAATAAAACGCAGCAGCGCACGCTGACATGTCCGGCTACACGACGACGGAAGGGTGCAGAACTGGTTGAGGGAAGAAAGGAGACGTCTCGGAGGAATGCGGAGGGGTCAACGGCCAAAGTGGCTGACGTCAGAGCGGGGGGAAAGGAAAGCGCGCAGGCCTTGAGAATTCTCAGACCCAGGAAAAGCAGAGAAGGCAGTGATGAGAGAAAAAAAAAGCTTTAAAAAAAATTGCAAAGAGACGGGTTACTCGTGTAAGGTTTCTACAGGTGGTTTTTGTTTTTATTTTGTTCTCTCGAGCGCTGTATCTTTTAGCTAGCCCGAAGCGTCCGTTGAATTAACCTTTTCTTCGTCGATAGAAATGTTCTGGGCGATTTGTGATTAGTATTTTATTTATTTTATTTTATTTATTTATTACATACTGTTGGCCTCTCTTTGAGGCCGTAACAGGATTGGGTGCACATATGCATGAAAAAGTACACAATAAAAGACTGCAGAGAAGGAACTTTTCACTCTCATCGAAAGAAACATGGTAAATGACACATGGTGACAATGTTAACCGTTTTGAAAGTGGTTTGCTACCTTCGACACGAATGCTTCAGGAGTGAGCTGGCTTACAATTTCAGAAGGCAACATATTCCACTCACGGATTACATGCGGGAAGTATGAAAATTTGAATGCATCACTGTGGTATCTATATTCAGATAGATGTTTTTCATGTTTTGTTCTTGTGACACGTGTATTAGGCGTAAGCAGGTATCTAGTTTTATCAAGTTTTGTGTCGTTATTCAAGAGGAGGAAGAAGAACTTAAGCCGCAACAGTCTAGCTCGTGTGTGAATTGTAGATAGGCCGGCTTTTTGTAAAAGCAGTGAGGGAGAGTCATGGCGACTGTATTTGTTATAAATGAAGCGGGCAGCTTTTCGCTGAACACTTCCTAATCTATCAATATATTGTTTAGTGTAGGGCAACCAGGCAATAATACCGTATTCTATAACTGAGCGGACAAGTGAAATGTAGGCTAACAGTTTTGTTTCAGGTGAAGCAAGTCGAAGGGAACGTCTTATGGTATAAAGCGCGGAATGTGCCTTTGTGGCAATGTGTGTCACGTGCTTGTTCCATCGTAGATCGGAGCTAATAATCACACCAAAATACTTTAATTGCTCTACTTTTGTAAGGGACTTCTGTTCAATTCCATAAGTGAAGTTTAATGGTTGTTTCTTTCTTGTGACGGTCATGCAGACGGTTTTCTCCGGGTTGAGGGCCGTCTGCCAGTTGTCGCACCATTCCGATATGTACAGCAGGGATTTGTTTAGCAGTATTTGGTCGGCAGAGCTATTGATTTCTTTGTACATCACACAATCATCCGCAAACATACGTACTGTTGCATCAATATTCTTGCACAGATCATTAATAAAGAGAAGGAAAAGAATTGGGGCGAACACTGACCCTTGTGGCACGCCAGATAATACTGCTGCTAAATCCGACTGGCTGTTTTCAAAACAGACAAACTGTCTGTTTTGAATGTCTTCCTGGTGGAGTGAAGGTGGGGCAGCTCGCGATGGCGCTTGGACAAGTTGCGTTATCAATGGACTATCACTTGATGAAGAAGAAGTGCAAAGAATTCCTGCACGAAAACCAAGAATTTTATTTCTTCACCGATGCGTCGCTACAAACTGCCGCTAGCGAACATTAAGAAAGCTGCTGCAATGAACGCGACAGTAACAAACCTTTTGGAGCCTCTGGCGCAGTCACCGGAGGCTCGCCATGTTTATCAGCCAGTCGTGAAGTTCTGCACTGTGAAACCCAGAGTAATCTGCGCAGGACTTACGAAGACTGCTGGCGGATGTATACTAGCCGTTTGCCCGCACACAGCAGCCCTGGCTTTGTCAGGGTGCTGCACGGGAAGCCAATATGGCGGTTGCGCGCCATTCACCTTCATGCAGCCCCCGCCTTTCATACACAAACTGCATGTTTTGCCACGCTTGGCCCTTTTCTTTTCCTAACCCTTTCAACAAAACCGTGTATGTGTTGATTATCGCACTTATGCGCACGCTTACCCCCCCCCTCCCCCCCCCCCCCCCCCCCCGTTCCCCTTAAAAATATCTGCTGGCGTACAACAGTCAATCTGCAGACCAAGCACCAAAACCGCAGCACATATCGCTCTGAATACAGGCTGGTATGTCCGGTTTGAGCTCCGTACCGGACTAGTCTGTCCGGTTTGAGCTCCGTACCGGACTGGTCTGTCCGGTTTGAGCTTCGAACCGGGAATGGACTGTCCGGTATGAGCTCCGTACCGGAGCGGTCTGTCCGGTTTGGGATCGATACCGGACCGGTATGAACCGGTATAGCGATCAAACCGGACGGGTCTCGCCGGTATGAGAGTGATACCGGACCGGCATGAAACCGATATGTTCCGGTAAAATCCGGTTTGCCGCGATACCGGATTTTTCAATAGGGTAGGGCCTCAGAAAGAGTGACTGTACCTGCATCGACATCCGGATTGATAACATCACATTTGATTATGAGGTGTTCAATTGTTTCCACAGATCTACCACACACTGCACATGTGTCATCTTCTTCGTTAAGTTTCTTTTTGTAGCTGCGCGTTCTAAGACACCCTGACCTAGCTTCAAAAAGTAGGGCAGTGCCTCTTGAGTTATCATAGAAAAATTCTTTCCTGATCTGCCTTTTCCAGTATCGATATAGTTCTACACTATGTTTCTTTTCCATTGAATTCATCCAATTTTTAACTTCCGCGTTTTTAAACTGTCGTTTAATGCTCTTTCTTTCTCCGTCCTCATGACCGGCATACTTACTGGTTAGTTTTCTAGTTCTTTTCCGCCACTCTGAGTCAACGCTCTTTCTGTATAAGTATTTAAATACCTTAGCTGCCCACCTGTTATCGTCCAATTTCCTCGGGCGTTCTTCATATATCATTTTACTCTTAGCTTTCCGTGCTTCGAACGATGCCCAGCCCATAACCCCTTGTACTGCTTCGTTTGTGGTTTTGCCGTGGGCACCTAGGGCTAATCTTCCAACAGCTCTCTGATTTACGTCTAATCTCGACTGAACTTCTACCCTTAAGCACATAAACTGAGCACATACTGAATATGCAGCGCCTCTAATAGTGGGAAGAGCGCGGCGCGTTGTGGCAAGCGGCCGCCGTTACCCGACGAGCCGAGTTGGTAGCCCGTCTCTCGCTCCTGGTATGACGTCACGCTGTGATGTCGCTAAGCATAGTATGACGTCAGGGGTATTGCTTTCGCAATAAAAGATTAGCACAAGTGACTCATAAACGGAGGGGAAAAATTGCGAGATGCGGCGCTATTGTAGCCGTATGCGCAGACAGCGAGAGTGCCTGACACATTCCACTTTCCAAAGTGAGGGTGGCCGATAGAAAGCAGCCTATCCGAAAGCTTCCATTTTAAATGATAGCTTGTGCGCTGCTTATCGGTAGAATCAAGCGCCAACGTTGGTGCGCACATGACTCCATTTCTTTACTTTTTTTAGCTGGCATTGTGAGCAGTGGCATTTTCTCTATTGTAGTTTTCCCTCAAAGTCATTGTTTGCTGGACAATAGACTGTCAATGGCTGTCAGAGCTAGCGAAGATAAATGGCATCATACATGATCTTGCGCATTCCAGACATGAGTTTACTTTTTGGCGACAAATGAACGCAGCATTTTAAACTCGTAATTTTCTCTTTATTGACGAATTTCGTTCACATTTTAGCACAGCATGTGAACTAAAAAAGTTCTGGCGGTCACTTTGCTGACCTAAAGTGCGGTGAGGCGAAAGCCTTAAGCGCGGTGTTGCTGCTTGTGGCACTGATGTGTGGTTAAGATGTTGCTTCGCCTGTCAGTGGAACGCGACAGTGTCTTGCAACGCTGCCAGGCAGTCCAAAGAACGTCATTGCCCGTTCGGCTGTACGCCTTGCTCGTCGGTAAATTGGTTTTTGAAGAAAGGAAATGTATCTGTCTCGCATATCTCGGTGGACGCCTGAATCTCGCCGTAACAGGAAGGGAGGATGATGATGATGAAAACTTTATTTGGAACAAGGAAGTTTTAGACACGTCGGTCCTTGGGCCTCCGCACGGCCCCACTGCACTCAAACGTTCATGTCCCGGAGGCTCATGACGCTGGCAGCCCGGCATGTGGCGATGGTTTGCTTGGCCGGGTCCTCCGAGCGCAGTAGGGTCTCCCAAGCCTCCCAAGTGGTAAGGTGCTAAGGCCCCGGGGGGGGGGGGGGGGGGGGGGGGGAGGATCCACCGAGCAGAGGAAAAGAATATGGTCGAGAGTGGCTTGGGGGTAGGGTACAGGAAGGGTTCGTGTGGACTGGGTGGTATCGCGAGCGTATATAAGGAGAGGGCAAAGTGCGCGTTTGGAGCCCAACTCGACCAATTTCCTCCTCGGTTTTATTATTGCGAAACAATAGTACTTTCGCTACCACCTCAGCCCGTGCCGTGCCGCGGCCGCATAGCCACGCTTGACCTTTCGCGTGACCTCGCTGCGTGACGTCATACCATCTGTGTAAAAACGGGGCCCCATCCCACGCCGTCGCTTTGCGCGGCGCATAGCGACGGCCTGACTCCCGCTCCTCTCACCAGGGGCGCTGCGCGCTATGTGACGTCATATCATCTGTGTAAAAACGGGGCCCCATCTCACACCGTCGCCTTGCGCGGCGCATAGCCACGGCCGGGGCATGACTCCCGCTCCTTTCACCAGGGGCGCTGCGCGCTATGTGACGTCATACCATCTGCTTAAAAACGGGGCCCCATCTCACGCCGTTGCCTTGCGCGGCGCATAGCCACGGCCGCGGCCTGACTGCGCTCTTCTCGTCAAGCCCATGAGATGCCGCCTCCAGCCTATACGCTTCGGCAGGTTGCAAAGAGAAAGCATCAGCAAGCTACGGAGAAAGAAGAAGAACGGCAGCAGAACCACGTATTGCTTTGCAATTACCAGGCTTAACTAAGCTGAGCCACAGCCAATTTTTTATTTACTATTATTACTCAATTAATCATTAAATATCATGCAGTTATCATAGAATGGCTTAAATTCGCGTTCGGATATCATTCGAATGCCATCGATTAAGTATCGATTAATTAATGATTGGCATATGCGCATATCAGGCACGTAACCGAAACGCGGACACATCTGCCGACACGGCTGCTAACGACAGTATGAGGCACTAAAGGCTTTCGCCTTAAAAGATGTGAAATGAATTAACAGTCAAATTATGAGAAGATATTCCAAGCTAGTGGATTAGTGACGGGCGAACGCTCCACCAGCCTTCACGACATTGCCAGCCCGTTCGGGTAGAGAGGCATGGAGGGTGGTCGCAAAACCAGGCAGGCCTTTTAGTCGTGTCCATTCATCTTGCACAGCCCCCCAAAGCAGATCTGGTGACGCTCCATGTAGTTGCCGTCTTGCCAGCTGCTGCTTCATGAGGCCCCACACATTTTCTGTAATATTAAAGTCCGCTCCTTTTGGAGGCCATGGAAGCTCCTGAATGCAGAGCTCCTCAAGCTACTGCCGCTATATCCTTAAAAAGAAAAAAACTTTTCAAATCATGAACATTGGAAAGCTTTTCGGGTAGCACGAACAAAGAACAGAACAAGTGAGTTATGAGGATGCAATAAAAGAAAGCTAACGCTATATGTGTAAGCATCGCGTTGTATTACTTTCTTAAATATCTAACGAAAGGAATCGTTTGGAAAAAAAACAGCCTTGGGACGTGAAATTTAATAAACGAGCAAGAAATGATCACAACTTTTTTTCAAGGTTGAGCTAGAAAGGAACGTTGTGTGTGAAAATAAAAAAAAAGAAAGTTAAATGACAAAAATCTGACGTTCATTAGCCGCGGAAAGCATCGGTAGCACCCCAACAGCATCCAAACCTCAACTCTGTATATTATTTAAAAAGAACAACTTTGTCCTCCATTTCAAATCACTCTGATCAATCCATGTCATTACAAACTGTCAGAAAAAAGTTATGGTTCTTCTGTGAGAAGTGCATCTACGTTAAATGTAATTATACCTGCTTGTGTGGATGGGGCTCCTGTCATGCTGAAAAATGAAGCATCAATCCGGAAACGCGCCGTCCAGGTTGAAAGGAATTAAGTTTCAAGTATATCCGCATAGACTGATAATGTTAGGGCCCCATGTATCCGGATGAGTGGGCCAAGCCCCTGTTGTATACAACGCACCACACATTGACAGACCGCCGCCGCTAGCGGCGACGTGTTCCGTATGTTCGGGTTCAAACCTGGAACAAAAAAATTCAGGGGGCACTTTGACTCTCTAAAGTGCGTAGAGGCGAAAGCGTTTTCCTCACCACTGTGCCTATGTTACGCTGGTGACGTCACCACTGGATGACGTCACACATAATTGATGACGAAGTAATTAGAAATGACTAATTAGTGGTTAATTACTGATTAATGACTAAAAAAATTCAGGGGCACTTTAACTGTCTAAAGTGCGTAGAGGCGAAAGCGTTTTCCGCACCACTTTGACTGCTTCTGTGGCACTGGTGGCGTCACATGTAATTGACTACTAATTACTAAGTGATGACAAATCACTAATTAAAGATTAATTACTGATTAATTCCTGAATACTAATTAAATACTAATTAATGACGCTTAAGCTTCGCCTTTAGGAGCGGCACGCGACAGCGTGTTGTAGCGCTGTCAGGGAGTCCACGGAACGCCACCACCCGTTCGGCGCGATGCCTTGCCGTTTGAACGGTGGTGGTGTAAACATTTATTACGAATGAACAGGAGGTATGTTTGGATCAGCCCGTAAGGGACCGATCCTTACAAACACTAGGTGGAGGTCCCTAGTATGGGACCCCAGTGGCGGTTGCCGCCGCCCGGGCGCGCCCGACTAAGGCTTGTTGGGCCTGTAAGTCGTGGCAGCCGAGCAGGGTCGCCTCCCAGTCCTCCCGGGTTGGGTTGGGGATGGGGGGAATAGCGGGGTTGGAAGGGCAGGCCCACACCATGTGATAGGTGTCAGAAGACACCGCACTACAGTGTGGGCAGCTGCCGCTAAAGGAGGGGTCAAAATGTTTTAGCGCTGCCGGGCACAGCAATGTATTGGTGAGAAGGCGGAGAAGGAGCCGCTCATCCGCCTTCTTCAGGCCTTTACATGGGCTAGGGTAAAGGCGATGACAATTTTGATAATATGTTGTAATATCTTTGAATGTATAGATCGGATTAAAATCGGGTTCCTGATCGGATGGGGAGGAGAAAACAGCCCGGTGAGAGAGCGCGCGGGCGGCTGCGTCTGCTGCCTCGTTTCCTGCCAACCCCTGATGAGCAGGGGCCCATATGAGGTAACGGTGTGCGGGGTCCGTATCCCGTATGCAATTTTGGTATATTAGATAGGCTAGGAAGGGAGTGCAGCCTTGTTCGACGTTCCGACAGGCCCCTCGCGAGTCGGTGATTACGTATTTTGAATTGGAATGTGAGGCCGCGAGAGCAATCGCGACCTCTTCTGCTTGTGTTGCACTGCGGGCTCTGAAAGTTAGGCCGTTAACTGTGTTGGTGTTGTGAACTACCGCGGCCGTGTACAATCCCCCGTGGTGAGGGCCGGAGGCGTCCACGTAGTATACACCTGTTTTGTTCCCATAATATCGGGCTAGCGCTTCCGCTCGTGCCAGGCGCCGACCATTATGGTCTTCATGTGACATGTTTGCTGGAAGAGGCCGCACGTGGAGGGCACGTCTCCACAGTTCCGGGATGCGAAACCTGTCTTCCATTGGAGGGATGTGTTGGATATGGAGTCGAGCAAGAAGGCGGCGACCCGACTCCGTTAACGACAAGCGCGTGTACTGGTTTGTAAGGTGCGCCTCCCGGAGCTCCCGGAAAGTATTCACCACCCCAAGAGCCATAAGCCGGCTGTTTGAAGTAGTGATGGGGAGGTCAAGGGCACGTTTAACAATTTTGCGAAGGATGACCTCAAGGGCGTCCTCCTCTTGTTTCCGTAGGTGGAGAAAGGAGTCGAATAGAGAATTCGACTAGTTACGAAGGCGTTTGCCAGCCGCAAGGCATCCTTACTTCGTAACCCTCCGCGTTTGTTGGAAACCCGGCGGCCCACCTGGACCCCCACCTTACGGAGTTTGGCCAATGTAGTGTCTGGCCGCCTGTGTTTGTGGATGTAGAGTCCGAGTACCCGTATCTCATCACTTTCGCGTATGGGACCACTCTCAGGAGAGAGATATATTTTAGTTGTGCACTTCTGTGAGGGGCGGAGGTGCACAAATTCCGATTTTTGAGGGGAACATTGAAGACCGCAGCGGCGGGCGTAGCGGTCTACTCTCGTCGCCGCTGTTTGCAGGCTGGTTTCAATGTCTCCTGTGCTGCCCTGCGTGGGCCACAGAGTGATGTCATCGGCGTACAGGGCGTGCTGCACGCCGGCGACACCACTCAGCTGGGCCGGCAGGTGCATCATGGCCAGATTGAAGAGCAGCGGGGAAAGTACCGCGCCTTGAGGGGTTCCCCGCGTGCCGAGTAGGTAAGGACCATGGTCTCTATCTTGAATTCGAATGTAGGATTGACGATCCATTAAAAATTGGCTTATGTATTGGAATGTGTTGAGGCCACAGTCGGTGTGACTTAGGTTAGTGAGTATGATCTCATGTGTTACATTGTCAAATGCCCCTTTAAGATCCAAGGCGTGTACTACCCGGTCATTATGGGGGCATTCGAGGGGGTCAAGGACTTCCAGATTGAGTTGCAGGAGGACATCCTGTGCGGATCTGTGTGGGCGGAATCCGAACATGGTGCTCGCAAAGACCTGTTTCTGTTCAAGACATGTAGATAACCGATCCCGCACCATCGTCTCCATTAGTTTGCCCACACATGAGGTGAGAGAGATGGGGCGGAGGTTATCTGTGTGAAGTGGTTTGCCAGCTTTAGGAATAAAAGTGACCAAATCAGCCGTGTAAATATCCACAAGTACTCCCTGTTTCCAGATGCTATATCATATTGGAATAAATTGCCTGAATATGCGGTGAAGTGTACGTCCGTGGAACTATTTCTTAATTATATCGAAAAAATTGACTTTTCTGTTTAATTCTCTCCTAATCTTTTTGTGTTTGGGTCACAGAACATCTCTGTATTTTTGAATTTTTGTTTTTACTCTGTTTGATCAATGATGCATTGTAAACACTCCTGCATGGGCCCGAAAAGGGCCTGCAGTATGTTCAAATAAATAAATAAAATAAATAAAGCCGTTTTCCATCCGATTGGCAGGGGGGTGTCCCCGCGCCAAATCGCATTGACGTATTCCAGGAGGGACTGGTATGCCAAGTCGGGCAGGTTCGTCAAAAGCTTGACGGTGACCTTATCCCGTCCTGGCGCAGTGCCCCTTTTCATTTTGGCGAGAGCCGGCCGCAGATCATGGAGCTGGAAAGGTTGATCCAGCTCCGTGTTCTCTCTGACTGCATAAGAGTACGCAGATCCACGGGGGTCTTGGGCTGTACACAGATACTGGTCCCGAAGTTTCTGTGCCAGTTGAGTCGTGTTGCCAGGAAAAGCGTGCATGGCTCGCTGCAAATGTTTTTGTGTTTCGGTTCGTGTTTGGGTTGGGTCGATTAGGGCTCGAAAGAGACGCCACGTGTTTCGGCTCGACATTTGTCGCGCGGCCGTGTTGCATCTATCTACCCAGTTGGAGTCGGCGAGTTGGGCCGCGTACTCTGCCGCTTTCTGGGTAAGCTCGGGAATTCGAGCTTTAAGCTTTCTATTGTGTTTCTGGCGTCGCCAACGGCGGACGAGGCTGCGACGGGCTTCCCAGAGGTGTAGAAGGTGGTTATCCACGTCCGTGACCGCCTCTGAGAGCTGGATGTGTGTTTCATGCAAGGAAAGGTGTGCCAGCAGTTGTTGGGACCATGCTGTGTAGCCGTGTGCGGAAATGGGTGTATTATCAAGTGAGTTAAAATTTTGCCTGAATTTCGTCCAATCTGGGATATGGGCTTGTGTTCTGGGACGCTTGAGGGGGCGTGTGCGTAGTGTAGTGTTAATGATGCAGTGGTCGCTACCGAGGGTCTCCTCGGTGTTGAGCCAGTCTGCGTGTCGTATGTTGCGAGTGAAGGTTAAGTCCGGACACGTATCCCGTGTCACGGAATTTCCTAGCCGGGTTGGGTGAACGCAACGCTTTTTGAGGAACGGAAATGGCGCAGTAATTCTCTGTCATCTCAGTGGACACCTGAACCGCACCGTAGAGGAAGGGAGGAAGTGGGAGTGAAAGAAGAAAGACAAAGATGGCCCGTAATGAAGAAAATGAAAATTGTATTTGAGGAAAGGAAATTACACAGTAACTGTCGCATATCTCGGTGGACACCCGTCAAAAATCAGGGGGGGGGGGGGGGGTGCACTTTTTTTGACCTAAAGTTCGGTCACTGATGTGTGGTTAAGATGTTAAGCTTCTTCTCAAAGAGTGGAACGCGACAGCGTCTTGCAACGCTGCCAGGGAGTCCATAGAACGCCATCGCCCATTCGGTTCTACGCCTCGCTCGTCGGTAAATTGGTTTTTGAGGAAAGGAAATGTATCTGTCTCTCATATCTCGGTGGACACCTAAACCTCGCCGGAAGGGAAGGGAGGAGGATGGCAGTGAGCGAAAACACCGTATTCACTAGACGCGCCTTTCTTCATTGCAAACCATCGAGCTGGCATGGCGTAGTGGATAGCATGCTCGTCTCGCACTTCGAAGACCGGGGTTCGATTCCCAAGCTCGACCAATTTTCTACTCGGTTTTATTCATTTATATGGCCTGACTAGAAAAGTTAATTAGGCTAATTGCGTAATTAAGCAATTAACTAAGCTCAGTCCCACTTACTTGGAGCATCACTATATGATCCCTTCAATTGGTTGCATGGTTACTAGCCAAAGTACAATTGGCCCCGTTTGAAATTGGCGCACTGTGGCGTCACGACCGTTTCGACCAACTGAAAAGCGTGACATTTCTGTCGACAACTGCTGCTTACAACGATGAGACATTAAAGGCTTTCGCCTTAATAATAATTAACTGCTAATTAATGACGCTTAAGCTTCGCCTTTAGGAATGAAACGCGACAGCGTGTTGTAGCGCTGCCAGGCAGTCCAAGGAACGCCACCACCCGTTCGGCGCGTTGCCTTGCCCTTTGAATGCAACGCTTTTTGAGGAAAGGAAAGGAAAGGGCGCAGTAATTCTCTGCCATCTCGGTGGACGCCCGAACCGCACCGTACAGGAAGGGAAGTACGCCACCACGCGTTCGGTGCTATGCCTTGCCCTTTGAACGCAACGCTTTTTGAGGAAAGGAAATGGCGCAGTAATTCTCTGCCTAGAAAGGTTTGGTTGGTTGGTTTATTGGGGTTTAACGTCCCGAAGCAACTTAGGCTATCAGGGGCGCCGTTGTGAAGGGCTCCGGAAATTTCGACCACCTGGGGTTCTTTAACTTGCACTGACGTACATCGCACAGTACACGGGCCTCTGGAAGTTCGCCTTCATCGAAATTCAGCCGCCGCAGCCGGGATCGAACCCGCGTCTTTCGGGACAGCAGCTGAGCGCCGTAACCACTGAGCCACCGCGGCGGGTCTCTGCCTAGAAAGGGAACCAGCGAAAAAATTCTCTGCCTCCCCCGTAACCGAGAGTAGAGTAAGCATGAAATGCAGGACGATGCAGAAGCGTACGGGGACACGACGAGACGCAGGCCTGACAACAATGTATATGCAGCGCGTTCGAAACTGTCTAAAGTGAGTAGAGGCGAAAGCATTTTCCGCACCAATTTGCCTATGTGACAGTGGTGACGTCACCAATGGATTACTTCACACATAATTGATGACGAAGTAATGACAAATTACTAATTAGTTACTAATTACTGAGTAATGACTAAATACTAATTAACTCCTAATTAATGACGCTTAAGCTTCGCCTTTAGGAGTGGAACACGACAGCGTGTTGTAGCGCTGCCAGGCAGTCCACGGAACGCCACCACCCGTTCGGCGCGATGCCTTGCCCTTCGAACGCGACGCCTTTTGAGGAAAGGAAATTACGCAGTAATTCTCTGTCATCTCGGTGGACACCCGAACCGCACAGTACAGAAAGGGAGGAACGCCACCACCCGTTCGGCGCCATGCCTTGCCCTTTGAACGCGACGCTTTTTGAGGAAACGAAATGGCGCAGTAATTCTGTCATCTCGGTGGACACCCGAACCGCACCGTACAGGAAGGGAGGAACGCCACCACCCGTTCGGCGCGAAGCTACCGGCGTTTGTATGCCGGTCCTGTCTCGTTAAATCTCATTAAATCTCGTACGGTGCCCGGATGTTCTCGTTTCAGTGCTCGGATGAGTGGAATTCAGTGCCCAGATGTTGGCTCTCGGTCTCGGCGTGACGTCACCACACTGCCGACTACGGGAGCTAAAAGCATTTCATGCTTAAAAGACGCAAGAGAAGAACAAAGAAGGCACACACCACAACACTGAACTTACAACTGATTTATTGCGACGAAAAATTGCTCATTTTAAAAGAATTTCCTGCCTGCGCACACACCCTACAGACAACACACTTTCCCTTTCCCTTTCTATGCAATATGAACCAACTAGCCCAGCAGTTCGCACTCCTAATTCTCTGCCATCTCGGTGGACCCCCGAACCGCACATTACAGGAAGGGAGGAACGCCACCACCCGTTCGGCGAATGTCTTGCCCTTTGAACGCAAACGCTTTTTGAGGAAAGGAAAGGGTGCAGTAATTCTTTGTCATCTCGGTGGACACCCGAACTGCACCGTACAAAAAGGGAGGAACGCCACCGCGCCTTGCCCTTTGAACGCAACGCTTTTTGAGGAAAGGAAATGGCGCAGTAATTCTCTGCCATCTCGGTGGACACCCGAACCGCACCGTAGAGGAAGGGAGGAACGCCACCACCCGTTCGGCGAATGTCTTGCCCTTTGAACGCAACGCTTTTTGAGGAAAGGAAAGGGCGCAGTAATTCTTTGTCATCTCGGTGGACACCCGAACCGCACCGTACAGGACGGGAGGAAGTGGGAGTGAAAGAGGAAAGAGAAAGAGGGGCCGTAATGAAGAAACTGAAAATTGTATTTGATGAAAGGAAATTAAGCAGTAACTGTCTCGGATATCTCGGTGGACAGCCGTCACAATTACGGAGAACTTTTGGGGCTAAAGTGGTGAAAGGTGAAAGCGTGAGTGCTGGATTCTGCTACGTGATTGTTCACTGTTGGTGCATTAATTAACTGCCAATTAATGACGCTTAATCTTTGCCTTTAGGAGTGCAACGCGACAGCGTGTTGTTGCGCTGCCAGGGAGTGTACGGAACGCTGCCACCCGTTCGGCGCGATGCGTTGCCCTTTGAACGCATCGCTTTCTGAGGAAAGCAAATGGCGCTGTAATTCTCTCTCATCTCGGTGGACACCTGAACCAACTAGGTGGTGTTGCCTGAACCGCACGGTAGAGGAAGGGAGAAGTGAAGGGAAAGAAGAAAGAGAAAAAGGGGCCGTAATGAAGAAAATAAAAATTGTATTTGAGGAAAGGAAATTGCGCTGTAACTCTCTCAGGTATCTCGGTGGACGCCAGTCGAAAATTGTATTTGAGGAAAGGAAATCGCACAGTAACTGTCTCACATATTTCGGTGGACACCCGTCAAACAGCGCGCGCAGTGACGTCACGACCATTTCGACCAATCTGAAACGCGGACAAATTTGCTAACACGTCTTTGTCACGACGGCATTAGCCATTAAAGGCTTTCGCCTCAAACGCGGACACATCTGCCGACACATCTGCCGACGCGTCTGTCGGCACGGCCGTAAACACGCTACGATTATGTTCGGACGTATTCGAGAAGAAAGGACACTTAGAAATTGCCGCTTTCCTGTCCTTTTAGGCACAGAGAGATATGATAGGAAAACCTTTAATGTCCAACAGAAAGAGGGTAGCCAGAGAGCTACCCGCCTAAACGACGGCCGAAAGGTCTTGACTGTCCAGTCAAGGTCAGTCGGACGAGTTGTAACTGAGTCGCCGGGTCGAAGCTCAGTAGTAAGGTCTCCCATTGATCTTTTGTGTTTATACCTCGTCCCTCCCGGGGGGCATGAGGACATTCCCATAGTATGTGGTCCAAGGTGGCCCTAAGTTCGCAGTTTGCGTATTTGTCTGAAAATTGCCCTGGGTACATAAGACTCCAGAGGGCCGGGTTTGAACAGGTGTAAGTTTGTAACCGGCGCCAGTGGATGGCTTGGTATCTGGACAAGGATCTATCCGCTGGAGGAAGTCTAGCTCGTTTCAAACGATAGTGCTGTGTAATTTCTTTGTAGGTCACCATGCGATCCCTGTCTGTAAAGACCACCTCGCTCGGGTCCGCCCGGAAGGAAAAGCCTCGGGCGAACTCGTGGGCCGTCTCATTATCAGGCAGGGATGCATGTGCTGGTGTCCAGAATAGTGTAATTTTCCTGTCTATTACATGACGGCTTAGAATTGTATTCGTTAGAGGGGATACCAGGCCCCTGCTGAAATTTAGAATGGCAACTTTGGAGTCACTGATAATGTACCTCGCTTTTGTGCCTACTCAAGCCAGTGGTATGGCAGCTTCCTCTGCAGTCTCTGGGTTACCCGAGAGTATGGAGGCACTTATTTTGAGGAGTTGTTTATTACTGACGACCCCGACGGTCATCGTGTTCTTACCATACTCAGCGGCATCCACGTAGACCACGTCCTCGTCTTTGTAGGAGCGGAAGCGTTTCTCTAGCGCCTCTGCCCGTTTGGCCCGGCGCACTGAGTGATCAATCGGATGCATATTTCTGGGTGATGGGGGTACAACTATATTGTCCCGAATTTCTCCGAGCATGTCAACTTTGGCGGTTCTTCTGTTATCTCGGCTCAGATTGAGTTTTTCTAGAATGGCCTGCCGGTTGTGGCCCCGGCTAAGCGTTCGATTTGGGACATTCTCACTGCTTCCGTAATTTTTTGTTTCCGTAATTGTTTTGCCTTCTTCACTGTTATATTTCAAATGTTCCTATTGTTTGTGATTTCATATTTTTGCTCCCCCCTTATGTAATGCCCCACCAAGGGGTCCTTAAGGGAAAATAAATGGTGATGATGATGATGCCTAGCTCTAGGAGGCGGTGAGTGGATGTACGGATGGCCAATCCTAGAGCTTGTTTCGTGCAGCGGCTGATAATTCCATGTATCTTTTCCTTTTCTGAAAGTTTCAAGATCAAGGAAGGGGGCAGCATACGAGATACGGCTAACTACGAACGCCTGTACCAGCCGTAGGAGATTCTGCTCTTTCATGCCGTGTCTCCTGTTGGCAATCCGCTGTATGAGTCGCTTCGTTTGTCGCGCGCAGTTTTCCATCTTAGTTATTGCATCACCGTTATACCCGTTGCTTTGTACAATCATTCTTAAAATAGTTTGTAATTTGATGTTAGGGATGGTTCTAGTTTGTATTTGATGCAAAGGGCGATAAAAAAGAACTTCAGACTTCTGCGGCGAGCATTGCAAACCCTACAGCTGACATAGTTTTTCTACCTCATTTATGGCCTTCTGTAGCGTACTTTCGATGTGCGCGTCGTGTCCACGGGTCATCCACATGGGGATGTTATCCGCGTACATGCAGAAATTCAAGCCATCTATCCCCTCCAGCCTCTTCGGGAGCCGTATCATGGCCACGTTGAAGAGAAGAGGGGAAAGTACCGAACCATGAGGGGTGCCTATGCTGCCCAAGTGTATGTCTTGAGACTGACTTTCACCAAAGTGGATGCGCGCTATCCTGCCCGAAAGGAAATTGGCAATGTAGTTGTATGTGCGCTCCCCGACGTTTAAAAGAGCCAGGTTTTCTAGTATCGCCTCGTGTTTTACATTATCGAAAGCTTTAGTGAGGTCAAGTCCCACTATTACTTTCGCATCGAGCGACTTACAGGGTCTGTTCTGAAAGTAGTAGGACTGATTTTTTCCTGGGCGAACGGGCTGACGAGAGGTGGTCTGCGCGTGCAGGATCGTTGAAGGGGGATATTGGGAATGCTGGGGAAAATCGGCAGTCGGCTCTCGGCCGTTGAAGAGAGGAGGTCGCTTGTACTGTGAACCCCTGTCGAAACATCTCGTCACGCAGAATCATCGAGCGTTTACTGGATCAGAGATACGCGATCAAATTTTGAGTAAATCTTGGTAAAACGGCCAAAGAGACACAAAATGATTAAGGAGAGCTACGGTGAGGCTTACATGGGTAGATCAGATGTTTTTTGAGTGGCAAAAGCTGTTCCGAGAAGTTAAGGAAAGAGTGGAGGAAGACGACCGCTCCAGACGCCCTTCGACTAGCAAGACCAACGAAAATGTGTAGCGAGTGAAACATTTACTTAACAGTGTTCGTAGAATGAGTATCAGAATGATTGCTGATGACTTGAGCATTCCTCAAGCCCAAGTTTTTGAGATCCTGTCAGAAAACTTATCCATGAGGAAAGCATGCGGGGAGTGTTGTCAGAGGAGGAAAAGGCCAACCGGTGGATCTTCTTCATCATGTGAATGAGGACCCCAATTTTTTGCCCAGCACAAGGCGGCAACGCTGCCTCAGCCCCCCTACAGTCTCGACTTGACCCCACCAGACTTTCTTCTATTCCCCAGAATAAAATCGACGCTCAAGGGGAAACATCACGGATAGGTAGAGGTGGTTCAACAGGCCGTGACGAGGGAGTTAAACAGCACTCCGGTCCAGGCGTTCCTGGAGGCGTACTAAAACTGTGAAACTCATTGGCAGCAGCGTGTAGGTGCAGAAGGGTGCTACCTTGAAAAATTTTAATCGTTTGTACTATACTCTTGAATAAATTTTGTTTAAAAAAATGAGTCCTACTACTTTCAGAACAGACCATGTATGTCATGTTTGAGCTGTATCATGACATCTTGTGTGGACAAATGTGATCTAAAACCTATCATCGAATGGGGGTATAAGTTGTTGTCTTCCATGATATTGTTTAGTCGCGTTTGTATTACATGTTCCATTAAGTTTACCAACGCAAGATGTGAGGTTTGGTTTGGTTTATGGGGTTTAACGTCCCAAAGCGACTAAGGCTATGAGAGACGCTGTAGTGGAGGGCTCCGGAAATTTCGACCACCTGGGCTTCTTTTACGTGCACTGACATCGCACAGTACACGGGCCTCTAGAATTTCTCCTCCAAAGAAATTCAACCGCCGCGGCCGGGATCGAACCCGCATCTTTCGGGTCAGCAGCCGAGCACCATAACCACTGAGCCACCGCGGCGGCCAAGATGTGAGGGATATAGGCCTTAGATGTGAGGGATATAGGCCTTAGATTTTCTAGATTGAGTGGTTTCCCTGGCTTAGGTATGAAAATTACCTTAGCGGTTTTCCACTGTTTGGGAATCTCACCCTGGCAATTAGGTTTGCAGCCTTCGGGCTGCGGCCGTGTATCTGTTTTTTCAGCCAGCGTCCGTTCCGGCGGACGCGGTTGTTGCGACGCGCGTCTTTCTCTTTTACTCTGGGTGCGTTCCAATTCTCAAGACGTCCAACAAGACGTCTAGTGTGACGTCTAAGAAGCCGTCTACATGTCTACATATTGGAACGTGTCTACTTCACGCGCCGCCTTGCGGCATATAAACTGAACTAACATTTGCGAATAGTTGCACCCCTATGTTATTTAATATTCTTAATAAAACAAGTTAAAAACGCTCTGTTAGTAGTTTGCTAGTTTTTATTTTATTTTTTTTCTGCAATAATGGTGCGTTCATCGCTACCGCTTCAGCAGACGATCTCACCTGCATAGCAGACGATCTCACCCGCATGATTTCCTCTCGCGCGATTCACAAATATAATCGTAGGTCCACAAAGACGGCTTTATTTGCCGCCAGTTCCTATAAAAATCAACTTAACGGAATGACTGACACTTGAAAGATGGTGCGTCTCCGGGCCTCCAGTGCCCGCCAAGAGCACGGCTCACTCAGCTCTGACTGCACCAAATGCTCCGCCATCTTTAGACAGGAAGTTAGCCTGCATCGATGTTGACTTCGGCGAAGCAGTCTTCTTAGACGGCTTTGTGAGAAATGGAACGCGTCTCAAAATGGCGGCTGTCCGGCAAGACGTCTAAGTAGACGTCTACTCGGGAGAATTGGAACGCACCCTCTGTCCTCTTATCTTTCAACTCTGTTCTGTCAGAACGTGGCAGCGGTGGTGGCTCGGCTTGAGCCAGTTGGCAGGCCCGTGCACTTTTCCTTTTCATCCTTCTCTCAGTCGCAACCAACCAACCAGGCACAGAAGCACATGACCTACCGGGCGCAACCTCGCCTCCAAAAACGGCGCTGCTGAAGGTTGTGGGTTTCTACGTGGACACAGGCCACCACCCACCGCGGGTTCGAGCTTCGCGCGAGCCAAGGGCCCCGATCAGCCGTCACCACACACCACTGGGACACCGATGCAGTGCACTCAGCCTCCGCTGGGAGGAGAGCGATTCGCCGCAAAGAAATAGGCCTCCAAGTTCACAAAGGAGACGTTTATTCACATCGTCCTCCAGCTGATACACACACACTCAATAGTCACCCCGTCCCGGGGGCGCGCGAGGAGCAAGGCTCCGCTGCGCGCACGAAGCGACTCGAGTAATGCGCACCGCTAGCACGCCGCTGCAGGAGAATGTCCCCGCGGCAGTGCTGTGATCTCTCTCTCGTGCGACCGTTGGGCCGGTTGCGAGAGAGAGTGGGCAATCAACGCAAGGTACGCCTGTCTGAGGTCGCTGGACCCCGCTGGACAGGCTCGAGCCGCTGCAGGTCAGAGGACACGTGCGGGCGGGCTCGAGTAAGCACTGGTCCGAGCGGCAAAGGCCGGCACGGACAAAACAGTAACGTACGCACCTTACGCTGTCTCGGAGGGATCTCTCTCTCTCTGGGCCCCGCTCGGACGGTCGCGGGATGCGCGGCCGCCAAAACGGGTCCCGGATTCCCGCCAAAAGGCGCCAATGGCAAAGGCCCTTGGGGAGCCGGGGCGGAGCTGTGGCTAAATGACAGTGATTAGTCACCCAGCCGCCTCTCCACCGCCTGAGGCGGGAGCAAGGGAAAGAGGAGAAACAACGCGGGCGGCCGGCACAGCCGCGCAAAGGCGACGGCGGAAAGCCAGATTCCCACATCCCCCTCTCCTTCAATGCCCTCCTACCCATCGGCAAAGCACGCGGTCAAAATAAAGAAATCAATACACAAAAAATAAGCTACACTTCAGTTCCAAAATAAAGAAATGAATACACAAAAAAAACTAGATACACTTCAGTTCCAAAATAAAGAAATGCATACAAAAATAGCTCCTCTTCAGTTCCTAAATAAAGAAATGAATACACAAAAAAAAACTAGCTACACTTCAGTTCCAGCCAGAACAATGTAAAAAAAAACAAAGGAAAAACAAGGCGAACAACACTTGCATACGCTTCAGTAAATCAAAACAGCTTGCAGATTATATACACGGTACACAAGAAGATGTGAATACAACTGTACAACTATGTTACAGGTGGATGCCAGCCTCAAAGTTCGGTGGCGAGGCCCAGTGGGCCTGTCGGCGACTCACCGCTCGCAGACTTCAAGTTGAACAGGTTGGGAGGGCCGACGACTTATGGCGGTCTTCTTTCCGTTGATGTAGGGTGCGTTGATGACGACGGGGCCGCGGCAGAGCACTGACCTCGCGCCCTTGGACACGACATCACGTTCGGGCACAAGACAGTTAGTGCACCCCCTTCACGCCGGCTGAAACGGGCGAGGACGTTCGGCGGCGTCCTGATGTGTAACCTTGGCCACAGCGAGGGGTCCTTCTCATCCTCGCGCTCACGCAGACGCACACAACGGCACAACTCACAGGCGTCGCCTTGCCTCATGGTTACGCGCGCACACAGTCACAGCCACAACCACGCATACACCGGCAAGTGCGCGGACGCTGGTCGGCAACAACGATCCCCTCATCAGAAGCGTCCAGAGGCGCCGCGGCGAGGGTCAAAGGGTGCGCTTTCCGCCCCCCCATCGCCCCAACCGCCCCGCCAACTTCCCCTCCATACGGGCCGCACAAAACTCGCACCGCGACACACGGCTCCTTAACGAGCCAACCACCCACAGTCGGGCCGGAAATGAGAAAAAGGCGCGCTGTACAAACGACACCTAATCCAATCTATTCCTTCTAGAAGATAAGAGCAAGCACGAGCGGGCTGAAGTTTGCCTATGTACATCTCGGTACGTTAGAACGAAAACAGATGTACAAGCGGGGAAACGAAAGTGGCTAGAAGCTGACTCAAACAAAACAAATAAATAAACTGATAAACACACAAGGCTGGAACTGAGCATGCTGCAAAAACAAAAAAAAAAATAACACACCGTGCTTCGCCTGGGTAGGGCCCGACGAGAAAGCTCGCCAGCTAGCTGAGGCTGCCTGTCTTCGGTTGCGGAAAAGTCCGCCGTCCGGCATCAATCACACAGGTGACCGTCGCCTCAGATTGTACCGGTGCTCCGTACGCCTGCGTTCCGCAGCACCAGTTGTGCCTTTACACTTGCCTTTGATACCAATGGGTACCGGCGCAAGCTCATCAGACCGTGACGCGTAGGCCTTCAGGTCAATGAACCCCTGCTTGCTCCTGGGGAAAGGCCCCATCAAATCGCAGGTGGCCATCTGCCACGGACGCACACTGTCAATCGGTTTCATCATTCCAGGCGGCTTGCCACCCCGTGACTTCACCGCTTGACAGACATGGCAGGAACGGCAATAGCGGATAATGTCACGCTTCATGCCGGGCCACGTCACCGATTGACTCAGTTTCGCAAAAACTTTGGAGTCACTCAGATGACCGGCCAGTGGTTCGTCATGAGAGAATCGCAAAAGTGCGCCTCTTACCCCCGTATTCACAAACCACACTTGCCCTTATCTTTAGCGCCCCTTCACTTTTCTGCTCCTTAACGCGTTTCAGAAACAGACCTTACCCTTAACGGTCCCCTTTAGCCCAACTTAAAATTCAGGTAGAGGGAGCCATTTAAGGTGCCAACCCAGGCACCTTAAACTGCTCCTTACCACAATTCAACATGGCGGCGTGCTACGATGACGACTTCAGTGATGCTGAATTCCAATGGCAGATCGAGACCGCTCCGTCGGATCGCATACGGAGCGCGTAGATTTGCCACCTCCCATTTTGCGATTGGAATGCTAGTGCTCCCTCGGGAGCGGGACGCCAGCGCCGCAGCGGCGAGCCGCGGAAACTAGGCGCGCCGCCGGAGCGGACGCCCTTCTAGCTTCGTGTTCGAGTGCGACAGGAGTTGCGCGAGGCGCGATCTCCGCGTTGACAGACGCCGTCTCGGCGAAACAAAAAGGAGGTAGTACGAAGGCCGTAATGTAAAACCAAAACCAAAGCGTATGTACAGGATGGTCCACTCTCCGTGAACACGCGAGTATGCGGCCGCGGTCTTCGGAGAGCCAGTGAGTCTGTCCCTACCGTTCACGAAAGAAGTGGCGGACGACGCGCAGGCAAGTTGCTCCTGCTCGATTTTCCAGCCTTGCGACTGCGAGACGCAAGCCGCTGAACCAATCAGCGAGACAGTCGAGCTTTCGGCAACGACGCCGCCCGCGGACACGCCGAGCGACGAACTGCCGAGCGACGAACTGCGCTGCCCCCCGGCAAACGTTTCTCCCTGGCTGCCGTAGTCGTCGCTAAGCCTAACTGTTTTTCATCGATGCCGCAGCTGAGGGCGCTTCGGAATTGGTCAGCGTCCAGAGACCTTGTAAACGTGTCGCAGCCGACAGCTTCCCGGATTGTAACTCGATTGTCGAACATGATTGTCGAACCGACGTCGAGAAGCAAACACTCGCAAAAGAGGCGGGCGACGTGAAATCAACAAGCACATTATTGTGACGGCTACACTACAGGGTGGCCTGCAAAAGAAGAAAAAATGTCAAAATCGGAAATTGTTTGCCTAAAATCTCTGATGCTTACTTGCAAGCGTGCTAGGAGAAATTTTTATTCACTTTTTGTCGTAGGAATAAATTATACGTGTATCTCCAGATGATTCCAACATAAAAACGCGAGTAGCCTCGCTCCCATATCACCAACATTTTCGGATAGGAGCCCCTTTTCGTAAGGCGCCCTTAAAATCGCGTAAGGTTGGTTTTTGAGGCTGACTTCAGCCTTATCTTACGTTTCAACTTAGGCCGTCCTTGCCGAAGGCCCACTTAACGCTTTAAGGAAAGGAACATTTGTGAATACGGGGGTTAGACTTTTGGGGATAACCACCTAGAACGGGTCGATGGACTCGTCATCGGTGGCTATGTGCTTCAGCACGAGCCCGTCATGGTCCAGCAAATATGACTCCCCGGGGTTCGCCGCGACACACGCTGGCTTCTGCCCCCCTGCGCCCGCTACAATACAAGTAGCGTCACGGCGCTCCGTCTCCCTGAGACCGTCGCTCACCTCGCGACAAAAGGGGTCATTTTGCTGGGCTTTCAGTAGCTCTTACGGCTGAAAACGATTCCAGTCATCCCAGAGGGGTGCATGGTCTCGTCCCCACTCAGGTTTGCAGCCAAAATTTCCGTTCGCGTCGGCACCTCCGAGGCGCTCACGAAGAGCTTTGCCTCTCGTCCGCTTTGCGAAGCGCTGCTCGCCTGGTTAGCGGAATGGGTTAACCCGTTTGCGGGTTCCCCCTCCTTGCCGCCCGGCGGCTCGTCCGCTGTTTCGCCCCCTCCGCCTACAGGCGTCAAGGCGCCGCTGGCGAGTGGGGCACGGGATAGCGCGTCAGCTACCACGTTTGTGCTCCCCTTTCGACACTGCACGGAAAAGTCGTAATGCTGTATCAGGAGAGCCCAGCGCGCCAGCCGACCCGCAGGCTCGCGGAGCCGCATCAGCCAACTGAGCGCACTGCACCCCTGCCTCAGTGGAGGCTTGGGCGGGCTACACGAACGAGGGAGGCAAGGCTCCTAGTTCGATGAGCGGCGTGGTTTCCACAGGGAACCGGGCCAGCGCCTCGCCGTTCCCAGAGCAGAATTGACTGCTCGCGGGGCACGGCTGCTGCTGTTCGAAACTGCCGGTTGCGGCAGCGTGACACGAACTGCTTTCGCACTGGGCGGAAAGCTTGCACAGCTGAGGCATGCGACCAGCGGATGCACCGCAGGGTGCTTCCGATACAGCTCCAATGGGAGCCGCGTGGTCGACATTTTGGGTTGTGTCGCCGTAAACCCCAATGGGGGCCGCGGCCAACCACGGTGTCTAGCTATTCGAAGGAACAGCAGCCAGCGGATCAAACGACGCTACAACTCCGTAGGGAGCCGACATGTAGCTGCCGAGTGCCGCGCTGGGGGTGGTAGACACGGTGCGCAAGCGTGATCGTCAAGGCGACCTGCTCGGCTAATGTGCCATCAAAGGCGTAAGCGCCAATGACTTAGCACGTTGGGCGCCAGTTGTGGGTTTCTACGTGGACACAGGCCACCACCCACCGCGGGTTCGAGCTTCGCGCGAGCCAAGGGCCCCGATCAGCCGTCACCACACACCACTGGGACACCGATGCAGTGCACTCAGCCTCCGCTGGGAGGAGAGCGATTCGCCGCAAAGAAATAGGCCTCCAAGTTCACAAAGGAGACGTTTATTCACATCGTCCTCCAGCTGATACACACACACTCAATAGTCACCCCGTCCCGGGGGCGCGCGAGGAGCAAGGCTCCGCTGCGCGCACGAAGCGACTCGAGTAATGCGCACCGCTAGCACGCCGCTGCAGGAGAATGTCCCCGCGGCAGTGCTGTGATCTCTCTCTCGTGCGACCGTTGGGCCGGTTGCGAGAGAGAGTGGGCAATCAACGCAAGGTACGCCTGTCTGAGGTCGCTGGACCCCGCTGGACAGGCTCGAGCCGCTGCAGGTCAGAGGACACGTGCGGGCGGGCTCGAGTAAGCACTGGTCCGAGCGGCAAAGGCCGGCACGGACAAAACAGTAACGTACGCACCTTACGCTGTCTCGGAGGGATCTCTCTCTCTCTGGGCCCCGCTCGGACGGTCGCGGGATGCGCGGCCGCCAAAACGGGTCCCGGATTCCCGCCAAAAGGCGCCAATGGCAAAGGCCCTTGGGGAGCCGGGGCGGAGCTGTGGCTAAATGACAGTGATTAGTCACCCAGCCGCCTCTCCACCGCCTGAGGCGGGAGCAAGGGAAAGAGGAGAAACAACGCGGGCGGCCGGCACAGCCGCGCAAAGGCGACGGCGGAAAGCCAGATTCCCACATCCCCCTCTCCTTAAATGCCCTCCTACCCATCGGCAAAGCACGCGGTCAAAATAAAGAAATCAATACACAAAAAAATAAGCTACACTTCAGTTCCAAAATAAAGAAATGAATACACAAAAAAAACTAGATACACTTCAGTTCCAAAATAAAGAAATGCATACAAAAATAGCTCCTCTTCAGTTCCAAAATAAAGAAATGAATACACAAAAAAAAAACTAGCTACACTTCAGTTCCAGCCAGAACAATGTAAAAAAAAACAAAGGAAAAACAAGGCGAACAACACTTGCATACGCTTCAGTAAATCAAAACAGCTTGCAGATTATATACACGGTACACAAGAAGATGTGAATACAACTGTACAACTATGTTACAGGTGGATGCCAGCCTCAAAGTTCGGTGGCGAGGCCCAGTGGGCCTGTCGGCGACTCACCGCTCGCAGACTTCAAGTTGAACAGGTTGGGAGGGCCGACGACTTATGGCGGTCTTCTTTCCGTTGATGTAGGGTGCGTTGATGACGACGGGGCCGCGGCAGAGCACTGACCTCGCGCCCTTGGACACGACATCACGTTCGGGCACAAGACAGTTAGTGCACCCCCTTCACGCCGGCTGAAACGGGCGAGGACGTTCGGCGGCGTCCTGATGTGTAACCTTGGCCACAGCGAGGGGTCCTTCTCATCCTCGCGCTCACGCAGACGCACACAACGGCACAACTCACAGGCGTCGCCTTGCCTCATGGTTACGCGCGCACACAGTCACAGCCACAACCACGCATACACCGGCAAGTGCGCGGACGCTGGTCGGCAACAACGATCCCCTCATCAGAAGCGTCCAGAGGCGCCGCGGCGAGGGTCAAAGGGTGCGCTTTCCGCCCCCCCATCGCCCCAACCGCCCCGCCAACTTCCCCTCCATACGGGCCGCACAAAACTCGCACCGCGACACACGGCTCCTTAACGAGCCAACCACCCACAGTCGGGCCGGAAATGAGAAAAAGGCGCGCTGTACAAACGACACCTAATCCAATCTATTCCTTCTAGAAGATAAGAGCAAGCACGAGCGGGCTGAAGTTTGCCTATGTACATCTCGGTACGTTAGAACGAAAACAGATGTACAAGCGGGGAAACGAAAGTGGCTAGAAGCTGACTCAAACAAAACAAATAAATAAACTGATAAACACACAAGGCTGGAACTGAGCATGCTGCAAAAACAAAAAAAAAATAACACACCGTGCTTCGCCTGGGTAGGGCCCGACGAGAAAGCTCGCCAGCTAGCTGAGGCTGCCTGTCTTCGGTTGCGGAAAAGTCCGCCGTCCGGCATCAATCACACAGGTGACCGTCGCCTCAGATTGTACCGGTGCTCCGTACGCCTGCGTTCCGCAGCACCAGTTGTGCCTTTACACTTGCCTTTGATACCAATGGGTACCGGCGCAAGCTCATCAGACCGTGACGCGTAGGCCTTCAGGTCAATGAACCCCTGCTTGCTCCTGGGGAAAGGCCCCATCAAATCGCAGGTGGCCATCTGCCACGGACGCACACTGTCAATCGGTTTCATCATTCCAGGCGGCTTGCCACCCCGTGACTTCACCGCTTGACAGACATGGCAGGAACGGCAATAGCGGATAATGTCACGCTTCATGCCGGGCCACGTCACCGATTGACTCAGTTTCGCAAAAACTTTGGAGTCACTCAGATGACCGGCCAGTGGTTCGTCATGAGAGAATCGCAAAAGTGCGCCTCTTACCCCCGTATTCACAAACCACACTTGCCCTTATCTTTAGCGCCCCTTCACTTTTCTGCTCCTTAACGCGTTTCAGAAACAGACCTTACCCTTAACGGTCCCCTTTAGCCCAACTTAAAATTCAGGTAGAGGGAGCCATTTAAGGTGCCAACCCAGGCACCTTAAACTGCTCCTTACCACAATTCAACATGGCGGCGTGCTACGATGACGACTTCAGTGATGCTGAATTCCAATGGCAGATCGAGACCGCTCCGTCGGATCGCATACGGAGCGCGTAGATTTGCCACCTCCCATTTTGCGATTGGAATGCTAGTGCTCCCTCGGGAGCGGGACGCCAGCGCCGCAGCGGCGAGCCGCGGAAACTAGGCGCGCCGCCGGAGCGGACGCCCTTCTAGCTTCGTGTTCGAGTGCGACAGGAGTTGCGCGAGGCGCGATCTCCGCGTTGACAGACGCCGTCTCGGCGAAACAAAAAGGAGGTAGTACGAAGGCCGTAATGTAAAACCAAAACCAAAGCGTATGTACAGGATGGTCCACTCTCCGTGAACACGCGAGTATGCGGCCGCGGTCTTCGGAGAGCCAGTGAGTCTGTCCCTACCGTTCACGAAAGAAGTGGCGGACGACGCGCAGGCAAGTTGCTCCTGCTCGATTTTCCAGCCTTGCGACTGCGAGACGCAAGCCGCTGAACCAATCAGCGAGACAGTCGAGCTTTCGGCAACGACGCCGCCCGCGGACACGCCGAGCGACGAACTGCCGAGCGACGAACTGCGCTGCCCCCCGGCAAACGTTTCTCCCTGGCTGCCGTAGTCGTCGCTAAGCCTAACTGTTTTTCATCGATGCCGCAGCTGAGGGCGCTTCGGAATTGGTCAGCGTCCAGAGACCTTGTAAACGTGTCGCAGCCGACAGCTTCCCGGATTGTAACTCGATTGTCGAACATGATTGTCGAACCGACGTCGAGAAGCAAACACTCGCAAAAGAGGCGGGCGACGTGAAATCAACAAGCACATTATTGTGACGGCTACACTACAGGGTGGCCTGCAAAAGAAGAAAAAATGTCAAAATCGGAAATTGTTTGCCTAAAATCTCTGATGCTTACTTGCAAGCGTGCTAGGAGAAATTTTTATTCACTTTTTGTCGTAGGAATAAATTATACGTGTATCTCCAGATGATTCCAACATAAAAACGCGAGTAGCCTCGCTCCCATATCACCAACATTTTCGGATAGGAGCCCCTTTTCGTAAGGCGCCCTTAAAATCGCGTAAGGTTGGTTTTTGAGGCTGACTTCAGCCTTATCTTACGTTTCAACTTAGGCCGTCCTTGCCGAAGGCCCACTTAACGCTTTAAGGAAAGGAACATTTGTGAATACGGGGGTTAGACTTTTGGGGATAACCACCTAGAACGGGTCGATGGACTCGTCATCGGTGGCTATGTGCTTCAGCACGAGCCCGTCATGGTCCAGCAAATATGACTCCCCGGGGTTCGCCGCGACACACGCTGGCTTCTGCCCCCCTGCGCCCGCTACAATACAAGTAGCGTCACGGCGCTCCGTCTCCCTGAGACCGTCGCTCACCTCGCGACAAAAGGGGTCATTTTGCTGGGCTTTCAGTAGCTCTTACGGCTGAAAACGATTCCAGTCATCCCAGAGGGGTGCATGGTCTCGTCCCCACTCAGGTTTGCAGCCAAAATTTCCGTTCGCGTCGGCACCTCCGAGGCGCTCACGAAGAGCTTTGCCTCTCGTCCGCTTTGCGAAGCGCTGCTCGCCTGGTTAGCGGAATGGGTTAACCCGTTTGCGGGTTCCCCCTCCTTGCCGCCCGGCGGCTCGTCCGCTGTTTCGCCCCCTCCGCCTACAGGCGTCAAGGCGCCGCTGGCGAGTGGGGCACGGGATAGCGCGTCAGCTACCACGTTTGTGCTCCCCTTTCGACACTGCACGGAAAAGTCGTAATGCTGTATCAGGAGAGCCCAGCGCGCCAGCCGACCCGCAGGCTCGCGGAGCCGCATCAGCCAACTGAGCGCACTGCACCCCTGCCTCAGTGGAGGCTTGGGCGGGCTACACGAACGAGGGAGGCAAGGCTCCTAGTTCGATGAGCGGCGTGGTTTCCACAGGGAACCGGGCCAGCGCCTCGCCGTTCCCAGAGCAGAATTGACTGCTCGCGGGGCACGGCTGCTGCTGTTCGAAACTGCCGGTTGCGGCAGCGTGACACGAACTGCTTTCGCACTGGGCGGAAAGCTTGCACAGCTGAGGCATGCGACCAGCGGATGCACCGCAGGGTGCTTCCGATACAGCTCCAATGGGAGCCGCGTGGTCGACATTTTGGGTTGTGTCGCCGTAAACCCCAATGGGGGCCGCGGCCAACCACGGTGTCTAGCTATTCGAAGGAACAGCAGCCAGCGGATCAAACGACGCTACAACTCCGTAGGGAGCCGACATGTAGCTGCCGAGTGCCGCGCTGGGGGTGGTAGACACGGTGCGCAAGCGTGATCGTCAAGGCGACCTGCTCGGCTAATGTGCCATCAAAGGCGTAAGCGCCAATGACTTAGCACGTTGGGCGCCAGTTGTGGGTTTCTACGTGGACACAGGCCACCACCCACCGCGGGTTCGAGCTTCGCGCGAGCCAAGGGCCCCGATCAGCCGTCACCACACACCACTGGGACACCGATGCAGTGCACTCAGCCTCCGCTGGGAGGAGAGCGATTCGCCGCAAAGAAATAGGCCTCCAAGTTCACAAAGGAGACGTTTATTCACATCGTCCTCCAGCTGATACACACACACTCAATAGTCACCCCGTCCCGGGGGCGCGCGAGGAGCAAGGCTCCGCTGCGCGCACGAAGCGACTCGAGTAATGCGCACCGCTAGCACGCCGCTGCAGGAGAATGTCCCCGCGGCAGTGCTGTGATCTCTCTCTCGTGCGACCGTTGGGCCGGTTGCGAGAGAGAGTGGGCAATCAACGCAAGGTACGCCTGTCTGAGGTCGCTGGACCCCGCTGGACAGGCTCGAGCCGCTGCAGGTCAGAGGACACGTGCGGGCGGGCTCGAGTAAGCACTGGTCCGAGCGGCAAAGGCCGGCACGGACAAAACAGTAACGTACGCACCTTACGCTGTCTCGGAGGGATCTCTCTCTCTCTGGGCCCCGCTCGGACGGTCGCGGGATGCGCGGCCGCCAAAACGGGTCCCGGATTCCCGCCAAAAGGCGCCAATGGCAAAGGCCCTTGGGGAGCCGGGGCGGAGCTGTGGCTAAATGACAGTGATTAGTCACCCAGCCGCCTCTCCACCGCCTGAGGCGGGAGCAAGGGAAAGAGGAGAAACAACGCGGGCGGCCGGCACAGCCGCGCAAAGGCGACGGCGGAAAGCCAGATTCCCACATCCCCCTCTCCTTAAATGCCCTCCTACCCATCGGCAAAGCACGCGGTCAAAATAAAGAAATCAATACACAAAAAAATAAGCTACACTTCAGTTCCAAAATAAAGAAATGAATACACAAAAAAAACTAGATACACTTCAGTTCCAAAATAAAGAAATGCATACAAAAATAGCTCCTCTTCAGTTCCAAAATAAAGAAATGAATACACAAAAAAAAACTAGCTACACTTCAGTTCCAGCCAGAACAATGTAAAAAAAAACAAAGGAAAAACAAGGCGAACAACACTTGCATACGCTTCAGTAAATCAAAACAGCTTGCAGATTATATACACGGTACACAAGAAGATGTGAATACAACTGTACAACTATGTTACAGGTGGATGCCAGCCTCAAAGTTCGGTGGCGAGGCCCAGTGGGCCTGTCGGCGACTCACCGCTCGCAGACTTCAAGTTGAACAGGTTGGGAGGGCCGACGACTTATGGCGGTCTTCTTTCCGTTGATGTAGGGTGCGTTGATGACGACGGGGCCGCGGCAGAGCACTGACCTCGCGCCCTTGGACACGACATCACGTTCGGGCACAAGACAGTTAGTGCACCCCCTTCACGCCGGCTGAAACGGGCGAGGACGTTCGGCGGCGTCCTGATGTGTAACCTTGGCCACAGCGAGGGGTCCTTCTCATCCTCGCGCTCACGCAGACGCACACAACGGCACAACTCACAGGCGTCGCCTTGCCTCATGGTTACGCGCGCACACAGTCACAGCCACAACCACGCATACACCGGCAAGTGCGCGGACGCTGGTCGGCAACAACGATCCCCTCATCAGAAGCGTCCAGAGGCGCCGCGGCGAGGGTCAAAGGGTGCGCTTTCCGCCCCCCCATCGCCCCAACCGCCCCGCCAACTTCCCCTCCATACGGGCCGCACAAAACTCGCACCGCGACACACGGCTCCTTAACGAGCCAACCACCCACAGTCGGGCCGGAAATGAGAAAAAGGCGCGCTGTACAAACGACACCTAATCCAATCTATTCCTTCTAGAAGATAAGAGCAAGCACGAGCGGGCTGAAGTTTGCCTATGTACATCTCGGTACGTTAGAACGAAAACAGATGTACAAGCGGGGAAACGAAAGTGGCTAGAAGCTGACTCAAACAAAACAAATAAATAAACTGATAAACACACAAGGCTGGAACTGAGCATGCTGCAAAAACAAAAAAAAAAATAACACACCGTGCTTCGCCTGGGTAGGGCCCGACGAGAAAGCTCGCCAGCTAGCTGAGGCTGCCTGTCTTCGGTTGCGGAAAAGTCCGCCGTCCGGCATCAATCACACAGGTGACCGTCGCCTCAGATTGTACCGGTGCTCCGTACGCCTGCGTTCCGCAGCACCAGTTGTGCCTTTACACTTGCCTTTGATACCAATGGGTACCGGCGCAAGCTCATCAGACCGTGACGCGTAGGCCTTCAGGTCAATGAACCCCTGCTTGCTCCTGGGGAAAGGCCCCATCAAATCGCAGGTGGCCATCTGCCACGGACGCACACTGTCAATCGGTTTCATCATTCCAGGCGGCTTGCCACCCCGTGACTTCACCGCTTGACAGACATGGCAGGAACGGCAATAGCGGATAATGTCACGCTTCATGCCGGGCCACGTCACCGATTGACTCAGTTTCGCAAAAACTTTGGAGTCACTCAGATGACCGGCCAGTGGTTCGTCATGAGAGAATCGCAAAAGTGCGCCTCTTACCCCCGTATTCACAAACCACACTTGCCCTTATCTTTAGCGCCCCTTCACTTTTCTGCTCCTTAACGCGTTTCAGAAACAGACCTTACCCTTAACGGTCCCCTTTAGCCCAACTTAAAATTCAGGTAGAGGGAGCCATTTAAGGTGCCAACCCAGGCACCTTAAACTGCTCCTTACCACAATTCAACATGGCGGCGTGCTACGATGACGACTTCAGTGATGCTGAATTCCAATGGCAGATCGAGACCGCTCCGTCGGATCGCATACGGAGCGCGTAGATTTGCCACCTCCCATTTTGCGATTGGAATGCTAGTGCTCCCTCGGGAGCGGGACGCCAGCGCCGCAGCGGCGAGCCGCGGAAACTAGGCGCGCCGCCGGAGCGGACGCCCTTCTAGCTTCGTGTTCGAGTGCGACAGGAGTTGCGCGAGGCGCGATCTCCGCGTTGACAGACGCCGTCTCGGCGAAACAAAAAGGAGGTAGTACGAAGGCCGTAATGTAAAACCAAAACCAAAGCGTATGTACAGGATGGTCCACTCTCCGTGAACACGCGAGTATGCGGCCGCGGTCTTCGGAGAGCCAGTGAGTCTGTCCCTACCGTTCACGAAAGAAGTGGCGGACGACGCGCAGGCAAGTTGCTCCTGCTCGATTTTCCAGCCTTGCGACTGCGAGACGCAAGCCGCTGAACCAATCAGCGAGACAGTCGAGCTTTCGGCAACGACGCCGCCCGCGGACACGCCGAGCGACGAACTGCCGAGCGACGAACTGCGCTGCCCCCCGGCAAACGTTTCTCCCTGGCTGCCGTAGTCGTCGCTAAGCCTAACTGTTTTTCATCGATTCCGCAGCTGAGGGCGCTTCGGAATTGGTCAGCGTCCAGAGACCTTGTAAACGTGTCGCAGCCGACAGCTTCCCGGATTGTAACTCGATTGTCGAACATGATTGTCGAACCGACGTCGAGAAGCAAACACTCGCAAAAGAGGCGGGCGACGTGAAATCAACAAGCACATTATTGTGACGGCTACACTACAGGGTGGCCTGCAAAAGAAGAAAAAATGTCAAAATCGGAAATTGTTTGCCTAAAATCTCTGATGCTTACTTGCAAGCGTGCTAGGAGAAATTTTTATTCACTTTTTGTCGTAGGAATAAATTATACGTGTATCTCCAGATGATTCCAACATAAAAACGCGAGTAGCCTCGCTCCCATATCACCAACATTTTCGGATAGGAGCCCCTTTTCGTAAGGCGCCCTTAAAATCGCGTAAGGTTGGTTTTTGAGGCTGACTTCAGCCTTATCTTACGTTTCAACTTAGGCCGTCCTTGCCGAAGGCCCACTTAACGCTTTAAGGAAAGGAACATTTGTGAATACGGGGGTTAGACTTTTGGGGATAACCACCTAGAACGGGTCGATGGACTCGTCATCGGTGGCTATGTGCTTCAGCACGAGCCCGTCATGGTCCAGCAAATATGACTCCCCGGGGTTCGCCGCGACACACGCTGGCTTCTGCCCCCCTGCGCCCGCTACAATACAAGTAGCGTCACGGCGCTCCGTCTCCCTGAGACCGTCGCTCACCTCGCGACAAAAGGGGTCATTTTGCTGGGCTTTCAGTAGCTCTTACGGCTGAAAACGATTCCAGTCATCCCAGAGGGGTGCATGGTCTCGTCCCCACTCAGGTTTGCAGCCAAAATTTCCGTTCGCGTCGGCACCTCCGAGGCGCTCACGAAGAGCTTTGCCTCTCGTCCGCTTTGCGAAGCGCTGCTCGCCTGGTTAGCGGAATGGGTTAACCCGTTTGCGGGTTCCCCCTCCTTGCCGCCCGGCGGCTCGTCCGCTGTTTCGCCCCCTCCGCCTACAGGCGTCAAGGCGCCGCTGGCGAGTGGGGCACGGGATAGCGCGTCAGCTACCACGTTTGTGCTCCCCTTTCGACACTGCACGGAAAAGTCGTAATGCTGTATCAGGAGAGCCCAGCGCGCCAGCCGACCCGCAGGCTCGCGGAGCCGCATCAGCCAACTGAGCGCACTGCACCCCTGCCTCAGTGGAGGCTTGGGCGGGCTACACGAACGAGGGAGGCAAGGCTCCTAGTTCGATGAGCGGCGTGGTTTCCACAGGGAACCGGGCCAGCGCCTCGCCGTTCCCAGAGCAGAATTGACTGCTCGCGGGGCACGGCTGCTGCTGTTCGAAACTGCCGGTTGCGGCAGCGTGACACGAACTGCTTTCGCACTGGGCGGAAAGCTTGCACAGCTGAGGCATGCGACCAGCGGATGCACCGCAGGGTGCTTCCGATACAGCTCCAATGGGAGCCGCGTGGTCGACATTTTGGGTTGTGTCGCCGTAAACCCCAATGGGGGCCGCGGCCAACCACGGTGTCTAGCTATTCGAAGGAACAGCAGCCAGCGGATCAAACGACGCTACAACTCCGTAGGGAGCCGACATGTAGCTGCCGAGTGCCGCGCTGGGGGTGGTAGACACGGTGCGCAAGCGTGATCGTCAAGGCGACCTGCTCGGCTAATGTGCCATCAAAGGCGTAAGCGCCAATGACTTAGCACGTTGGGCGCCAGTTGTGGGTTTCTACGTGGACACAGGCCACCACCCACCGCGGGTTCGAGCTTCGCGCGAGCCAAGGGCCCCGATCAGCCGTCACCACACACCACTGGGACACCGATGCAGTGCACTCAGCCTCCGCTGGGAGGAGAGCGATTCGCCGCAAAGAAATAGGCCTCCAAGTTCACAAAGGAGACGTTTATTCACATCGTCCTCCAGCTGATACACACACACTCAATAGTCACCCCGTCCCGGGGGCGCGCGAGGAGCAAGGCTCCGCTGCGCGCACGAAGCGACTCGAGTAATGCGCACCGCTAGCACGCCGCTGCAGGAGAATGTCCCCGCGGCAGTGCTGTGATCTCTCTCTCGTGCGACCGTTGGGCCGGTTGCGAGAGAGAGTGGGCAATCAACGCAAGGTACGCCTGTCTGAGGTCGCTGGACCCCGCTGGACAGGCTCGAACCGCTGCAGGTCAGAGGACACGTGCGGGCGGGCTCGAGTAAGCACTGGTCCGAGCGGCAAAGGCCGGCACGGACAAAACAGTAACGTACGCACCTTACGCTGTCTCGGAGGTAGAGATGGGTCGCTCAGGAGCGAGCCGGATCTTTTGAGCGGCTCTTTTTTGGAGAGCGAGTGAGCGGTGGCTCAGTAAAGTGAGCGGCGGTTCTTTTGGAGAACCGGTTCTCTCTCGTTCAGTGAGCCGTGCTGACCGTGCCTAACCGTTCCGTCAGAGCAGGGTCTGCTCCAGGGTGCGATTTGCGCGCCATCTATTGAGCAGTGCGAGAAATCAACTGCATTCCCTCACTTCGCAACCAACCCCTCGCGTTCAGCTGTTTCCGCGTGTGCCCTGCCGCTGGCACCCGCGTTTTTAACTCTTTTGGCTACGGCTCACTGAACGAGAGAGAGCCGGCTCTCCAGAAGAACCGCCGCTCACTAACTGAACCACGTACGGCGCCACGGCTCACTCGTTCTCTAAAAAGAGCGGTTCAAAAGACAGCCGAAGGTGAGGGGTTGGATGCCACTCTTGCCAGGAAGGGCAGGAGAGCAGTTGCCTTCTCGCACCATGGCGCGGAATCGCAAATAGTGTACAAAGCTCTCCCCTGTCGTTATATTAACGACTCTATGCCCCTGTCCTTTCTTGCTGTCGCTCCCCTCTCCTCACTATCCTCTCCCTTTCTCTTCCATTTCCGCCGGCTTCAGCTCGGGTGCTTAAGATCTTAGATAGCAATTGCCGCGGCCGGCAACTCTTTCTTGCTTCACTTTTTTATTTTTATTTTTAAAAATAAACCACTACCACCAGAAGACCCGGCTCCGATGGAACGGTTCGGGACGTCCGCGGGCACGGCTCAGTGTGAACGAGAGAGAGAGCCGGCTTCCTCTCTCCAAAAGAAGCACGGCTCACTCAAAACATCCGGCTCACTGTTGCAGTGAGCCGGTGAGCCGCTCAAATGAGCCGGCTCACTTCAGTGAGCGGAGCCGTTCTGAGCCGCTCACTGAAGTGAGCCGTTCTGCCCATCTCTACTCGGAGGGATCTCTCTCTCTCTGGGCCCCGCTCGGACGGTCGCGGGATGCGCGGCCGCCAAAACGGGTCCCGGATTCCCGCCAAAAGGCGCCAATGGCAAAGGCCCTTGGGGAGCCGGGGCGGAGCTGTGGCTAAATGACAGTGATTAGTCACCCAGCCGCCTCTCCACCGCCTGAGGCGGCAGCAAGGGAAAGAGGAGAAACAACGCGGGCGGCCGGCACAGCCGCGCAAAGGCGACGGCGGAAAGCCAGATTCCCACAAGGTAGATTCGTCCGTGAACACTACAGTCATCGATTCTTCGGTTGTACACAAAAAATGTCTAGTGGCAAACTCCAACTCGAGCTCCTTGTTTTTTCTAGTCAAAAGTCTCCTCTGGCAAGACATTGTACTGCGGACTCCACTGAACGAAGGCGTTCTCTTATGGTAGTAAGGGATATCTAGAGGCCAAATTGATGTCGTATCTCCTCGGCTGTTATAAAAGGGTCAATCAACCTGTCAAGGACAATCAACCTGTCTTCTTCTGCGGTGGTTCGTCTCGGCCGCCCATCTCGAGCCGCGTCTCCAAGCCATGCCTCTTGGAGAAAAGCCCGAACAATGCGCGTAACGCTCCCAAGCGAGCACCCAACCTCCGCAGCCCCGCTCCTTCTTGTCCGACCTGCTTGAACAATGGTTGACTTGGACTCTTGTCGCCTCGTCGATTCGCGGCATCCTTACGTCGTCGTTGCAAATTTCATGCGAACTGCACTTGCTTTTAAACTTTTGCTATAGTGTGAAGTAGGCACTGCCACAAATCACTTTTGACAGCGCATCCCCGGCACATCTTTAAGGAAAACGGTGTTAAAGGTACCATTGCTCGCCACGCCAGCGCGAAAAAAAAAAATATCTCTGCCTCTCCCGTAACCGAGAGTAGAGTAAGCATGAAATGTTTACGGGCCTAATGTCATCTCGGTGGACACCCGAACCGCACCGTACAGGAAGGGAGGAACGCCACCACCCGTTCAGCGCGATGCCTTGCCATTTGGTTTTTTGAGGAAAGGAAATGGCGCAGTAATTCTCTGCCATCTCGGTGGACACCCGAACCGCACCGTAAAGCAAGGGAGGAACGCCACCACCCGTTCGGCGCGATGCCTTGCCCTTTGAACGCAGCGCTTCTCCCACGGGCCCCTGTGCACCTGCGCAGCTTTGCTTCGATGCGCGAAGCCCCTAAGAGATCACGTACGACAACGAAGTGTACGTGGCATTTATGTGCTTTTTGCAGGCGTTATTAGAAATCGGAAATTATAATTCCGTGCATTATCAAACGCACAGCGCGACTGATATCTTGATAAACATTGAGAAGGCACTGGCAGCAGTTATTTTTTGTGACTCGTTTGGAGACCAACCGTTGCTTGCATGCCGGTCGCGTAGGAGGGCTTAGAGAGTCTCGTTAAATCTCGTTAAGTCTCGTACGGTGCCCGGATGTTCTCGTTTCAGAGCCCGGATGACTGCAATTCAGTGCCCGGATGACTCGATTTCAGTGCCCGGATGACTCGATTTCAGTGCCCGGATGACTCGATTTCAGTGCCCGGATGACTCGATTTCAGTGCCCGGATGACTCGATTTCAGTGCCCGGATGAGTGGATTTCAATGCCCGGATGAGTGGATCTCGGTCTCGGCGTGACGTCACCACACTGCCGACAACGGGGGCTAAAAGCATTTCATGCTTAAAAATAAAACCAGATTCCACCTTAGCACATGGTTTGGCTGAGAAGAAATCTACAGGCGTTCGTTTAAGATGTTGCATTTATGATGGGTGAATGTCTAGGCGGGCTTCTTTCTGCCGGTCACCCCCACTTTAGGAAATGAAATGTTCCTGGCACTCTCAAGGCACTCTCGCTATCGGTGCACTCGGCTACAATAGCGCCGCGTGTCGCGATTTTTTGGCTCCGGTCATGATTCACTTGTGCCATTCTTTTTCCGTTGCAGCCGTACCCATGTGGCTAGTTCTGTGTCACGAAATAAGATGTTGAAGTGCGCGTATCGAACTTATATTTGACGTTGGCAATAGCTGTCTGTGTTAGGGTTTGTTTAGTCCGTGCGCTCATATAAGGCGCTTGTATTATGTTTGGCAGGCCGTATGATAAAAAAGGCCTACTCTTCACACCACTTTGCTCTCAGCAGCATCATCTCACAATAACCCTTTCGGCCCTGGCGGTGTCAATTGACAACACAAGACAAATATTACGCTCACGCCTCGGTAACACAAGAAAATACTATTAATTTTTAATAAAATAGTTCCTTAGGGATCCCTGCTGCTATCGACATCGCTGTTCACGGACTTCCATTGAGCTGTGCGGTCTAAGGAAGTAGCAGCAGCATGGGAGGCATGGAGTGAAGAAGCCGAGGTGTAGCAAATTTGTGTTTTTATCTCACTAACCATTCGTTCTTCTGTGCTCAGATTTTTATATGTTGTGTGAAACGCCTATCCAAGCTCACATTCCCGTCGTAAATATTAATGAATGCGTAGACGCTGCGTTTGAACACATTTCTGACATGTGCGATTTTGACACACCACCAGGGCTCAACGGTTGTCAGCGGTGGCCATTGAGTGATGATAGGTAATCTTTGTAGAATAGAATCTGCTAGTATTTTACCAGATGCACATATACTAACGGCCTTTTTGGACTGCTGACATGAATGTTCATTACAGGAAATGGACAAAACCTTAAGATTTGCTTTTTGATGAATTGGAAAATGGCAATTTTCGCTATCATACATGGTGAATATTCGGATTGAGCCTGGAAATGACCATGCGGATGTCGGCGAACAGCAACCGGACCAAAGGAATAGCGAGAACAAATGCACGCCTGACCTCGCGCTTTTATTCCTCTTTTTTTACCTCTCTCCTCCTCCTGTGAGCTGTCAGCATCAAGACTGAGCTGCAAGAGGCGACCGGGGTATTTACATTGAAACTCGCGCTCTGCCGCTCCTGCAGCACGTGTGGCGCGCCCTCGACGCTCTGATCAATGCAGGGTTCATGATGTAAAAAATAGCGCACAGGGAACACACGGGACGGAAAGTAAACGACGCAGACAAGCGCTAACTCGCAACTGAGGTTTATTGCTGACGCGCGCAATATAAGGTAGTCACTTTAAAAACATAAAACAAAAACAACCACAAACAGTCCCTCCTGGAAAGACCAAGTCAGAGGAAAAAATTGAAATTGAAGCATCAGGCGCCACTCATTTTTTACATCATGAACGTTATCCAACTTGCCCAACTTTCCGCTTTGCTCAATGCAGGGTGTTTGGCTGTGTTTACGTGAGAAAGCGTATTTGGTGTGCTGATAATCAGCTTCTGCTTTTCCCCGGCCGAGAGATATCCTGAACTCATAAGCCTATGGATGAGAGGGAATTTCCTGTCACCTGGCATTCGGTCAAGACACAGACACGACGAGATTATGTTCCACTTTATGAATTCTTCTATAGCAAACAGCTGATTTGAAAACAAGCGCAAGCGAGATGCAGTGTGCCGCGCGCAAGCTTAGAACTTAGATTTGCCGACCTTCGCGCTGGGCGCTAGGAAGTGCGTCGTGAAGCTCGATAGAGGAGGGCGTTACAGATTCGAGGAAAGCGTTTATCTTGACCACAGTCGCCTTCCAGGAAGGCTACGCAAGTTTTGAACATGTGAGCTGTGACGTGACGTACACAAGCTGAAACACAAACCTGGCAGGAACAAGAACGCGGAGGTATGATACAAAACGCAAGGTAAACAGGAGCGAGCGAAGTTTTTTGTGGACACTGCGAGATTATTTATCCCTTACAAAGTAAAGAAAGCTTCTTTATAGGTCTCCACACTGCAAAATAACAAATTTTTTCGTTAATTTTTTTCTTGTCGGTTGTGCACGGTTACCAAAACGGTCCCACTAGCATTTTACACCCATTGAGCCCTGATGTCCGATTTTGACACCATACCTGTAAATCGATTAATACTCACACCACAAGCTTTAAATTTTTACTGCGTGGTTATGGGGCCTTAGGCATTGTAAAAACGCGGAGCAAAAAAAATCTACGGCCAAAATAAAAATCCAGGGCTGAAAGGGATAAAACTCCCGTAACCGAGAGTAGAGTAAGCATGAAATGTTTACGGGCCTATCAAGCTGGGCAATGCTCTCTGCCTCTCTGGCGTGTTTAGCTGCCTGTCGTGCCGCCTCCTTCAGGCGCTGCTCTTCTAGCTGGGCAGTGCGCCGTGTCTCTCTGGCGTCTTTTGCTGCCTGCCGTGCCGCCGCCTTGAACCGATTTTCTTCTTCCAACAGGGCAGCGCGCTCAGCGTCTTCATGGCGTTGTTGGCAGGGGCGAGCATTCTTCTGCTGTGGCGTATCAGTCGCAAAGCGATCGCTTTCCGCAAGGCGCTTCGTACCTCTCCTTTCGACAGGCTCCATTGCTCGGCTTAAGCAGCTGTGACGGTGGCGGCATTGAAATCCAGGACGATGCAGAAGCGTACGCGGGCACGACGAGACGCAGGCCTTACAAGAATGTACAGGGTGGTCCACTCTAAGTGCGAACAGAGCTCCGCGTGGCCGCGCTCCACGGAGCGCCAGCGGATCCGGCGCGTTCGCGCATCGAAGCAAAGCCGCGCAGGCGCACAGGGGCCCGGGGCAGGAGCTTCGTGTCGTCTGCTACAGCGCTGCGCGCACCTCAAGCGAGGTGCAAGCGAGGTGCGCGCCAGCGCGGTAGCAGACGACACGAAGCTCCTCCCCCGGCCCCCTGTGCGCCTGCGCGGCTTTGCTTCGATGTGCGAAGCCCCTATCAGATCACGTATGACAACGAAGTGTATCGTGGCATTTATGTGCTTTTCGCACGCGTTATTAGAAATCGGAAATTATAATTCCGTGCATTATCAAACGCACAGCTCGAGTGATATCTTGATGAACACTGAGAAGACACTTCCAGCAGTTATTTTAGAGCGCAGCTCTTTGGCGTCCGTTCCTGGGTTTCGCGTCGTCGTCGGCGTCGGCGTCGGCCTCGTAACCAGCTCCGCCCCCAATGTAACGCTTTTCAATTGGTCGAAATGCTCGTGACGTCACAGTGCGCGAATTTCAAATGGGGCCAATTGTACTTTGGCTAGTAACCATGCAACCAATCAAAGGGATCGTATAGTGATGCTGCAACTAAGTTGGACTGAGTTTAGTTAACTGCTTAATTAATCAATTAGCCTAATTAATATAGAGGAAAATGAAGAGGTCAGAAGAAAAGAAAAGAAAAGAAAGACGCGCGCCGCAGCGACAACAGCGTCCGCGGAAGGAGACGCTGCTGAAAAAAACAGATAAGTACGAAGCCGCGTTCCCTCCACCACCACGCACTTCCCCACTCAGTAAGACGTTGCTCGTTTCATATACGTTGTGTCGAACATCCTAGACAGTTCCAACAATTGACAGGTTAATGACGGAACACTATGGATAGAAATATAAGAATATAAATATGAAATAGCCTAATTAACCTTTCTAGTTAGACCGCATAAATCAATAAAACCGAGAACGAAATTGGTCGAGTTGGGGAATCGAACCAGGGTCTCCGGAGTGCGATACGAGCACGCTAGCCACTCCGTAATGCCAGCTGAATGGTTTGGAATGAACAAAGGCGCGTCTAGCTAATACGGCGTCTTCGTTCACTCCCATCTTCCCCCTTTCCCTTACGGCGAGGTGCAGGTGTCCACCCAGATATGCGAGAGAGATACATTTCCTTTCCTCAAAAAATAAATTTACCGTCCAGCAAGGCGTACAGCCGAATTGGCGATGGCGTTCTGTGGACTCCCTGGCAGCGTTGCAAGACGCTGTCGCGTTCCACTCTTACAGGCGAAGCTTAACATGTTAACCACACATCAGTAACACACGCAGACAGCCAATGGACGCGTCATTCGCTGGCAGCACTTGATTCATCATTCACAACCACATTCTTAACGTACGCTCCCTTGCCGCACATGCCAAGGACATACACCACGATCACATTCTGCGCCATTCCTCTGTACTTTGCTTTGCTGAAACCTGGATGGATCCCGAAGAGCCTCTCGAAATCATAGATTTCCTATACTGCTGTGGTGCTCGCAGAGACCACAACAGAGCGGCGGGAGTCGCTATCTACTTGCGCACAGGTCTCTCTGCAATACCAGTCGAAATGTTTGGCACGTCACATGAACTTGGCGAACTGTGCGCCGCAAAGTTGCCCAACGGCTTGCTGGTAGTAGCTGCCTACTTCGCCCCTACCGCACTCACGAAAGACGTCGTGCACTTCCTGCAACTCGCATTAACCGTCCATCGATCCACACCGATGTTAGTAGTGGGGGACTTTAATGTTGACATAAAGACAAACAGCAATTTCCTAACACTTATGCGGGAGAACATCCCGTTTCTCTCGCTCGTAACGGCTCCCACGGCTGTGACAACCTCGCGAGGCACTTGTATAGATCTCGTCTTTGAGAATCAAGCATTGGTGTACCAAGTCGAACATATATCAGTCTATTTCTCCGACCACAAAGCTTCCTTCATGACTGTCAAGAACTGTTAGTGGAGTCTTTGTTAAAGGAATACGTGTGAAAAATAAAAAAAAAAATCTGTGATAGCGCATACATGTGTTGCTCGATTTCTTTGCCTCAATCTATCGAAAAGGTGAAACAGCTTATTTGCTGCGCTCAAATTTCGCATTAGGAAGTAACGTAATCGTCGGTAATTTTTTTGTGACTCGTTTGGAGAGCAACCGGCGCTTGTATGCCGGTCCCGTAGGAGGGCTTAGAGAGTATCGTTGAAACTCGTTAAGTCTCGTACGGTGCCCGGATGTTCTCGTTTCAGAGCCCGGATAAGTGGGATTCAGTGCCGGGATGTTGGCTCTCGGTCTCGGCGTGACGTCACCACACTGCCGACAACGGGAGCTAAAAGCATTTCATGCTTAAAATAGTCGCCAGTGCAGAGGAAGACCAAGTGGTTGGTTTTCTAACGTGAACGTGACTCGTAGTGAATTGCTTCTGAACCATATGACAGTGCAGAATGGGACAGTGCCAGCAAAGCCACTTATGGACCGCAAAAATGGAAGCTGGCGCACGTGACCTCCTGAATTTTAATGCGAAATGATTTTATGAACCGTTGAGTGGAAAAACCGGTGCCGTGCGTCCGATGGCGTTGGTTTAGTGTGATGTGATGCATAGAAGCATGAGAGCTGCACTGATTAGCAACTCATGGGTAACATGTGAATGACTAGTTACTTCTAATTAGTGGCTGTCAATTCCTAATTGTAACTGATGAATAAAAACTTCCAGAACGCCAAAAATGCATTGAATGTAAATGAAATTGTTAGTACTTGAGTTGGAGGTGTCAACGTTGGGACTCGTAATTAGTACTTGAGTTGGAGGTGTCAACGTTGGGACTCGTAATTAGTGAATAAAGCGGCTAAAAATGCTTCGTAATAAAGGACCAAATAGTAGTACCTGATCACTGAAGAGTATTCAATGCATTAAATGTCCAAAATGCTTCGAATGTAATGAAACGAACAATATCTGAACTGGAGGTAGTAAAGGACTTTTGACACCTAATTACTGACCACTAATTAGCCATAATTAGTGTATAAAATGACAAAATGTTCCGAAGCCAAGGAAATGGAAAGTACCTGAAATAGATGTAGTAAAGGGCTAAACGGTGACGCCTAACTACCAGGCCTAATTAGTGAGAAGTAATTAGGGAATAAAACGGCTAAAATGCCCGGAATGTAATGAACTGAATGGTACTTGATCTTCAGGTAGTAAAGGAGTCAACGGCGACCGCTATTTAGTTGCCTTTCATTAGTCACAAGTAATTAATCCTTTCGGCCGGAAACAGTCTTACCGTGGGCTCGTTTTACAGGCCGCCTACTTCCACAAGCAAAGACCCTTTACTTGGCCTCTCCCGTTCGCTGTCCATTCTAGCTTCTGAACCTATCCTGTTAGGGGGCGACTTTAACTTGCCAGACATCACATGGAACAACCATTATCCTGAAGGGAATCGTTCTGCACATCATTGCGCACTGTATGAAATTGTAAATGTTTACGGGCTAAGTCAATTTGTGGACTTTTTTTTTATTTATTTATTTTTTTTTATTTATAGATACTGCGATCTTGTACAGATCATAGCAGGGTGGGACAAAACAAAATACAAGCATATAAACACACACAAATTCACAACATTTACAGGCACTTTTCAAACAGAAGTAAAGAATTTTGACTAACAGTCTCGCTATTAAGTTTGTTCCAATCAGTAATTGTCCTCGGAAAAAAAGAATATTTAAAGCAGTTATTTCGCGCGTTCAAAGGGGTGATTGTTAGTGCATGCCTTTGTCTCGTGTTATAACCTGAGGAGTAAGAAAAATAATTAGAGGTATCAACTTTATAATGTCCTTTTATAAGCTGGAAAAAAAACTTTAATCGACAAACACGATTGCGCTCAGTGACGGGGGGTAACCCACTTCGCCTCACGAGCTCACTTACAGATGCACGGCCATATGAGTTAAAAACAAATCTAGCTACTTTATGCTGTATTCGCTCTAATTTCTGAATGTTTGTTAACGTGAAAGGGTCCCAAATGATTACGGCATATTCTAGTAACGGACGGATGAGGGAATTGTACGCCAATAGACGAACACAAGATGGGGATGACTTTAGGGAGCGCCTCAAGAAAAATAGTTTCCGCATTGAGTTTGCTACTACAGCGTCTATGTGTTTTGACCACGAAAGGTTGTTAGTAATCCATAGGCCCAAATATTTATACTCTGTCACTTCTAATAATGATATGCTGTTAGTACCGTACACAAAATGAAGAGGCATTTTCTTGTTTGTAATTTTCATGAACACGGTTTTTTCAAAATTAATGCACATCTGCCATTTGTTGCACCACGCAACCACCTTCGCTAGGTCATTATTTAGACGCACCTGGTCGTCAACTGAAGACACCATTTGATACAGGACACAGTCATCCGCGTACAGCCTCACGCGAACTGAAAGATCTGCCACAATGTCATTAATAAACAACAGAAATAAGAGTGGTCCCAAAACAGATCCCTGGGGGACGCCAGACATAACCCGGACACTGCTAGAAGAAATATTGTTCAGAGTGACGAACTGACATCTGTTCGAGAGATAAGCTTTAATCCATGCAAGTATCCTGTCGTTTTTAATGTAATAACTTAATTTATGAATTAGTTTGTTATGTGACACCTTATCGAATGCTTTACGGAAATCCATGAATATTGCGTCTGTTTGTTTTCCCTGGTTAATCGACTGAGCAAAGTCATGCACAGTTTCAACTAACTGTGTACTTGTGGAAAACCCACGCCTGAAGCCATGCTGAAAATCGGTAAGTACTTTGTGCTGTTCCAAGAAACCTAATATATGTTTATGAATTATATGTTCTAAAATTTTACATGACGTGGAAGTTAGAGATATGGGTCGGTAATTCTCGATGTGTGCTTTTTTTCCGGTTTTGTGCAGAGGTTTAATCGCGGCTGTCCTCCAGTCATCCGGTGTTTCCTACGCGTGTTGGATCTAATGGTGGCAATACCTTAGATTTGCTGTTTTCTAATCGAAGTGATCTAGTACAAAACATAGTCGCCACACCTGGAATTAGCGATCATGAAGTGGTAACGGCCACAGTCGTATGCAAACGAGTAGAAGTGGTGAAGCAATGTCCCAGAAAAGTTTATATGTATGAAAAAGGTAACTATGACGCCATAATTAGGGAACTTGATTCATTTTTATGGTTTTCATAGATAGTTCCATTTCCTGTGATGTAGACGAACTGTGGACAACATTCAAGAATAAGCTGTTGTCTCTCGTTGATCAGTTTATTCCCGGAAGGCTGATGTCACCTAATAAACGAGCGGATATACCATGGATCAATAAAAGAATGCGCGCATCCATTAGAAAGAAAGCTCAGGTTTATAAAAGGTATTGTAAAACAAAAAAAACCCATCTGTGTACGCGCGACTCAGAATCCTGAGTGCAAACCTTAAGAGCGAATTAAGGGCAGCAAAGAGCTTGTACCTATCCTCATTGGCAGACAAACTAAAAACGAACCCAAAAGAAGTGTGGCGCTTTATCAAATGCAACAAAAAGGATGTTGTTGGTATTCCGGCCATTAGGGATGGCGACAATATGTTGAAAGACGACATAGCCCGAGCAGAGTGTTTCAATGCATATTTTCACTCCGTCTTCTCAGCTTGGTGCTCAGACGCAATTACGGAACAGCAGGAACAGCTTAATGCAATGCCAGATATGGTTGTAACTGATCAAGGTGTCAAATCATTGCTACAAAACCTAAATGCGCATTCCGCACCAGGTCCTGACGTCATTCATAACTATATTCTAAAACACTGTGCAGAACATATCAGTGCCTTTTTGGTTACTTTATTCAACAAGTCACTACAGACCGCGAAACTACCTATAGACTGGAAAATAGCCAATGTTACACCAGTTCACAAAAAGGGTGATCGTAGCCAGGTTTCCAATTACCGCCCCATATCTTTGACATCTGTTTGTTGCAAAACCCTGGAGCACATAATCTATTCTGGACTTGTAAAACACCTTCAAGACAACAGTTTTTTCACATCAGCGCAGCATGGCTTTCGATCAGGGCTGTCATGTGCAACGCAGCTAACTGAGTTCATTCATGACATTGCATCCGGGATGAACGACTGTTTTCAGATAGATGCTATTTTTCTAGATTTTAAGAAGGCCTTTGACGTTGTGCCGCACCACCTTCTTTTAAAAAAATGTCATGCCTTGGTCTCCCTGACTATCTGTTCGGTTGGCTACAAGATTATTTAAGGGCACGCTAGCAGCAGGTGGTAATCAATGGTGCATCATCCTCGCCTGTCGATGTTCTATCTGGAGTGCCACAGGGTTCGGTGCTCGGACCATTACTGTTCCTCATATTCATCAATGACATACCTGTCGGCCTCAGATCCACTGTCAGACTGTATGCTGACGATTGCGTTTTGTATTCCCCTGTCACGTGCCTTGATGATCTTTGTGTATTACAGGCTGACCTTGACAGAGTTTGCGAGTGGTGCTTGAAGTGGGGCATGCAATTGAATGTATCTAAGTGTTACCATGTGCAATTTACAAACAAAAAAGAAAATTCTTGCATCGTACCTTTTAAACCATGACACTATCCAAACTACTATATCTTGGTGTTATACTCACAGCATCCCTCGACTGGACAGCCCATGTTGACATGATAACTGCCAAAGCTTCTCGTCTTTTGTATTTTTTCCAACGAAATTTCAAAAGCTCTCCCCAGGTACTAAAAGAAACATTATATTTGACAAATGTCAGGCCAGTATTAGAATATGCATGTGTAGCATGGGACCCTTTCACGGGTACACTCATTGACAAGTTAGAAAGGGTACAGAAACGCGCTGCAAGGTTTGTGACTGGAAATTTTAATTTTCATATAAAGAGCTCCGAACTTCGCGACAGTATTGGTTGGAAGACTTTAGCAACCCGAAGAAAAATCTTCAGGCTGAAGTTCTTGCACAGTATTTACAAAGATTGCACCGGTATTAATAAAAACACTTATCTAAAGTAGCCATATTACATTTCGGAGAGACTCGATAACACGAAAAAGATTAATAGTTATCAATGCCGCATTAATGTATTTAAGTATTCGTTTTTCCCTAACACAATCCTGAGCTCGAATAAGCTTCCGAATGATGTGGTTTGTGCACCTGATTTCGAAAGTGCTGTTGAAGCGATAGTCTGATGTATTTTTTTTGTAGTTTTTTCCAGGTCTCGTGTGTTTACCAGCACTGTGCCATCACTCATACTAGTTGTAAACTCATTTAGTCTTCTTTTAATATGTTGTGTTATCCTTGCTGACATGTTTTCCAATATCTTCTTTGCATTTGTTATTGTATATAGTAATAACCCCCCTACAATAATGCCTCATGGGCGCTGTAGGTACTTTGAATAAATAAATAAATAAATAAAAATTAGCGAATGAACTTGGCAAAATGCTTGAAGTGTAATAAAATTAACACTACTTGAACTTGACGTAATATATGAATACTAATATCTAATTAGGAAATAATAATTAGAGTCCTAAATAACCAAAATTCTCCAAATGTAATCAGATTAGCAGTACTTGAACTGGAGGTTGTGGACGACTAAATAGTGACCCCTAATTACCGATACTTTATTGATGACGTTACTGATGACGTTACAACGCAGTGACATGAAGTTTGATTACAGGATAAGAGTTGCATGGGCTAGTGGCGTCAGAGAAAGGCCACGTGAATGTTAAGTGGTCCGCAACATCACGTGGGGGGAAGGCAAATGCCAAGTGACGATAAGGGTGAGTTAGCCGCTCGCTTCGCCCGCGCACGGTGCCCACATGAAAGTGATGAGAGTGGCGAAGCCATCCTCACGCCTCTTACTGCAGTTATGCACAGCAGCCCGGCAAACGCGAGCGCACACCACAGAAAACAATGCGTCGTACGTCCACTGCGCCCAGGCTAGGCGAAAAGTGGCGCGAACCGAAAGCAAAATCACAAGCAAAAACACAAGCTGCGCACGTTTCCATGGCAACGCCAGGGAGACCAATTGGCGTGAAGCAGAGCTTGGTGTGCAGCCAATGCCTGTTGCGCGGGGGTGCAGAGACGAGGAGGATGCGAGGAGGTCGCGCGGTGGCGGCGGCGGAGTTCTAAGAGTGGCGGTACTTTGGAATTATCAAGGTACTTTAAGAGGCGCTGCCGTCGCCCGCTATCTGCTGGGGCAGTGGCGTACATTGCGTGGAGAAGGTATTGGTGGGCGCTACGTGCGCGCCAAGCTAAGAGGAAAAGTAGCGGAGACGTACTTTGCTACTCGCTTAGCTGCGACTTCTGTAATTTCCATGCCGATAATTACTAATATACAACACAGTACATGTGTCTAAAGCACCCTTCTAAGACAACACCGTATTCACTAGGCGCGCCTTGTTCATTCCAAACCACCTAGCTGGCGGGGCTGAGTGGTTAGCGTGCTCGTCTCGCGCTGTGGTGGCCCTCGTTCGATTCCCCAACTCGATCAATTTTTTACTGGGTTTTATTTATTAATGTTTCTATGATTTTTCGCTCACGGCCAATGCCGCCGACGTCGACGGCGACGCCGGCTTTTCTGCGACGCGGGGCCCTTAACGCTATCGCGTTAAAATTGTAGGACAGATTACACTCTCGTGTAACCTGATAACACAGCGATGCTGGTTGAGTTTCGTTCGACTAATTTAACCGTGATTATAGTACGTAGAAGTATTTATTTCAGTACCATCCACGGACACCTATCGCCTCCTCTCAGAGCGGACGTCAACTAATACAATAGTTGACGTATTGGGGCGCCCCCTGACGCCCCGCTCCGGCATGGAGGTGAAAAAAACTAGGAGAGAGTGCGCTCAGCCTCTGCAAGGCATCCTCCCCTGACGCCGCTGCCGAGGGCCCTTTTGCGCACTGACTCTTGGAAAATAGGCCTTCCACAGTTACTAGACTGCCAGCCAGCGGTGCTTTTTAGTGAACGTCCGTGCTCCGATGTAGAGCAGAAGCGCGCCGCCTGTGTTGCAGCTTTGGCGGAATGCGTACCGAGCTCGAGGTTGTCTGAAGGCTCCGCGTCTCGTTTTTGGGTGCACTGTAGAAAACTGCAGGTAAACTTTTCATCAAAGGGTGCGGCCGCAACCTCGTCACTGTTCAACTGTGGTTCATAACGAGAATGGAGAGGAATTCCTTTCGTCGTTACACACACATACGGAGCATTTATTTCAGCGCATGCTATAAGCGGAGAACTCGAGAGTAGGCGAAGAAACGAGCCTCTAAAAAAGAGCGCAGCGGCTTCCAGAGCGCTCACGGCGGACGGACGTGTTTAACGAGCGCTCCGGCGCGCTGCGCAAGATTCTATTTCTCGGGCAGGCGGACTTCGGCCCGCCCATGGGCCCACCGTTCTCCGCTATTCTCGAGGCACAAGTCGTGCCGAATACGCTCGCGCACATACGCGGTTCCGTCGTGAAATGCAGCAGTGAAGTATTTCTCTCTCTCTCTCGCTGTCGAGAGAGAGTGCCGGCGGCTTTACGTCTTCCCCTGCGCGGGGTCTCCCGGCCACTGCGCACAATCACTTACAAAAAGAAGTGTATGTATACATAGCCGCGCACTCGTAGCGCCCTGTCTCGGACTAATCGCGTGCGCGGCACACTGCACTAGCGGCCGGGGTAGGGCGCCCGGCCGCGTATACCGTCCGAGGTAGCACCCACGGAGCGTTCGTGTCACGCGTGCACTACCTGGCGGAGAGCGAGCGGGAAGTCAAGCCCGCCTGCTCGATGAGCGCACAGAGGCTCACCATTGTTCTGTCTCGGGTGCGCGCACTGCCGCGCGGCCACAGGAGCGCTTCGAGACTGTCCGGGATGATTCCCAGCGCCCTGCAGGCCGCGTGAATCTCGCGACGCGGCACTGCAGAAGCGGCACAACGAAGGAGCATGTGCTCCAATGTCTCCACTGCGCCGCAGTCAGCGCACGCGTCGCTCGGGGATGGTGGCCGCTGCAGCGAGCGAGCAGTTTGCTGTCACCACGGGGTCGTCAGTGAACACAAGCAGATGGTCGCGCAGTTGTTCGTAGAGCGAGAGAGCGAAACCGAAACCGAAATCCGGCTAAGAGCTACCACTGCCTTGTCACGCGAGGGCCTATTTCCCATGATGCTTTCCATTATTTTTTTTATGACTAGGCTTCAAGATTGTGACGTCATGCTCCCTCCTAGTTTTTCTTCCTCCATGCGCTCCGGCACGGGACGCCAGGGGGGACCTCATTACTGCGAGCACAGCCACCGCTGTGCACCACTAACGGAACAACCTCCGGTTTAAACAGCATCGCTGTAAAAATTAGAGGGTTTTAGAATAGGGGGCCCCAAGTCTTCGGGGCCCGAAGTAAATAGCGGTCCCCAGCGCTGCGTACGAGTGCGCCGGTGGGTTTTAGAATAGGGGTCTCCCCTACGCCGCGGGGCCAGGCTTGCGTTTATCAATTGCAACGCCACTACGGCATATCAATAAGGTAATCATAGAAGAGTTTTTATAATATGCGTTTATTTCTTCATCAGAAACTGTTATTATTGCAGACACGCGATTTAAGAGTAAAAATTACAAGTGTGTGTTTTTACTGAGGCAGGAAGCCCAATTCGAGCGTCCCACCAAGTCATCTCTATGGCGACCAAACAATGCGTACTCGCTAAGCCTAGCAGCTTTGTAAACACGGAAGAAATCTGAAAATATGGCGCATTTCATCGCTAAAATTTTTTCGTGCGGGCATCTTCAGACAAAGCGAAAGCTTCGTGCGCCTTTGGTTTGCCATGAACTTAATACACACAGTAGCGGTGACAACGAATCTGTGGTGAAGCGAGCGGCCCCGCTTCGACGGGCGCCGCCATGTTGCATGAACGTAGAGAGCGTTGGGGCGCACGCCTGTTTGAACCTCGCGCGCTTTCTGACGTCAAACGACGCATACTCGCTAAGCCAAGCAGCACTGTAAACACAGAAGCAGTCTGAAAATCTGGGGTGTTTTATCGCTCAAATTTTGTGATTCAGACAAGTTTATACAAAGCGAAAGCTTCGTGGGCCTTTAGTTTGCCGTGAACATGGGGCTCAGCGTAGCGACAACGACGAAAGGGTGGTGAATCGAGAGGCCCCAAACTTCTTGGGGCCCTCAAAGCTTTGGGCCCCCATTCTAAAACACGGTTTCTCGTTATATATAGGTTACGTTTCTTAGGTTGGAGTGTTTGTATAATCAGCGTTCGAAGACGAGTCTTCGTTTTATCTCTCAGTGCGCGAATTGCGTCGAGGTCGAACACTCGTATGACACACCAATGATCTCGTCTTCATAGCACGTAAGCAGCCTCAAGTGCCCTCTGAATTTTTTTTTCGCTGTCCTGGCAGACTATCTTGCAGTAAATGCCTCACAACTGTATTCAGATGATATAGCTTAGAAAACAGCGCACTATTGAGTTCACCCAGTGGCTTAACTAGGAATGCATATTGGCAACGTGATTTTTTTACTTATATTATCCTTGCTCCGGCATCTGTCGTTTTTTGTGCCCGCCGGATAGAGATGGCAGCTAGTCACAGGGGCTAAAATTTGAATTAAAAAACACACCTTCCTTAGGTACCCCACGTGCAGTGCAGTTCTTCTGCGCAAACTTCACCGGAACTTTTATGTTGTTGTTTAGTTCTAGGTGGGTCAGTTTACTGCTGTGCATCCGCCGCGGTGGCTCAGTGTCTATGGTGTCCGTTTGCTGATTGCAGGTTGACTGGATCTAGTCCGGACCATGGCGCATATCTTTGCAGGAGAAACGCAAAAAAGCCTGTACAATGTACACACGCAGGCAGCTAACAGCAGCTCCGAAACTTGTTGAAATGCTCTTCGATAACGTGCGCGGCTCTTCCGACTCGTTTCTTGGAACTCACAGCCCACCATGAATACGCGTGCGCAGCAGCTTCGAGGCGTGGCCAAGAAAGACCAGGAATAGTCATGCGCTGTTTAAGCTCTTCAGAGCACAAGAAGGGAGAGAAGGAGAAAAAAAATATAACGACACGTTTTCAATCGACCGTGTTCGGTCATTGATCAGCGCAGACCGGTTAGTCGATACTGCGAGAGGGAAGAAACACTTTTGTCGTCGCCCTAGCTCCACGTATTCTGGCGAAATTATGCAGGAGCTACCGCTCGAGGGAAAGAAAAAAAATCTCAAGGCCGCAAGCTTTGCTCCGAGTTTTCAGTAGTTACATATTGATGAGGGTTAAGTGCTCGTAGATGCGGGAGCAAACCGGCGCCAAGAATACTGAGGTGAACTAAAAATGTAAAGAAGGCATTTAAAAAACGAAGACTGGTGGAACTCTGTACTTCTGTCGGTCTAGCCGCCTTTGTGCGGACTAACCACGAGCGCAAATGGCAGTTTTGTCCTCACTTTTGAATACCTCATTTTTTTTTCATGTTCAACCTGCGCCACTTTTTCTTCCGCTTCAACGTGAACTTACCGAGTTTGAACCAGTCGTTATGAGCCCGTAAAGGGCTGTGAACCGCATTTTTTCATTTCGTTGTACTGCTGTACAGCTAAAAGGCATTAAATTAAATGGTGATGGAGTTCTGATTATATAACGAAGATTGCAAATTGCGTCGAAAAAGAAACGCGTTACATTAAACAAAGAACCGGATGGTTGACGGCCCTCCGCAGGATTACCGACACTGTTGAGTGTTTCGACGTCACGACCGGCCGTTGGGAACGCCTTCCCAGCCTTCCTCGCCCTCTGATGGCGTCGGCTGCCGCGTACTACGACTCCCGCATCTGGATTCTCGGCGGCATCACGAGCTGTGCCGCCAACCGCTGCAGAGTCACAGACGCCGTCTACGAGTTCGACCACCTCGATGGCCGGTATGCTTTCCCATTCCGCTGGTTAGGTGCATGCACTGCTGAATGAAACGGGGGCTGAGGGAAGTAGTTTAGACTGATTCGTCCTCCATTGCACGAAAAGTGTTATTACCTCCTCTGGCACAGGTGGTTTCAGGCGGTGAGCCTGTGGGCGCCCCTCGCCTACTCCCTGGTGCTGACCACAGTGGACTCCTCCGGCGAGGAGCGGCTGTGGCTCTGGGGCGGCATGAACGAGGACGGCCGTTCCTTGGGCGAGCTTCGCTTGTGGAAGCCCGAGCGGCGCTCCTGGAAGAGGTTCTGGCGGCTGCAGCCACCCAGGCACGCCTTCTGCGGCGCCGTCGTGGGTGAGGCTGGCCATCTATGAGATTTCGGCTACACTGGTCTCAACTGCTTCCTTAGCGCGAAAACATCAACGATTTTCAGTGTTTTAAAATACAAATTATTTCTCTGCGCGTTGTAATACCCCAGACTAGCCGATGGTAACTGCGACTTCGAAATTATGAAAACTGATACGGACATTACGGTGGGCTACGTGCCCCTCGGTAACTAAGGAGCCCAACAGTAATAGTGAAAAAGTTAACTATTTAATATAACTTCACCAGCCTGCTAGTTAGCACGCCTTAGCTGTATTCTGATGTACTTCACCGCTGACATTGCTAGGCCGAAAAAAAAAAACCTTATTTTTAAAATTTCGGTGAAGTCTTAGGTGAAACACCCTAAACACCCTCTATAATGTTCCTGTGGATGAGCTATCAAAAATCAGGAAGATGGCACCATGCGGTGTGCCGATTTTATCAGTGTACGTTTATTATTTATTTTGCAGGAGTGATTGCAATACCACCATGATTGGAATCAATAAGCGAAAGAGCAGAGCCACTTGGAAAATGAAGAGTGGAAGAATACAACCTGGGGTGAAGTTCGGAATTAGAAAAATATTCAGAGTGCACTTTGTCTGTCTGAAGTGCGTAGAGGCGAAAGCGTTTTTCGCACCACTTTGCCTCTGTGGCACTGGTGACGACACCACTGGATGACGTCGCACATAATTAATGACTAATTATTAAGTTATGAAAAATTATTAATTCGTGGATAATTACTGATTAATGACTAAATACTAACTAACTGTTAATTAATGGCGCTTAAGCTTCGCCTTTAGGAGTGGAACGCGACAGCGCGTTGTAGCGCTGCCAGGGAATCCACGGAACGCCACCGCCCGTTCGGCGCGATGCCTTGCCCTTTGAACGAAACGCTTTTTGAGGAAAGGAAGTGGCGCAGTAGTTCTATGTCAACTCGGTGGACACCTGAACCGCACCGTAGAGGAAGGGAGAAAGTTGGTGTGAAAGAAGAAAGAGGGGCCGTAATGAAGGAAATGAAATTACGCAGTAACTGTCTCACATATCTGGGTGGACACCCGTTATCCATTTATAGAGGAAGGGAGGAAGTGGCAGTGAAAGAATAAAGAGAAAGAGGAGCCGTAATGAAGAAAATGAAAATTGTATTTGAGGAAAGGAAATTACGCAGTAACTGCCTCACATATCTCGGTGGACACCCGTCAAAAGCGTGACACCTCTGCTGACAAGCTTCTGCTGAGGCATTAAAGGCTTTCACCTTAAAGATGCCTGTGGCTTAGCCCAGCTAATCCTGGTTATACAAGCGAAAGTCACGCTTGCATAACCAGCTTGAAGTTACGCTGCGGCCTATTGCTACAGTGCCGCGTGTCAGCCACAACGTTGTCAGCGCTAACTCAGCAACCCTCATCTCCCTCCCACGCCACCATCACGTAGTCACAGACCCAGGAGAGCCAGTTGTGTGCACTTCCTCAAAATCAAGGGAGTCTGCAACGTTATGCCGATGAACACAATGAATACTGACGGCCTCTAGTTGGTAAAATGGTAAATTGGGTTTTGAGGAAAAGAAATGGCGCTGTATCTGTCTGATATATCTTGGTTGACACCTGAACTGCGCCGTAAGGGAAGGGAGCAAGGTGGGAGTGAAAGAGAGGAAGAGGTGCCTTAATGATCTGCAGTGGCCTCCTCATAATTTCGACCACCTGAGGATCTTTAACTTGAAAGAATGTCGTACGCCAAAAAAGGACGAAACAGGAAGGAAAAAACACAGAACAGGAAAGAGGCGCCTCTTTCCTGTTCTGTGTTTTAAGCATGAAATGCTTTTAGCCCCCGTTGTCGGCAGTGTGGTGACGTCACGCCGAGACCGAGATCCACTCATCCGGGCATTGAAATCCACTCATCCGGGCATTGAAATCCACTCATCCGGGCACTGAATTCCAGTCATCCGGGCACTGAATTCCAGTCATCCGGGCACTGAAATCCACTCATCCGGGCACTGAAATCCACTCATCCGGGCACTGAATTCCAGTCATCCGGGCTCTGAAACGAGAACATCCGGGCACCGTACGAGACTTGACGAGATTTCACGAGACTCTGTAAGCCCTCCTACGCGACCGGCATGCAAGCGCCGGTTGGTCTCGAAAGGAGTCACAAAAAATAACTGCTGCCAGTGCCTTCTCAATGTTTATCAAGATATCAGTCGCTGTGCGTTTGATAATGCACGAAATTATAATTGCCGATTTCTAATAACGCGTGCAAAAAGCACATAAATGCCACGTTACACTTCGTTGTCATACGTGATCGGGGGGAGAAGCGCTGCGTTCAAAGGGCAAGGCATCGCGCCGAACGGGTGGTGGCGTTCCTCCCTTCCTTTACGGTGCGGTTCGGGTGTCCACCGAGATGACATTAGGCCCGTAAACATTTCATGCTTACTCTACTCTCGTTTACGGGAGAGGCAGAGATTTTTTTCCTTCCTGTTTCGTCCTTTTTTGGCGTACGACATTCTTTCAAGACAATGTACCAACTAACAAGTCAAAAAGTTCTACTAGAGGATCTTTAACATGCACTGACATCGCACAGCACACGAGCGCCTTTTGCGTTCCGCCTACATCGAAACGCGGCCGCCGCGGTTGAGTTCGAACCTGGGTACTTTCAGTGCCGCGTTTCTGCCGCATCGTGGTGGTGGTGAAAAACTTTTATTTGAAGGCCTAAAAAAAACGAAAATGCTGCAGCAGCATTCGGCCTTCAGGCCGTGCCTAGTCGCGAAGTCCTCTGCCCAGATCACCAGCCGAAGTTGGAGATTGGCTCGGTGCTGGACAAAGCAGCCTCCCACTGCTGCGTACTGTTTAGGTGCTAAGACGCAGGGGGAAAGTGTGCTGGCCAGGAGAATAAGATATGAGCGTAGTTGGCTCTTGGGCTGTCACATAACCGGCAGCTGGTGGTGAAAATATTTATTCAGAAGGGACAGGAGGTATGTTTGGATCAGCCCGTAAGGGACCGATCCTTAGTAGTAGTAGTAGTAGTGGCAAAAGACTTTTATTCGACCATAATTTATAGGCCGAGCATGTCGACCGCCTGGGCGACCAAAAGCCGCAGTTCTTCTTCCCCTTCAGCGCCAAGCCAGTCGAGCCAGGTGGTGATGGATAGAGAGGGTGGGGGGAAGGAACCCGACTGCTGAGCAGCCGGGCAATAGAAGAAAGAGGAAATGGGCCAGGTCCGCATAGATGCAAGGGCAGTTGGGACAGGAAAGGTCCCATCGATAGCGATAGAGAAAGAGGCGGGACGGGGTGATAACTGCATTCATCTGAATCTGCCGAAGAAGGTGAGACTCCGGCACCGTGAGTGATAGATGAGGGGGAGGGTAAAGGCGTTTGTCGAGGCGGAGCTCAAGGTAGACCTCTTTTATGGTGCGGCGAAGGGTGAGTCTCCCACCGTCCTCCGAGGGCTTGGGCCAGGGATCAACGGTGCCCGGAAAAGTGTGTCGCGGGCGATCTGATGGGCCACCTCATTGCCGTCAATCCCTGAATGCCCAGGGACCCAGCGGAGGAAAACGATGGAAGGCTGCAGTGCAGAGACCGCTCGTTCGACCTCCTGTTGGAGAGAAGGGGTCAGGGTGCGTTTCTGTATGGGGTGTATAGCGGCTTGTGAGTCTGAATAGACTCTGTACTCTTGAAGAGAGGGAAGGAGGGCCAATGACTGGAGGGCATGCGCAATGGCGAGGACCTCGAAGGACAATGCGTCTGGAGGGTGTAGATACGGCCTGCTGGTGTGGGTTTCAGGAGCGGGGAGGTGTGGATGGTACAGGGCGTAGCCGCAGGCACCTTGGGGAGCCGCGAAGGAGGCATCCGTGTAGGCTACACCCTGGATATCAAAGAGAGGGGAATGGTGCTGCGCGGCCGCATGACGACGGCCGGCGTACAGGACGGGGGACATGTTGGTCGGGAGGGGAAGGATACGAAGACTGGGAGCGGGGGTGGAAATAGGAGAGGTAAACGGGGAGATTGGAATGGGCGAGATACCCGCTTGAGTCAATAACCACTGACCCTGACGGGTAAGGGAAAACCGGGCAAGCTGCGAGTCACGATGGAGACTGAGAAGAGAACGAAGAGGATGGAAGAGGCCTGTGGCAAAGAGCTTAGTGGTAGAGGTAGTGATAGGGAGGTTGAGAGCTGCCTTGTAGAGGCCCACAAGGGCAGTCTCGAGAGCGCTGAGTTGAGTCTGAGTGAAGGAAGCGTAGGGTGCAAAGTACAAGACCTTGTTGAGGGCCAGCGCGTGGGGAACTCGGCACGCGTGAGCCTCGTGGAGGACCTGACCGTCGAGTGACCACGCGCCACAGGAGGTGAGTTACCGAGTGGCAGGTGGTTACAGCGCGGTGGAGGGCTTGCACATTCTTGGCCGCATACAAAGGGAAGCCAAGTACTTTGCACTGTGTGACGACAGGAATGGGAGAGCCAGAAAGGTGGAGAGAGACGAAGTGGTTGTGTGAGCGCTGGTAGGAAGAATGGTTGAAAAGGAGAAGCTCGGATTTTTCAGGAGCAGGAGAGAGGCCTGCGGTGGTGAGAAAGGAGTCAATGACATCAAGGCCACGTTGGAGGGTGCCCTGTACGTGACCGGGAGAGCCCGACGAACACCACAGAGTGATGTCATTGGCGTAAAATATATGATGCAGGTCGGGAATTTTAGCTAGCTGGGAGGCGAGAGGGGCCATAGCGAGATTGAAAAGGGTAGGAGAGAGAACAGCACATTGAGGAGTGCCACGGGTGAGGTGGTGTGGGCTAGACAAGTGGGTGTCTACTCTAAAGCGAGCCGCACGTTTAGAGAGGAATGAGCGGATATAGGAGTACATGCGGGAGCCACAATCCAAAGAGGCTAGTTGAGAAAGGATGTGATCGTGGCAAACACCGTCAAAGGCCTTGCGAACATCGACGGTCACGAGTGCACGAATTTGAGTGGGTATAGGGGACAGGAACGTTTGCTGAAGAATCAGAAACATGTCCTGTGCACAGACGCGGCGTCGGAAGCCAATGAGAGAATGGGGGAAGAACTCTCATGCCTCAAGAAAATTGGAGGCGAGTCAGAGCCTTTCGCTCAAGGGTCTTACCAACGTACGACGTCAGGGAGATTGGGCGGAGGTTAGAGAGAGAGGGAGGTTTGCCCGGCTTTGGAATCATAGAAATAAGGGAGGATGTCCAGGAGCTCGGCAAGCAGCCGCTCTGCCAGGCCTCATTGTAGGTTTGAAGGAAGAATTCTTTGGCGCAGTCAGGAAGGTTACGAAGTGTGGTGTATGTAATGACATCCTCACCGGAAGCCGAGAGTGTAGCATTAGCAGCCAGAGCAGATTCGAGCTCCCGGAGAGTGAAGAATTGGTCCAGATCGGGGTTAGGTCCACCTGAATACACCGGGTATGAAGGTGCCAGACGGGGCGGGAGGTAGAGAGAGGCGAGTTGATCAAAAACTTCGGAGGGAGTCCCCTGGGTGAGGGCTTTAGCTAGAGAGGGAGCAAGGGCAGGCTTAGTGCCAAGGAGGGATTTAAAGAGAGGCCATGCGGATTGCGAGTGCAATGCAGAATCAAGGCCATCACAAAGAGCACTCCAACGAGAGTGCTCGAGGGAGGCGCAGTGGGTGACGATCTCGGCCCGCAGAGCAGTGATCCGGGAGGAAAGTTGGGCATTGTGTGGTTGGGAGCGAAAGGAGCGTTGAAGACGTTTACGGCGACGCCATAAACGGAGAAGGTGAGGATCTGGGTTTTGGATTGGGTGACGAGAGCGAACGCGACGGCTACTGGACGTGAGCGCTGCAGAGATAAGCGACGTCCAGTCGTCGTAGGATTGAAAGGAGTCGGAGGCGAGATTAGTGCGAAAAGCATGCCAGTCAGTGTGAACAACCGGATGAATAGCAGATTTGATTCTCCCACAAAGCTAATGGCAGAAAATAATATCCCACTTCTTTCAGACCGCCGAAAAATAAACCGAATTTTGTTCCTCCGTAAGGTTCTTTCACGCGAGGTAAACGTTCCAATACCTAACTATGTTCAACCTTCTACCACCAGACGTACACGACACACTAAGGAACACACACTGCAGCCTGTCTTCGCACGAACAAATTCATTTAAGTATAGCATCTTCCCCCTTTCATCTCTGATTGGAACATGCTCTCAGAATCTCTTTCAAAATAGCAATTTTAGCAACGCATTGGAAGAACATTTCTTTGGTTAAGTTGTCTCATTTTGTATTTTTTAATCCTGTTGTTTTTATCTTCCCTTTGTTATCGCCGAATGATACTGTGTTGTTTTTTCGTTTCTTTTGTGTATTGTGAGGTTGTTTGCCTCTCCTGCCTGGGCCACATAGGCCTGCAGTGTTTTGAAATAAATAAATAAAAATGACAGCGAGGCATGGGGGAAAGAGAGGTGATGATATATGATGAGAAAGTGGTCACTTAGAAGAGTTTCGGCTGTCACCTGCCAGTGAAAGGAAAGTGAACCCCGAGAGAAAGTGAGGTCGGGTGTCATGGGGCGTTGTGAGGCAGTGCCCGATCTATAGGGGAGCCAGGAGTATTAAGAAGGGTGAGGTGGCGTTCCTGGGCCAGACAATGAAGGAGGCGGCCGGGTTTGAGGGTTTGTGGGTAGCCCCAGAATTTGTGAGGGGCACTAAAGTCACCACTAAAAAGGAGATGGGAGGTAGAAGGAAGAGTGAAGGAATTTGCCCAGAGCAGAGAATAAAGAGGAAGTGACAGGGGGGTTGTAAAAAGACAAAAGGAGTGAGATGCGGGAAGAAGGGTGGTTATAAACCACACCAACTAAATATTTAAGGAGGGTGAAGGGGATGTCAATTTGCTCTACGAGCACGTCACTGCGCACATAAATAGACGCAAGTGGTGTGGCCGTAGTGGCATGGTAGGCGCGGTAGTCTGGGACAGTGCGGGCCGTACGGGTCTCCTGGAGAAGGAGAAAATGAGGCAGGGAGGGACGGGTGAGTAGATACTGGTGGAGGGGGGTCTTATTGTGGCAAAGATTTCGGCAGTTCCACTGCACAATCTCGAGGTCCTCGCCAAACGCCATTATACTAGTGTAGAGGTAGAGGCTCGCGATGGTACGCGTTCCTTCTTTTTTGCCGGGGGCAGTGACTCATGGACGGATTGGAGCATAGATGTGGATGATTCCAATTGCTTTGATTGCGCTTGGAGGGTGGTAAGAATCTGGAGAACCGAAGTTTCCAGCTGAACCAAGCGGGTGTGATGTGCCTGTGTGGTGGTTTCGTCAAGGTCAGCCAAAGGGGCGACCTGGGCGCTGGAGGAGGGAGTGGTGAACGTGCCAAGGTCCTCATTTAGCTTGCTAAGCTGGGAGGTAAGAGAGGAGGTGGTTGTCAGGAGGGTTTGAGTCAAGGCATGTATCTGCTGTTGTAGATCGTGGGAAATGCGGTGCTGCTCTCACTGTTGAGGGGGGGGGGGGGGGGGGGGGGGGGGGGGGGGTGGACGCGGGCAGCAGCAGCAGCGGAACCCGCACCTGAGTCGAGAGCGCCGACCCAGGTGACTTAGCTCGGAGCGGGACCATGGCCGCTCCTTGACCCGAGGCCGTAGCACCGTGCGAGATCGCAGCCAGAGCCGATCCAGGGATGACTCTTTCCCGCCGCTCAACCGGTCAACGGCCAAGCCGAAGCAGCAGCAGCAGCAGCCGCCGCAGAAAGAACAGACGAAGGGTGGCGTCAAGGTGAGCTGGGGAGCGGGCTCTCCAAACCCACTGATTCCGCACTCGGATCAAGATAATATTACGCGTAACTCAATAGAAATTAAAGCTCTAAGAGAGGAGAATGCACATCTCCGAAAAAAAATCGATGACCTCATAAAGAGATGCAGGCTCAGAGAACAGGGCACGCACCGCGGCCCCCGACCCCGGCGGCCGAAGTGCAACGATCTCCAACCCCCTTAGCAGTCAACCCCAAAGAATTAAGAGCTTTCATGCAGCGCATGGAGGATCTCATGATTCGCACCGAAGGACGGTTCCGCCAAACTCATGCAAGATTAGATGCCATGCAGGTCCAACTCAACCTGTCAGAACAGAACGTCACATTACTACAGCAAAAAGTTGCGTTGCAGGACCAAAGTTTCCGCAACCATGTCAAAAGTCAAAATACGCAACGAATAACAAACGAGGCCCGGGACAGGCTCATACACGAGCGCCGTTTCGGAACTGAAGGCTCCAATCAGAACAATGCCCAAAACCATGGCTAAACAAACTCCACTAGAGATCTGGGAATGGAACTGCAGGGGGTACCGCCAAAAGCAGGGACTCCTGATGCAGTTTTTACATACGCAACGCTCCACACCCGATATAATAGCTTTACAGGCAACTAACACGACACCGTCACTCAGGGGATATACGTGCTACGATAGCGGACGCACGGAAACCTTGGTCAGCAAAAAGTTGGTAGCCATAGCCCATGACCCAATTCCCAGCACCAAAATTGAACACTCAGTGACGGAAATTATTCCCAAAAAGAAGCGTAAGGAAAAGAGTGTCTTTCTCGTAAACCTCTATAGCCCGCCTCGCCAGCGGGACGCCAATTTTGATACACTCTTTCTAGGGGCCAGCAAACTTGCGAAAAGCAACTCGTTGCTCATTGTAGGCGACTTAAACGCTCGAGGACAGCAATGGGGATACCCCACTAATAATCACAAAGGTATACAGGTCGAGGACGCGGCGGAAGCGATCCAATGTACCCTCTTAACAGACGAACTTCATCCCACGCGCCTTGGCACTTCGATCTACCCGGATACGTGCCCGGACTTAGCGTTTGTCAGGAGAGTGAAGCACGCAACGTGGGAGAATCTGCTGGAGAATCTAGGCAGTGACCACTATATCCTGAAGCCTACGATAGCAGCCACCAACATCAAGCGCAAGCTCGGCACGGCCAAGATCACCAACTGGTCGGCTTTCCGCAAGGCTTGCGCGGACCTGGAAGGGGGGATTACTTCCAAAGATGATTGGTGTCAACAACTTAAAGACATCCAGAAGCGGTACACTCAGGAAGTGGATCGCACCGAGCAAACACCAGAGATGGACCCTCGGCTCATCAGGCTATGGGAGGCACGTCGAGGACTCACCAAGCGCTGGAAGAAGCAGCGCTTTAACAGGAAGCTCAAGCTCAAGATCGCAGAAGTCACCAAGATAGCGGAGGAGTACGCGACCCAACTGGCCAGGCAGAGCTGGCAGCAGTTCAGTAGCTCGCTGGACGGCACCCTCAGCACGGCCAAAACGTGGCGTATACTCAAGACCCTCCTCGACCCTACCCAAACCAGGGCCGAAAGCGGGAAAGCTATCCGCAGACTCGTCCACACCTTCGAGGGTACGGAAGAGGGACTGCTAGGTAAGGCCGAAGAGAAATGCTACGGCACGACCTTGCCTGCGGCATACGCGAAACCATACCTGGGGAAACCGAACACCCACTTAGACAGGCCGATCACCAGGGAAGAAATGTTCGCTGCCATAAAGGCATGCACGCGCAACACTGCGGTGGGAGCAGACAAGATCCAGAACGCACTCATACGCAACCTCTGCGACGAGGCGGTCGACCAACTGACCACCTTCCTCAACGGGCACTGGGCCGCGGGAACGGTTCCTGAAGAGTGGAAGCATGCAGAGGTCGTAATGATCCCCAAACCGGGTAAGAAACTACAGATCGAAAATCTCCGACCTATCTCACTCACCTCCTGCCTAGGCAAGCTCTACGAGCGAGTCGTTACTCGGAGGCTCCAAAACTACATGGAAGACGAAGACCTGTGCCCCCACAGTATGTCCCAGGCAGCACAACAACATTGGCCGAAGGTCGGTCAACTGTTGGCAAAAATTGGCACGAACATCGGTCCTACACTGGCATTTGGGCCGAGCGCTACCACTTTACACATTGGACCTACTTTCATGCCAGTTTTGGGCCGAGGTTCGGACGATCAAGCGGCCAACGCAGTACCGATGTTCGTTCTGCAGCATGGGCCAGCAAAGGTCTCATACTGGTATCCAACTTTCAAACATTGGTAGCCAGCTTTCAAACATTGGTAGCCAACTTTCAAACATTGGTAGCCAGCTTTCGAATAATGGTTTCCAGCTTTCGAATAATGTCATCCAGCTTTCGAATAATGGTTTCCAGCTTTCGAATAATGGCATCCAGCTTTCGAACGCTGGCACATGCAATTAACCCACTCGGCAATGACCGGCACTGTGGATGGATGTACATACCATTCTACCTAGCAAATATTCATAATAGAGGGTGCGAAAGAATTCCAGAAAAAAGACCCGTTTAGTGCTTTGAGTTACAAGAATCACGCTTTTAGCCCGCACAGGATGGTTTGCGCTACCACCAGCCACCCTGGGGAGTAAAGAAAGGGGGCCCAAGAGCATGGTGGCAGAGGCTGTGGGAAAACAATTTATTTTCAAGTTTGGTGTGTGCCGATCAGGTTGGGCAAAACACCTGGGCAAGCTGCTGCGGCACGGCTAAGGCATCCATAAAATTCTCAGCGGAGCTGTCCTCCAGTGAACTGATCAGTCATATCCGAAGTAATCGTTGCACTCCACTTGCAAGAGGGCTGCTGGACTGCATTCAAACAAATTCCTCGTCCAGCTCTTGCACGATGGCCTCACGAAGCGCCAAGCCTGCAACGATCGAGATGCATGATATCATGGTAAGTTGAATTATGGCCATCACAGAACAAAAACAAAAATGATTAAATAACTCCGAATTTTGTGAAACACAGTCATCGTGAAGACACTAGCAACATATTTTACAGGATAATTTTAAATTTATTCTTAAGAACCAGCACCACATTAGTTGCACAAAGTGGAATTTAATTTACTAAACTTCTCTTATACCAAATGGTTTAATTTAGTGCAATGCGTCGTGTCGCACTCCCAGTAAATATATTCAATGCGAGATAAGCAAATTAATGTGATATTGAAAACAGATTAATGTATTATTTTGTTTTAATATCATAACTCGTATCTCTAGATTGCGAGCTAATTTTTTATTCAAGTAAATATGCACAGGTTGTAGCGTCTCTTCCACATTGACGTCAAAACAACATTTTTGATTAGTTTTTTTAATAGGGTTAAAAATACGGCATGCGATTTTTTGCGAAATACGCTGAACGCAAGGAACTCAGGGCACCTTTGTTTTACCTTAGTCGCTTCGCATGCATGCTATAATTGAATTCGAAACTGCGACTTGCAAACCACACAAAAATACTAGTCTGATAGGCCAGAGTAATGCCCTTTTTCATTGCGAGAGAACTTGGGCAAAAGCTTTAACCAGAAATTGCGGATTTTCTATTGAGTCTGCTAGTGTAGAAGGCAAAAAGAAACAGTACGGAAGTATTACACATATTCTTACCAACTGGTCTGCAGTGGAAAATTAATTAAGCGGTTCTGATTTCCGTCGTGCATAAGCGGTAAAGGACATATTCCCGAATGCATCCCATCTCAGGTCATATGAGTTCAAACCCGCTCTTAGCCAAAGTAGTGAATCTTCAGTGAGTTCATCTCACCAAAGACGAAAAATTAAATTCTCACCATTCGGCCACAATTGCACTGCGCACGACGTCAAGCAAGCCATTTCGCAATGAGAGTGGGTACACAGAAGTCGTCCTCGTGCTTTTTGGCTCGCTCTGTTTTCCTGCCGAAAAAATAAAGGCGCATGTAGTCAAAGCAACGTTTACTACAAAAACCACTTTAACTTCCAGACGTATATCAAGATAAAAGAGTTTTAGTACTTACAAATAAGATCTTGCAGGCGGTACGAACAGCGTCGGAGCTGTCCTCATATATGAGCGTGGCTTTTCGCGTGCACAGACTATGAACGGTGCGAGCTCGAGTGTGCATGCATTTTCGTCGTGTTGGTTGTGCACGTGGTTGGGCTCCGCCGTGGAGTCAAGAATGTCTTATTGTGATGCGTCGCGCGGTTCCAAGACGAGCAGTGGAGACGATGGTGGGGGGGGGGGATTGGCTGGAGGGGATAGAGTCATTTTCCTTTACACAGGTTTTGTGGTTCCGAGAAAAGTCCTCGAGCTGAAAGGTGGAGACAGGGAGTTCTTGAAAGGGTGCACGAACAGCGAAGCGCGTAGCTGCGCGCGAGGGAAAATAGCTTTGAGGAAGTGACAACCAAAAAGAAAAAAAAAGCGCTTCGCGGAGGGGGGGGTTAGCCCGCTACCTAAAAAAAGGGCGCGGCCGGGAGAACAGGTGGGGAGGTATGGGAAGACTTGAAAGAGAGAGGGAAAGGGGCCAAAACACGTGAAAAGGGTTTGGAATTTTTGGCGAACGAGTCACATGGCCACAGGCCGTACGGAAAGCAATACCTACAAGGAACAAGTGGATGGGAAACACGGAAGCGTCAAAGTATTGCTACAAAGCTGCAGCAAAAGCCCGAAAATTTTGAAGTGAAAAACATGGAGCTTCAAGATGAATTTCGCCAAAACGACTTCAGGCACTCGCGTATTTTGTGGGGCCGTATGATGTGGCTTCTGTTAGTTCAAGATAGCTTAAAATGTTACCACATAATAACAAAAATATAAAGCAAAAAAGATATCCAAGCAGAATGCGCGCTCTTTCATAGTTTCATGTACCGTACATACGCCAAACAAGCTAGGTTAACATGCGTCTAACGCCAGTTGTCAGTCCATTTATTCAGTGGTCGTCGAAGAATCCTCAAATTGTTTGTTGGTGTGGAAGTTTTGCGCAAAAAAAGCAAAAACAAACAAAGGCATGTTGAATTGTGGTTCGCAACTACTTTCGATGGTTTTCATCAATAAAGGTCATGTTGGAAAGAAAAAAAAAACTTGCGAGTAAATATGCAAGGACGTGAGCAAGAGCTATATTGCCCCCCTTGCAAATTACGCAACAGAAGAATAAAATGGTCAAAAACAACAATTTCCAACACTACGATTTGCAGAAAAGGAAGGAAATAGCAAATCAGAAAACACGGGAAAGGCGCGATCACAGGGCACGAGGTAGGGAAGCGTAGGAATCGCTTAGCACGTGTCCGCGTGCGTTTATGAAGCACCCGCCTAATATTTCACGAGCGCAACGCATAATTCGAAATTACGAGGCGACTGCTTCGTTTCTGGACGTTGCCAAAACTGAGCACAATTTCGGTTTAGCGAATGCACTTGCGCTAATCTATTACATTTGTATCGCGATCTCCATGAAGCAGACACCAGCTGCGCACTGCGGCAGTGAATTCCTAGAGCGAATAAAAAAAAGTGATTTTTATTCCAAAAATTTAATCAAATCAAACTTATTCCATTTTTGTTGAAGACGCCTGTTGACAATTTTTGTTGAAGGCGTCTCGGGTGTAATCAGAACGTTAATTCTGATCAACAGGACTTCGATCGCAATTCTCCTAAACGTATTATTGCTGCTCACTGCGCAACCAGAGTGCAGCTTTTCCAATGGAATCATGGGTAGCTTTGCTCACAAACTGCAAAAGTGTTCGGTTAAAATATAATAATAAATAAAACCAAATCTTTGAACTCGCATGTTTTAGCGCGTTCGAAAATTATGAACTGCCGATATGGTACTCGACAATAAAAATAATTTTGAACCCATTTTAATGGATGACACAATGTTTACCAACGTTTGCCAGTATACTTTGAACACTGGATAAGCGGTTGCAATCCTAGGCCAATATAGCCAGCTCCCGGAAATGGCATAGCCAATTCTGGCAAAGAGTGGAACAACACTGGCTAACATGGCCCATGATAGCCAGGATTCGATGATGGCACAGCCAGCAATGGCAAACAGTGGGGCAATCCTGGCTAACCTGGCCCATGATAGCCAGGATCTAATTACGGCTCAGCCAATACTGGTAAAGCGACGGACAACCAGGGCCATTGTTGGATGTGCTAAGGAGTGGCACAACCAATATCGGATGCTCACTGGCAACTCTGGGACTAGTTAGGGCCACGCTTTGCCAGTGGATTTCCAATATTGGCCCGCTGCCGTGTGCTACCTGGGGTTCGGCTTCCGAGCCCACCTCTCCACCCAGGACATCCTCTTACAACTCAAAGAGGAAGTCCTCACCAACGTCCCGTGCGTAGGCGAGAACGTGGTTATGGCCCTCGACATCAAAGGAGCCTTTGACAACGTTAGCCACACGGCTGTAATGGAAGGACTCGACAACCTCCACTGCGGCGACAAGATTCACAGCTACGTGAGGGCCTTTCTCTCCAACCGCACTGCAACGGTTGGGCTCGGAGACCTTCGCAGCGCTAAATTTTCGACCCCCAACAAAGGCACACCTCAAGGGTCCGTCATCTCGCCACTACTTTTCAACGTGGCCATGATCGGCCTCGCGAGACAACTCGAGAAGATCGAAGGCATACAGCACGCAATATACGCTGACGACGTCACGGTCTGGGTTACCACTGGGTCGCTCGGCCAGAATGAAGAACGACTGCAAGCAGCGGCTACCTGCGTGGAAGAATATGTCAGTGCACGAGGCCTCGCCTGCTCCACCGAAAAATCAGAACTCCTGCGAGTCTACAAAGGGAAACACAAGGAAGGGTCCCTCAATGTATCCCTCGAAGGACAGCTAATTCCCGAACGAGACAAGATACGAGTCTTGGGAATGTGGCTGCAGAGCAACCAGCGATGCGGCCATACGCTCGGCCTTCTCAAGCAATCGACCACTCAGGTCGCCAGAATGATCACGCGCGTGTCGCAGAAGCGGAGCGGCATGCGAGAGGGGGATACCCTGCGCCTGGTTCAGAGCCTGGTGGTCAGTCGCGTGGGTTACGCCCTCCCGTACTTCAACCTCAACAAAGGAGAAGTGGATAGTGCAGATACCATACTCCGCAAAGCTTACAAGACAGCCCTGGATCTACCAATGAACACCTCCAACGAAAACCTACTGGCTCTTGGAATTCACAACACCTTCGAAGAGATCAAAGAAGCCCAACTGGTCACGCAGTTAGCTAGGCTCCAGCAGACTCCTACGGGGCGCTCGCTCCTTAGGCGAGTGGGGCTAGGCGGAACTGCGGAATTCGAGAATCGTACTGCGAGCATACCGGACCAAAATCGAAAACGGTTATCACAGACTCTCGCCGGGCCTGTGAACATTATCTTGCAGGCGAAATATCACCTCTGGCCTCGCAAATTCTAAGACGCGCTCTCGCCGATCCAACTCGCACAAAAGTGATCTGGGCTCCTGGCCACCAGGGTCTACGAGGCAATGAGGCCGCTGATGCGGCCGCCCGAGCGCTCACACACCGGGCTCCTCATCCTAGCTCTCATGGCTCAGAAGCTTATAAACCGCTTCTGCGGTTCCGCGAAATCCTAATTTATTATTGCGACAGCCACCGTCTCTACCCGGCACCGGCCAAGGGGCTGAGTAAGGCGGAGGAGCGAACTCTGCGGCGCCTGCAGACAGGAACCCTTCTCTGTCCTGCAATAGCAAAACACTTCGATCCGAACACAGATGGGCGCTGCCCGCACTGTGGAGAGATCTGCGATATCTTTCACATGGTGTGGGCATGTACTCAGAATCCTCACCTTCCCCCCTCCCCCACCCCCACCCGAGAGGCATGGGAGACTGCCCTCCTCAACTGCTCCACACTGGAGTCCCAAAGGGCTTTGGTCAAGCGGGCGCGAGATGGGGCCTCGTCATGCGGTGTCCCGGACTAAGGATACCGACCATGCAGCAGGGTTATTATTATTTTTTTTAACCCTCAAGCTCTCTTTGATTAAAGTTTTTCACCACCACCTACCGGACGCAATCCACCAGACGCTAAAGGTTCGCTCCCTTCCCCGGAACATTGACCCCAACTTGCATGCGGCCCGTAGGGCAGCCCGGGCGAGGTATGTACAACAAAATCTAGCTACAAAATCCACAACGGTATACACGGACGCGGCTCCGTATACAGGAAGCTCACATAACAGCACAGTGGCGGTAGTTATTGATTCGAACTTAAAGGAATTAGCTAGCGCCTCAGTGAGAAATTGCACGGTAACCGAAGGGGAGGAGCTAGGCGTAGCTCTAGCGGCGGTAGCCGGTTATCGAAGCAACATGTCCCTTACCATCCTTACAGATTCGAGAGAAGCGTGCCGTAACTACATGAACGGCCGCATAGGTCGCGCCGCGCTCCGGCTCCTCCAGAGCGCGACCCCACCAAAAGTCACACATAGCATTTACTGGGTGCCAGGACACACCGACATAGCGGGGAACGAACGCGCCGACGAGGTAGCTCGAGGGTATACGAGCCGAGCTTCCTCCCAATCGAACGATCTACCCGACCGAGTCAGCCCTACGTACTCAGACATTCTCAACTACTATAAGGGGGTACGGATCCGCTATCCGCCGCCTCATCCTGATCTAAATCAACTAGAGGCAGTGTATTGGCGAAGATTGCAGACAGGAACATCCCCAAACCTGCATATCCTTAGCAAGATTTACCCGACGCAATATCGGGACACTTGCCCGTGGTGCGGCAGCAAACCATCGTTGTACCACATCACGTGGGAATGCAGTGAAAACGACAGCTTTCGCAAAGACCCGAGTGCAGAACAGTGGGAGAGCCGGCTCTCCAGCGGCGATCTGGGTTGCCAACAAGTTCTGATCCAGCACGCCCAACGAGCAGCGAAGCTCAGCGGTGCCCTGAAATGGGGGGCACCGACCCTGTGAGAAGAAGGAAGATGGACCTCTTCTTTCTCGTCTGCTACTAGCACCTTTCTAGAGCAATAAAAGTCTTTCCTACCTACCTACCTATCTCACTGCTGGCGTTCCAGCATTGCGAGCCAGAGGTCGAAGGAGCGGCTCTCGTCTGTCAAGGGTGGAGAGGGTGTTGTAGTGGAAGAGAGGGACGCTGGCACCGAGGATCCTTTAACTATGGCGGCGTAGGAGCCTGGTGGTGACGTGACCGGAGCTGATGGAGGGTCATGATTAGAGGAGGAGGAGGGGGTGGTGGGTTGAGTGACCCGGCGCAAAGCTAGGCGTCGGAGGTACGCAGCTTTGGCACACTCGCGTTGTTTAGCAAGGAGGAAGGGGCAAGTGGGGTCGAGGGAGGGGTGGGTGTTTACCTGGCAATGAAGGCACCAGGGCTGGGCACACACATGAGCGGAAGGGTCAGCGGTTAGAGGAGCAGCACAGCGACGGCACTTGGCCGGAACGCTGTGCTGGGGGCTTTGGTGGGCGCGGTGGCCTAGAGTGAGACAATGGGTGCAGGTGGGAGGCTTAGGTTTATGAGGACGGTGGTGGTGGTGGTGTAAAACATTTATTTATACTATATACAGGGGTACTGCTTGGACCGTGCCTGAAGGGCCCGGCCGTCACAATCACTAGGAGGGATCCCTAGTCCGGGACCCCTGTGGCCTCCGCGGCGGCCCGGGCTCTTGTCACCAGGGCTCGTTGGTCCTGGAGAGTTGAGCAGCCGAGCATGGCAGCCTCCCAGTCCTCTCGGGTGGGGTGGGGGTGGGGTGGGAAAGCAGGATTGGTAGGGCATGCCCACACCATTTGATATGTGTCCGCAAACACTTCCCCACAGTGTGGACACTCGCCCGAAAATGCCGAATTGAAATGTTTCAGCACTGCCGGGCACAGTACCGTGTTGGTGTAGAGGCGAAGTAGCCAACGCTCCTCTGCCTTATTGAGGCCTTTACAAGGGGGTGGGTATCGGCCGTGAGCGTTTTGATACAGCAGATAGATCTCCCGAAAAGTAATTGCCGGATTAAAATCAGTAGCCGGGTCAGGCGGGGAGAGACGCGATGCCCGGTGGTTAAGCGCGCGGGCGGTAGGGTCCGCTACCTTATTTCCCTCTATCCCCGCATGTGCTGGGGCCCAGATGATGGTGCGCCGGGTTGGGAAATCCCGGTACTCACATCTGTGTAAAATTTGGAAAGCACGTTCTGGAATTTGGCCCTGTTCAAAATTGGGGCAAGCTTCTCTTGAGTCGGTGATACTGACTCGGAACGCTGGATCCGCAGCTGCAAGTGCGATAGCTACTTCCTCCGCGAATGTAATGTTGGGGGCACGGAAGGTGAGGCCCTGAACTGGGTTGTTTTGGTGGACAACGGCAGCCGGGTACCAACCCCCATGGTGTGGACCTGCCGCGTCCGTGTAAAATACCCCTGGTCGAGCACCATACTGCTTGTAAATGGCCTGCGCTCGCGCGAGGCGGCGGCCATCATGGGCATCTTTTGTCAAATTATTGGGGAGGGGGCGAATCTTTAGTGCGAAGCGCCAGGCCTCGGGCATGGATACCCGCTTCTCCTCAGTAGGCGGCTACCCGCACGTGTTTTGCTTAACCGCAAGTATTGATTGCTGAGATGAGCCTCGCGCAGCTCCCGAAAGGTGTTCGTCATCCCAGGCCGAGGAGACGTTGGCTGGATGTTGCAATTGGGAGGTCGAGACCTCTCTTATAGATGTTTCGGAGAATCACTTCGAAAGCGTTCTCATCGCATTTGCGCAGGTGGAGGTACGGTGCCGAATACAGGATTCGATTGGTTACGAATGCATTGGTCAGCCGCAGGGCGTCTTTGCATCGCAACCCCCCTCGTTTGTTTGATACCCGGTGGACCATACGGCCCACCTGATCCCCCACCTTGCGGAGTTTCTTCAGCGTGGTGTCAATCTTGCGGTTCTTTTGTATGTAGACTCCCAATACTCTGATTTCATCGTGTTCAGGTATCGGGCCACTAAGCAGGGAGAGGGCAATTTTGGTTGTGCACCTTGGATTCGGACGTATGTGCACGAATTCCGATTTGCTCGGGGAGCACTCAAGGCCGCAGCGGTGTGCATAATCGTCCACAATAGCCGCCGCTTGCTGCAGGTTGGCCTCGAATTCTCCAACCGAACCGTGTGCTGCCCAGAGGGTGATGTCGTCCGCGCACAGGGCATGCTGCACACCCGGGACCTCACCCAGCAGGGTAGGGAGCTTCATCATGGCCAGATTGAAGAGAAGAGGCGAGAGGACTGCTCCCTGTGGAGTTCCTCGCGTACCAAGTTGGTACGGGCCATGTTCACTGTCTTGGAGTCGGATATATGATTGCCGATCTGTGAGGAATTGCTTGATGTATTGGAATGTGTTGTACCCACAGTCCACTTGGGACAGGTGGGAGAGGATGATATCATGAGTAACATTGTCGAAAAAACAGTGTAGTTGGATCTGAATTTGGTCCAGTCTGGAAGGGTTGCTTTAGTGTGAGGTCTTGTAAGGGGTTTGGTGCGGATTGTGGTCGCAAGAATGCAGTGGTTGCTACCCAGGGTTTCCTCGGGGTTGTGCCATTCTGCATATCTAATATTTTTGGTAAAGGTGAGATCTGGGCACGTGTCGCGTGCCACGGAGTTCCCAATGCGAGTGGGTTGTGCAGGGTCTGTGTGAAGAGTAAGGCCCAACGTTGACGCAAGTTCCGCCAGCTTGCATCCTCGTTTTTCTTCACGTATGTATCCCCATAAGCGGCTGGGGGTATTAAAGCCCCCAACGATTATGAGGGGGTCCCTGTTCGCCATCTTTAACGCCCGACTGAATAAGTCTGCAAATGTGACGTTTGGAAGTTTGGGAGAGCTGTAAACGTTGAGTACGTGTAATGGGGGGTCCTGTTTGCGTAGCGGAAGGATCGTCACCATCGCATACGAGAAAAGCGCCTTGTAATCCAGGTCCACCGGGGAGGCCGTATAATTTTTATGTACGCAGAGGCAGCTCTGCGCATCCTGCTGATACACTGAGTAATTTGTGAGGGTGGCTGCGTTCCCCGGCTCTTGGAGGGCCACTACAGCAGGAGGACTGGGGAACGTTGTTAGGAAAAGCCGTAGGTCGGCCCGCTTAGTACGGGCCTTGAAACCTCTGCAGTTCCACTGTAAAATTCGGACAGGGGCCGAATTGCTGCGTGAGTACCATCGCGGTTTATGAATGTCCGCCATGATTATGATTAGAATTTATGCTTACTAGAAAGGGGCCCGCCTCTGAGCCGGGTGCCTCAATGACAGCAGGTTGCGTCACGCTGGGCAGGTTGAGGGCGGGCTCCTGTTCCTCATGTGCGACTGTATGTCTACCAGCCTTAATATTGGGGCTCCTTATACGCTTGAGTTGGCCGGAGCGCCTTGTAGTTAGAGTTTGTTTGGTCATATGTGCGGCTATAATGGTACGAATGTTGTCTAGAGCCGCCTTGACGGTGGTTGCGATTGGCATTTCTAAGGCGGAGAATGCGGAGCTCAACTGGGCCTCCAGTGCGCTAACCGTCGCCTCAAGCGCAGACTGCGCGATTGCAGTCTGCGCGTTCGCCGGTGTGTCGCTATCCATCTCCTCCACCGCGGGGGGAGTGGGCCTCTGGGTTGGAAAATTTTGGCGCGCCTCAGTGAGGGCAAGACGCTTCTGTAGGTTAGCGATTTCCTCTTTGAGGGCGGAAATTTGGGATTGCTCGGCCGTTTTTGTCGGCGGTTTCGAAGGGGGGGGGGATGAGGAGGGGCTGCCCTGCCCTTGTTGCTCACCTGGGATCCCTGGACGGCTTGCGCCCATGTCCGCGAAGAACCTGGTGGGGGGGGGGGTACTCGTTCGTTTCTCCACGTCGGCTTGGGGTGGTGGTGGCATTGCCTCAGGCAACTCCGGCTTGTCGGTAGATGGACCGCCTGGCTTTCCGGGAGATGAACCGCCTGGCTTGCCGGTAGACGGACAGCCTGGCTTGCCGGCAGATGTACCGCCTGGCTTGCCGGTAGACGGACAGCCTGGCTTGCTCGGGGGCTGGTTGGCTCCCTTGTCCTTGGCTTGGCGGGGCCGCCGCACCGGAAGGCAACGCGTTTGAAATATACAAAGTGGGGGATGACGGTACCAGCGAAAGTTATAAGCACTGATTGAGTGTATCCCATCATGCGAGCAGCGAGAATATCTGTTTTGAAAGATTCTAGATCATGCATGAGCTCATCAGGAGTGAAGTGGCCACCAACATTATGGATGACGCCGAGGCATGAGTTGGGAGGATGGGGGACATAAGTTTTGATGCTGACAGGCTTACCGTGAAGGTGAAGGTGCGTGATAGAAAGTAGGAGGTGGGCGGTGAGTGGAGAATGAGTTTTTAAAAACACAAGGCTTTGGGCTGGCTTGGCCTGAAGGGTGATGTCTGCACTGGTCTTGGAGGAAAGTTGTGCAGCGGAGGTGACTGCGGCGAGCACGTCGTAGAGAGGCAGCTTGGGATTGAGGGTACCAGGAGGGAGTTGGATGCCAACAGTGATGAGCTCGGAGCGGGGTCGGGTGGCGGAAGCAGGCTTACGGCTGGCACTGATGGTGCTCCAGCCGATTTCCGGGGATGGAGTGTAGTCTACCGGGGACGCCATGAAGTCCATGTCTGCCGACGAATCGTCAGCCTGAGACGCAATCTGCGACGCTGGTGCCGGGCTGCAGGTCTTGGTGTCAGCGGGTAATGTGGCTGGAGCAGGCGCGGCGGCACCGGCGGCGTCGACGAACGCAGGCGGCTGCGACGCGTCTATGGGCCCAAAGGTGTTTGCGTCCCTTAGAGCGTGGAGTTGGCTAGCAGCGGACGCTGCGGTGACGACGAACGCTGCCGGCTGCGCCGCGGCCGTTGACCTGGAGCTCGCAGCGTCGCTGACAGCGTTGGTTGCGACAGGATTTTGCGCGGTGACGTGGGCGGTTGGAGTAGACCCCGCAGTGGCGGCATCAGTGGGTCTGGGCTGCAGGGGCTTCGTCAGACGCTGCATATCGGAGGTGCAGGTGCGGCGCGATAGGGTTAGCGAGGCGCCGTGCCGCTTCAGACTTTGGGAGGCGCTTGGAGGGCCAGCTCGGCAGCGGGCCGTAATGCCGGTGGTATCCATGTGCTTTGGAAGCCTTCCTGAATCGATGGAGAGGGAATCCAGGGGCGGGCGAAGCCCTGTACTAGGCCAGGGGCAGGTGAATGCGGAGCACGATAGGCAGCCAGCTAATCAGGGCGGCGCCGCCTAGCGGGAATCCCGATCCTTACAATCACTAGGTGGAGGTCCCTAGTTTGGGCCCGGGCGCGCCCGACTAAGGCTTGTTGGGCCTGTAAGACGTCACAGCCGAGCAGGGTCGCCTCCCGGTCCTCCCGGGTTGGGTTGGGGATGGGGGGAATGGCCGGGTTGGGTTGGAGGGACAGGCCCACACCATGTGATGGGTGTCCGAATACACCGCACTAGAGTGCGGGCAGTTGCCGCTAAAGGAGGGATCGAAATGTTTTAGTGCTGCCGGGCACAGCAATGTATTGGTGAAGAGGCGGAGAAGTAGCCGCTCATCCGCCTTCTTGAGGCGTTTACATAGGCTAGGGTAAAGGCGATGGGTATCTTGACAGTAGGTTGTGATATCTTTCAACGTATAGACTGGATTAAAATCGGGTTCCTGATCAGGTGGGGAGGAGAAAACAGCCCAGTGAGAGAGCGCGCAGGCGGCTGCGTCTGCCGCCTCGTTTCCTGCCAACCCCTGATCAGCAGGGGCCCATATAAGGTAACGGTGTGCGGGGTCCGTATCCCGTATGCAATTTTGTTATATTCGATAGGGTAGGAAGGGAGTGGAGCCTTGTTCGACGTTCCGACAGGCCCCTCGCGAGTCGGTGATTATGTATTTTGAATCGGAATGCGAGGCCGCGAGAGCAATCGCGACCTCTTCTGCTTGTGTTGCACTGCGGGCTCTGAAAGTGAGGCCGTTAACTGTGTTGCTGTTGCGAATTACCGCGGCCGTGTACCATCCCCCGTGGTGAGGGCCGGAGGCGTCCACGTAGTATACACTTGTTTTGTTCCCATAATGTCGGACCAGCGCTTCCGCTAGTGCCAGGCGCCGACCATTATGGTCTTCATGTGACATGTTTGCTCGAAGAGGCCGCACGTGGAGGGTACGTCTCCACAGTTCCGGGATGCGAAACCTGTCTTCCATTGGAGGGGTGTGTTGGATATGGAGTCGAGCAAGAAGGCGGCGACCCGACTCCGTTAGCGACAAGCGCGTGTACTGGTTTGTAAGGTGCGCCTCCCGGAGCTCCCGGAGAGTATTCACCACCCCAAGGACCATAAGCCGGCTGTTGAAGTAGTGATGGGGAGGTCAACGGCACGTCTAACAATTTTGCGAAGGATGACTTCAAGGGCGTCCTCCCCTTGTTTCCGCAGGTGGAGATAAGGCGTCGAATAGAGAATTCGACTAGTTACGAAAGCGTTTGCCAGCCGCAGGGCATCCTTACTACGTAACCCTCCGTGTTTGTTAGAAACCCGGCGGACCATGCGGCCCACCTGGTCCCCCACCTTACGGAGTTTGGCTAATGTAGTGTCTGGCCGCCTGTGTTTGTGGATGTAGAGTCCGAGTACCCGTATCTCATCACTTTCGTGCATGGGACCACTGTCAAGAGAAAGATATTTTAGTTGTGCACTTCTGTGAGGGGCGGAGGTGCACGAACTCCGATTTTTGAGGGGAACATTGAAGAACGCAGCAGCGGGTGTAGCGGTCTACTATCGTCGCTGCTGTTTGCAGGCTGGTTTCAATGTCCCCTGTGCTGCCCTGCGTGGCTCACAGAGTGATGTCATCGTCGTACAGGGCGTGCTGCACGCCGGCGACACCACTCAGCTGGGCCGGCAGGTGCACCATGGCCAGATTGAAGAGCAGCGGGCAAAGTACCGCGCCTTGGGGGTTTCCCCGCGTGCGAGTAGGTAAGGACCATGCTCTCTATCTTGTATTCGAATGTAGGATTGACGATCCATTAAAAATTGGCTTATGTATCGGAATGTGTTGAGGCCACAGTCGGTGTGGCTTAGGTTAGTGAGTATGATCTTATGTGTTGCATTCTCGAATGCCCCTTTGAGATCCAAGACGAGTAGTACCCGGTCATTATGGGGGCATTCGAGGGGGTCAAGGACTTCCCGTTTGAGTTGCAGGAGGACATCCTGTGCGGATCTGTGTGGGCGGAATCCGAACATGGTGCTCGCAAAGAGATGTTTGTGTTCAAGATATGTAGATAACCGATCACGCACCATCGTCTCCATTAGTTCGACCACACTGGAGGTGAGATAGGGCGGATGTTATCTGTGTCAATTGGTTTGCCAGCTTTAGGAGTAAAAGTGACGAGAGCCGTTTTTCATTCGATTAGCAGGGTGGTGTCTTCGCGCCAAATCGCATTGACGTATTCCAGGAGGGACTGTTATGCTAAGTCGGGCAGGTTCATCAAAAGCTTGACGGTGACCCTATCCCGTCCTGGCGCAGTGCCCCGTTTCATTTTAGCGAGAGCCGCCCGCAGATCATGGAGCTGGAATGGTTGATCCGGCTCCGTGTTCTCTCTGCCTGCATAAGAGTACGCAGATCCACGGGGGTCATGGGCTGTACACAGATACTGGTCCCGAAGTTTCTGTGCCAGTTGAGTCGTGTTGCCAGGAAAAGCGTGCATGACTCGGTGCAAATATTTTTGTATTTCGGTTCGCGTTTGGGTTGGGTCGATTAGGGCTCGAAAGAGACGCCACGTGTTTCGGCTGGACATTTGTCGTGCGGCCGTGTTGCATCTATCCACCGAGTTGGAGTCGGCGAGTTTGGTCGCGTACTCTGCCGCTTTCTGTGTAAGATCGGCAATTCGAGCTTTAAGCTTTCTATTGTGTTTCTGGCGTCGCCAACGGCGGACGAGGCTGCGACGGGCTTCCCTGAGGTGTAGAAGGTGGTTATCTACGTCCGTGACCGCCTCTGAGAGCTGGATGCGTGTTTCATGCGAGGAAAGGTGTGTCAGCAGCTGTTGGGACCATGCTGGGTAGCCTTGCGCGGAAATGGGTGTATTATCAAGTGAGTTAAAATTTTGCCTGAATTTCGTCCAATCTGGGATACGGGCTTGTGTCCTGGGAAGCTTGAGGGGGCGTGTGCGTAGTGTAGTCTTAAGGATGCAGTGGTCGCTACCGAGGGTCTCCTCGGTGTTGAGCCAGTCTGCGTGTTGTATGTTGCGAGGAAGGTTAAGTCCGGTCACGTATCCCGTGTCACGGAGTTTTCTAGCCGTGTTGGGTGGACGGGGTCCGTGTGGAGGGTCAGACCCAACGTGGACGCAAGCTCCGCCAGCCTACGTCCGCGCAACTCCTCCTTGCGATACCCCCACAGCTGACTGGGAGCGTTAAAGTCGCCCACAGTCAGCAGGGGATCGCGACCCGCTACTCTTAACGCGCGGCTAAAGAGGTTCGCAAAAGTCATTTGCTTGAGTTTGGGAGCGCAGTAGACGTTGATTATGCACAACGGCGGGTAACTGCGACGGAGTGGTAGGATAGTCACCATTACATAGGAATACTCGAGCTGGAGGTCGAGATCCACTAAGTTGGCTGTGTAGGCTCTGTGAACGTGTAGGCTCTGTGAACGGCGTCTGCAGAGGTCGAAGTGTAGACTGAGGCAGTGAGAGTGGGTTGGAGGGAGTTGTGAGTGACTGCAAGGGTGTGGGCTGGGTAGCAGCTGTACGAGGCAGCATCCACATAAGCCACGGCAGGTTTCCGACCGTACTCACGCCAGAGCGCGGGGGCTCTCACTGCTCTGCGGGAGGGGTCGTGTTCAGGATGCATATTCTTAGGTAGGGGATGAACGGTTAGGTGGGAGGAGACATGGGAAGGGAGGGGCAGTGAGGTGGGAGGGGGATAAGAGAGGAGAGCTTAAGGGTGGAGAAAAGTGCGCCACCCGGGCGGGTGCGGGAGAGACGGAGGAGCCGCATCGCTGTCAGGCACTTCCAGTGCCATTTGTCTGCAACATCATTGCCAATGCCAACGCATGCACCGCACATCTGTCACTGCCGCCGCCACGTTTAAACCATTAACTGCACGGTTTTTATTGCGAAAGCAATACTGCGCTAGGTTTTGAGCCTTCAGCGTCGTCCAGGCGGATCAACGTTTGACCTTTTGCTTGACCTCTGTTGTGACGTCACGCCAGACGGAGAGAAAACTGGGGCCCAACTCAGCTCGTCGCTGCTGTCCCGGCGGATCTACGCCGCGCCGGCAGCAGCTGCGCCCCGCTGCCGCGAATGGAAAAAAAAGAAAAAAGTAAAACAGAAAATAAAATCCAACTAATGCAATCAAGGTCAAATGAAGGTCAATGATGGTCACCGCCGCGGCACGATGGTGGTCACCCTGGAAAGTGCAAGTAGTATTGCTTTCGCAGTAAAATGTATCTGTCTCGCATACCTTGGGGGTGATATGTTTTGCCGTACTAGTAGCGTGTCCCACCAGGCATCGCGTCCAGGATCACCGCCGCAGTGCCGAAGGAGGAAGGAAACGTGGGCCGGAGACGGGGAGTAAGGGAAGTGAAGGAAAAACTGTATTCACATATTTACATTATTTACATAGAGCGGGACTGAGAATGGCTCTCAGTCGAAGGGGAACGTCTTCGTCAACCGTAGTCGACTGGAGCTAGCAGGCTTCTCTCGGCCACACTCACGGCCGAGTTAAATATCGTTCGGTTTCCCCAGATCCCTGGCTGGGGAATAATGGTCGACGAACACTGTCCAATCGGATGGACCGAAGGGGACGTTCTTGTTACCGCCCACGGCTGGGCAGGTGCGGGTTTTTCCACTCTCTCGCAGCTGGTTGATGAGAGGAGGAGATGCCGACTCATCCAGCCCTGCGGGAAAGGAATCTCCCGAAGTCTTCCAGCAGGTGAAATGAACTTGCCTCCCCGCCGAATGCCCAGAACGCGAGTCGGGGCCACAGAATTCTTCAATTATCCGCCAGCGTGACCGGCGCCGGCTCGTCGCCTTGGTGTGGTCGCTCGGACAATAACTCCGGCGCGTCCCCGGCCTTCGCCTCTATAGTGGTCACCTCCGCTCAAGGAATGTCGCTGGGGTTACTGCTGACAATGGCCCCTGAAATTCCTGCTACACTAATCCGCTGAGGCTCGCAAGGGGCATTCCAAGCATTCCACTTCCCATGGTCGTCGCGAGGTTGTCGGCCTTGGTGATTGTTCACGGTAGATGCCTGATCGGGCCCACGTGGTCCGAAGTACAGTCACAACAGGGGACGCCTGAACCTCGCCGTAACGGGAAGAGAGGAAGATGGGAGTGAACAAGACACCGTATTCACAAGACGCGTATTTGTTCATTCCAAACCAACGAGCTGGCATGGCGGAGTGGTTAGCATGCTCGTCTCGCACTCCGGAGACCGGGGTTCGATTCCCGAACTCGGCCAATTTCCTACTCGGTTCTATTTATTTATCTGGCTGACTAGAAAGGTTAATTAGGCTAATTGGGTAATTAAACAATAACTGAAGTCATTCCTACTTACTTGGAGCATCACTATACGATCCCTTTAATTGGTTAATTGGTTGCATGGAGGAGGAGGAGGTAAACTTTATTAAATAAGAGGTCTTAGGCGCGGATTGGGGTGATGTTCCCCTCCCCGCGGTGGGCTCCTCTTCTAGGCCGGACGCCAGGTGGCCGACCGACGATGTCGTTCGGCGACCTCTTCGGCTCGCTCTGTGACTCGAAGTTGAACCTCCGGGTCCGAGCTGAGCAGCGCGGCCTCCCACTGAGATTGGGTAGAGAGCTGCAGACTCTGCAATGGCTTGTCTTGATTACATGAATATAAGATGTGCGGTGCGTCTGCCTTTTGGTGTCCACAGAGAGAACAGACGGGGCTGTACTGCTCCGGGAACCATATGGAGTACATGTAAGGATTAAAGAAAGCGTCTGTTTGGAGCTGCCGCCAACTGATTTGTTTTGTTTTACTCAGAGATTTATTTGGTTCTGGGAAGATTTGTCTTTCTTTCTTGAAGTGGGTAGTAATTTCTTTGTACGTTATCACTCGCTCCTTAGCCGACCTGAGCTCGGGGTAGCGCACCTCCCGATTAACCACGAATCCTCGGGCAAATTGGTGCGCCGCCTCGTTTCCAGGATGGTCCGAATGGGCGGGGACCCAGATCAATGCTATCTGGCGGGTATTGGAGATTTTTTGTAAGATTTTGATGGCTGCTGAGTGGGCCCTTCCTTTTGCAAAATTTCGAATTGCTGTTTTGGAGTCACTTATGATTTATTTGGCAGTGGTGGAAGTAATGGCTAAAGCTATGGCAGCTTCTTCGGCCTCCTCCGGAAATCTTCTTTTATCGATTGTCGCCGATGCAAGAGGAGAACCTCGATGATCGACAACTACCAGAGAAAAGGCGTCTCTGTCCGCATGATCTGCCACGTCCACGTGCGCCCTGTCTTTCTCAACTGTAAATCTTTCGTGAAGTTTTTGTGCCCTTTTTGTGCCCTAGCCTTTCTTCTGTCCGTATCGTAGTGTGGATGCATGCTTTTGGGCAGAGGAGGGACTGTTAAGTGTTCGTGCATGTGTCTTGGAATTGGCAAGGTGTGTGTACGGATTCCTTCATAATGTATTCCTGCTTTCTTTAGGATGAAACGTCCCGTTTCAGTGCCTGATAGTCTTTCATATTGAGGTTTGAGGTTTATTTTCAATCAAATACATGAAAGAGGGAACTGTGCCAAAAGGCGGTAAGGCCTGACGAGTTCACAGTTCCCCAGAACAGTTCATGCAGCAGTGTGCAGCACATAAATAACAAAATTTAAAGTAATATGATATTGGACAAAAAAAAAATCTCTGCCTCTCCCGTAACCGAGAGTAGAGTAAGCATGAAATGTTTACGGGCCTAATGTCATCTCGGTGGACACCCGAACCGCACCGTACAGGAAGGGAGGAACGCCACCACCCGTTCAGCGCGATGCCTTGTCATTTGAACGCAAGGTTTTTTGAGGAAAGGAAATGGCGCAGTAATTCTCTGCCATCTCGGTGGACACCCGAACCACACCGTAATGGAAGGGAGGAACGCCGCCACCCGTTCGGCGCGATGTCTTGCCCTTTGAACGCAGCGCTTCTCCCCCGGGCCCCTATGCGCCTGCGCGGCTTTGCTTCGATGCGCGAAGCCCCTAAGAGATCACGTATGACAACGAAGTGTATCGTTGCATTTATGTGCTTTTTGCACGCGTTATTAGAAATCGGAAATTATAATTCCGTGCATTATCAAACGCTCAGCGACTGATATCTTGATAAACATTGAGAAGGCACTGGCAGCAGTTATTTTTTATGACTCGTTTGGAGACCAACCGTTGCTTGCATGCCGGTCGCGTAGGAGGGCTTAGAGAGTCTCGTTAAATCTCGCTAAGTCTCGTACGGTGCCCGGATGTTCTCGTTTCAGAGCCCGGATGACTGGAATTCAGTGCCCGGATGACTGGAATTCAGTTCCCGGATGACTGGATTTCAGTGCCCGGATGATGGCTCTCGGTCTCGGCGTGACGTCACCACACTGCCGACAACGGGGGCTCAAAGCATTTCATGCTTAAAAACATTGCAGCAAGCGACAGTATTTCAATATTTCAAGTATAACAACTGGAAACATGTGAATATGACTTCTCTTGTTTGTGTTTTTCGGCGTAAAGATTTTGACACTGAAATTTAAAACAGCTGTTTACTGCTTCGTCATCTCAACCCTTGTTTCTGCCTGCGATGCTAGACTAGCCATTAATGAGGTTTGTAAATGCCTGTGTAATGGCTGTACTAGGAGTGCCTGCAGTGCCTTTCCCTCGATGTAGATTTAAAATTTACTGACTTTTGTGCCGTGCCCTGTAAAGTGTACAACTTTTGCACAGACGTAGCCACAAGAATTGTTTCTGTGCCATGCTATCAGTATGCCCATTGCAGTTTACATTTGCATTTTTTCAAAACTTCGTTTTTTCAACTCTTTTGGCTTCTTCGCAGTACCGTTAATAGATTGCTACATATCGTGTCTCTGAGGTCATGGCATCAGTGAACGCTTCAAGTTAAGATTTCTTGACACCTGACGAGCTGAGCAACCGTTATCAGATAAAAAGCAGTAACATTTCGTTTCTGCATCTGAATGCTCGATCAGCTCGAAACAAAAGCGATGATATATGCGCCTTCCTTTCCAGCTTTAGCTTTACGTTTGACGTTTTACTGAGACATGGTACGATAGCCACTCTGCTGTTCTTAATCTACCTGAATACTCTACATTTTTTCTTAACCGGACCTCTAAAAGAGGGGGGGGGGGGGGGGTTGCGATGCTGTCGACAACATTTTTAAAATGCGAATTACTTGACACTTTCTGTGTGGTAACCGATGACTACGAGGTTCTTACCTTAAAATCTAATTCCTTGCTTTTTACTGTCACATACCGCCCACCCGGCGGAAGCAGTAACAAATTTCTCCATTTTATAGATGAGTACTTCAGCTGGGTAAATGATCATAAATACACACTCATATTAGGCGGGGACTTGAACATAAACTTGCTTGAAAAGTCAACACTTCAACAAGAATTCTACACTATACTAGAGACCAAGGCATTTTTCAATATCATAAATCAACCAACACGCATTACGCCCGAAGTATCAGCGTTACTAGACACCTTCATTACTAATGCATGTGATGAATTGTCAATACCCGGTGCACTGGCAGCTGATCTTAGTGATCACCTGCCAATTTATTTAATTACAAATCTCATAGTCCCCCATAACAAACCTGCAAAAAGGTTTGCTATGCGTATTCAAGACATAAACCAGACTACTTTACAAACATTTTACGATAAACTGTCGCAAGTAAATTGGAGCAGCGTCTACGAGGAAACCCATGTTGATGATGCTTACGGTATTTTTATTGCCACCTATAAGCAGCTGTATTGTGAGTTTTTTCCATACAAAACCAGAGTGTCAGCTTCGAAGGCACGTAAGCCGTGGATAACTAAGGAATGCTTAAAGGCGATACGAATTATAAACATACTTTTTAAACGCTTTCTAAAAACAAAAGATATTGACGATCTGAAGAAGTTTAAGGCTTCGAGAAATAAAGCCAACAGTATCAATCGGCAAGCCAAAAGAAACTACATGAGTAACCAATTTAACGACGATGTAATGAAGCACTCTGATATTGTTTGGGAGCAACTCAATAATTTGCTGAAAGAAAAGAGAAGAAGAAAGAGAAGATGTGCCCCTGTGAACGGGTTTGCTGCCAGCTTGGTCTTAATGGTACTCCGCTTGTGCGCAGTCACGCAGAGCGGTGTTTAATGACCCTGTACACTTAGGACTGTGTTTAATGCGTGCGGCAGCTTCGTGCCTGAATTCTGTACAGTTTGGCGAGTATAGGTGCCTACCGCAGTTCTAATCTCAAACATAGCGTCGGACATGGGCCTCTGTGAAAAACTGACAGACACTCAGATGGTCTAATGCCGTTAACTGTGTAAGCAGAATGCCTTTTTTTGGACAGTGTTTTTCAATTTGATGCTTTTTTCTTTTGCCGCATTCCATTGCCAGAAAGATACGCCTATTGATTTTGCTTTACTTTGGCAGCCTTTATGCGACACTAATTATTGTATGTTTTTTACATTTGCTGCACTTCGTCGTTTTACTTGGGCTGAATTCATGGCTGGGTAATAATTTATTGAGGATTTTACGTTTGCTGCATTATTCACATTTCCCAAATGGCACGTCGCCTTGGATTAGCCGATGACGCCAGCTCAGCTTTCGGCACCCCCCCTCCCCTCCTCATTCGCTTGAGGGCGTCGCTGCGCCCATCTCTCTTCCTCCGCCGAAGCAGGTTTCCCTCTCGCCTCGTCAAGGGACGGTTCCCGCACTCGGCTCGCTGCATGCTTCACTGTACGACACACGCCGGCAGTTCCGCCTAATGACACTCCGTACTGCATAGTAGTGTACACGTCTATTGTGCGTCCGCAGGAAACCAGATGTGCCTGCTTGGGGGCATCGAGTCAGACTTCCGCGCCGCCACCGACGCCCACACGCAGCTGGACCCGGCCCAGAACGTCATCTGCTCCGGCTGCCCTATTCCCTACCCGGTCACCGGGGCCAGCGCAGTAGCGCTACCTTCGAAGGAGGGCTCGCCTTTGCTTCGCAACGCGCAGTCCGTGAGTGCGCTCCCGGGGACTTCCAAGCATAGGCGGAATTGGTATAAAACACTTCATACAGTATACAGATGGCGGGCGACCCAATAAACAATGAAAATTGCCCTGTCCGCACCGCCTATGACAGAAAGGGTTTGATCCAGTTTCAAATTAGTAATGAGGTACGACGAAGTTTTAAAATGTTAACGCGATAAAATCAAGGGTCCCGTGTCGCAGAAAAGCCGCTGTCGTCGTCGGCGTCGTTAGCAGTGAGCGAAAAATCCCAGAAGCATCAATAAATAAAACCGAGTAGGAAATCGGTCGAGCTGGGCAGTCGAAACAGGGCCTCCGGAGTGCGAGACGAGCACGCTAGCCACTCCGCCACGCCAGCTCGATCGTTTGGATTGAACAAAAGCGCGTCTAGTGAATACGGTGTTGCCTTAAAAGGGTGCTTTAGACACATATACTGTGTGTGTATATTAGTAATTATGGGCATGGAAATCACAGTAGTCGCAGTTAAGCGAGTAGCAAAGTACGTTTCTGCTAGTTTTCCTTTTCGCTTGGCTAGGGGGCCTCAATAGTGGAGGCGAGCGAACATCAAGACACCCTACGATCGATGGATGGATGGATGGATGGATGGATGGATGGATGGATGGATGGATGGATGGATGGATGGATGGATGGATGGATGGATGGATGGATGGATGGATGGATGAATGGATGGACGGACGGACGGACGGACGGACGGACGGACGGACGGACGGACGGACGGACGGGTGGGTGGGTGGGTGGGTGGGTGGATGGATGGGTGGATGGGTGGATGGACAGGAGCGCCCCCTTTAAAACGGGGTAGTGGCAATTGCCACCATGCTCAGCTTTTCTTTCTTTATTATTTTTTTGTTTACTGTGTTGGCAATTCTCATTAAGATTCGCCATCATCTTTACCTACGGTTTCCTACAATTCTAACCTTATGCCACATCTCTGCTTTTCAGCCACCAATCCTACGCTTGGTGCGCACGTAGCGCCATCTGGCGGCGCCCACTAAAACGTCCTTCTCACTATGTACACCACTGCACCAACAGATAGCGCGCGATGGCAGCGCCTCCTAGCGCCTCCCGCTTGTCTCGTTCGTGCGCAGTGCGGCCGTGCCAGGCTCTTTAAGTTTCCATATCCGGCGCTCCTCCAAGATTCTGAAACTTGTTTTGGTAGGGTCCGTGGGACAGCTGTAACTTCTTTTCACCGACGGCGTTAGGTTTCGACGCACGGGCACTCTGTTTATGTCCCTCCGACCACTGCCTGGCAGTGAAAGTACGTTTGTTCCAGTAGATATCGCTTGCGAGCGGGATGCAGTGATTAGAGAAGTGGTGGGCTTCAAATCGATGTTTACAGCAGGCGACCTGACGACGTGCTCGCAAGTTTCGGGTATTTTTTTTTTCGAGACACATCTGCTGTGCCGGCCATTTCTGCGCGAGCTATAACTATGGGCACAGCGTTAAGCCTGCCTTGCTCTCTGACGCTCTTTCAGCCGGTGACATAAAATCATGCGATGTGTTTGGCAAGGCTATTACTGAAGAGACAACCGAGCTGGTTGCGTCCACATGGCCACCGGTGATGTAAGTACAGGACTACCAAAGGTTTCTCCTGCAGCCTCCATAGACAGCTTGTCACACGTGGTTTGGAGCTCTTCCCTGCGAGGCTTTTCGCTTGGTACGCCTTCCTCGTCGAGATCGTGTCCCGCCTCCAGCCGACATTCGGCCAGATTAGAGCTGCGGCATCTAGGGGAAGTCTTCAGGAAGAAAATGCTTGCTGCAGACGGCGGAGTGAGCCAGCGCATAGATGGGCGGCCAATCTTTGCGTCCGTTCACTTTCAGCCATTGCGTATGCAGCACGTCGTCAATGGAGTCGTCGATGCTCTCTGTCGTCGACCTGCACGATGGCACACAACAGTGACGCATTCTGCAGCAAAACATGGAAGCACGCAGACTGTACTCTGTCAGCTTCGGAAGGGAAGTAAGGAATGCGAGGTGACAGCTAGCTTCCGCGCCTCGCGGCTGGATGCCTGAACACTTAACTGGAGAAGTTGTTGAACTGATCAGCGCAGAAATTCGCTTCTTTTACGCGCACTCATCGAAGTTGCGGGCACTGCGTCTGAACACGTGCTGAAGCGAACTTAATTTCGGTTTTATATGCATGCTTTTTTCAAGCGCTTTTCTTTTAGTTTTTCATCGTTTTATTAGCGCCTGGTGGTTGTCAGGACCGGGCGGAACGTCCATCCATTGAGACGCCGAAGTGATTTACTACACACTCTCTGTTTTGCTGAAGCCCCCTTCTTAAATCGCAAATGTTTCTTTACGCACGACGGGGAATTTTGTTTAATTGCGCCGGAAGAACGGAGTGTACCCGGAGGGACACGTCGTCCATTGCTGGCTTGTGGTGAAAGTAACTACGACTTCTACACGAAAGTAACTTGAGTACGTTTACCAATTTCAATATTGAAATCAGGCAGTGGTTCTGGGCAACACCCAGAAATGCGGCTTACCTTTCTTGAAGGAAGTCAACTCACTGGTTGGAAGCGGCGACGGTGAAAAAATAAACTCTTGAAAAAGGGCCAAACCTCTATTTCGAAGTTTAAGGAGGTTTCCTACACGGCCGACAAGTGCACCGACATTAGTGCACGCGAAATCTTTAGTGACTGCATACACTACACACGGACTCAATTTAGCAACGCGAAAATATCTTCCCGCTCAAGCACCGCGCCTTTGAAGCATGATACATCCACTACTGCTGCATGGAAGTTTTATTGCAGATGAGAATTTAAAAGGAACCGTAGATAGCAGCGACACACGTACCTTACTATAGCAGCAATGAACCAATGAGCATGGGTCGCAATCCGCACAGAATCATGCAAAGTGCGAGGTGTAGGCCAAGAATGCATTTTTCTATTGAAGTCTTTCGAGCACCCGGTATTCTCGTCCAAGCAGAGTGCGAAGTTGCCGAAACCCCACGGCACGCACACCTTTACTACATGTCTGCAAATTTATTAAAACATTATTGCCACTGATTGAGGCCAAGCCGATAACTTGGAAGCCAGGGAATGCTTTGGCATCAGCTGCGGAGTCGTGTATTTGCGAGTGGGGTTCACTTTTAAAACAATCGTAGCTGCAGGCTGCCACAGGTAGAGAAAAATCTTTACAATGTCGTCGTAACGATGGCCGCTTATCCTGGCAATAGTAGAGCTGTGACGTTAGAGCTATTGCTGCCTGGTAGTTTCGAAAAATCCCTTCCCGGGAATATTTACCATGCATTCTTTATTTCATTCACCCATTTTCGTTACTGAACATGATTGTATCGCAAATCAATATAGCAAAACTTATTGCTTTGCCCTGAGGTTCCATATTTCATGTTTCATGTTTCAGGCCTCATAAGCAGTTCAGAGCTTCTCCCGGAATGTTTCAGCGTTGTAGCTAAAGGACATGCATGATTTGAAGAAGCCGCCTCAGTCTTCCGCAGCGATTCCAACGCCGCTGCACCCCACTCTATGTGGCTCCTTTTAAAACCAGCGCCTGCAGCAGCTCCACGATGCGCAGCGCCTGACAGGCAGCCTGATGACTATGAGGGATGCCGCCTCACGAAGAGAGACAGAGAACGTTACAAAGGATGGCTTCGTTCGCTTTCCTTCGTGAGGCGCCAGTCAGATGGTACTCTCGGCCACAGACGCGAAGCTAGCCGACGGGGGAGAGTGCGAATGGGGGATAGTAGAGGGCCTTGGACGCTCGGATAGGCCGTACTCGGCAGGCATTGTAAAAATTAAAAGAGGCGCTGATCTCGGTGTGGGCGCGCACCTGACAACATCGTCATGAAGTCATCGTACTAGCTTTTTGAAAAACTTGGTTTTGTAATGAAAAAGGCACAGTAAAGTTTGATAATTATAACTGTGAATCACTGAGTCGCCATGATCGAAGAGAGGGCGATGTGGTGCTCTACGTTGAAAAGAGAAAAAAAAAACCCACAGGTACAGTGACATTCAAGACTGTTCTGCTATCACGGGCAACTACGCATACCTCACAGCAGCGCCTCCTTTATAAGTGTCAAGCCTTTATAACAGTCGTATACCTGCCTTCTTCAGGGTCCTTTTCTGTAGTTTTTAATTTTTTTCAGGACCTTTGGGAACATATACAATCTTTTCGATGTCTAGAAGTAATCTATTAAAGCAGGTATCAAAGTGTTGCAACTATCAAAGTGTTGCAAGTTAGCGCCTGTCCTGTCGTTTTTCCTCCGTCTTTGTGTCGTCTTGTTGCGCTTATATTCTTGCCAGCTATGAACCAACATGCCCCGGAGAGTGTTTTACTCAGGTACTATAGTAGCGCATACACAAGTACAGACGGGGGAGTGACGAACTCAACGCTGTCGGACCTTGTCTGCGTGTGCTACAGAACCTGCTTCAATGGATTTATTTATTTATTTATTTATTTATTTCGAATACCCTCAGGGCCCGGGTCGGGCGTTACAGAGGGGAGTGGATTACACAACATAATTAAGATAAAAGCACAGGCATATATATATATATATATATATATATATATATATATATATATATCAATTTATTTCTTGCCAGCTGATAGAATTAATAGAATGCATTGCTGAGGACGATTCAGGCACGAACGCATCGGCCCGACGCTCATCCTACTTTTCGTATTACAGTTGGCCCGGCTGTCTGGATCAACGTCGCGGCTTCCCGGTTCGCCAACACGTGCCAACGATTGCCAACGCAACTTGCTGGCTTCTACTAACTTCGTCACACCGGGCCCAGTGGTTACTGCGTCGGCGCGTGTGCGCATACTCCAGCTCTCCGACTGTGGCGCACTGATGCAGCGGGGCGTATAAAAGCTGAACTCCTGGCCCTGGACGAACCATTGCTGAGGACGATTCAGGCACGAACGCATCGGCCCGACGCTCATCCTACTTTTCGTATTACAGTTGGCCCGGCTGTCTGGATCAACGTCGCGGCTTCCCGGTTCGCCAACACGTGCCAACGATTGCCAACGCAACTTGCTGGCTTCTACTAACTTCGTCACACCGGGCCCAGTGGTTACTGCGTCGGCGCGTGTGCGCATACTCCAGCTCTCCGACTGTGGCGCACTGATGCAGCGGGGCGTATAAAAGCTGAACTCCTGGCCCTGGACGAACCATTGCTGAGGACGATTCAGGCACGAACGCATCGGCCCGACGCTCATCCTACTTTTCGTATTACAGGTCTGTAATACTCTTTACTTGTACACACATTTTGTAGTTTGTGCCTGGGTCGTCCTAAAGCAATGAGTGATGATGAAGGGTCCGGTACCCCGTCTAACACGAAAGAAAAGAGTGAAAAGCTATTCGACAAGGCTCCAACTACTGTGAAAGAAGTTGGAAGTTTTCTTCTGAAGCTTAATAGCAAGTTGGAAGCCTTGGGAAAGAACCTGAACCATGAGCTTGGCACCCTGCGGGGATCAGTCGAATTTATGAATGAAAGTTTTGAAGAATTTAAGAAAGAACTGGCCGAGTCTCGTCGGGAGATAAGCGAGCTTAAGGAAGAGCAGAATTATCTAAAGCATGAAAACAGTGAACTTTCGAAACAGCTGCAGCGTACTAGAGCAGAGCTAACTGAACTTCAGCAGTACAGTCGCAGAAATAACCTTGAGTTAAAAGGCATCCCTACTACTGACAGCGAGTCACTGACAGGCATTGTCTCCGCTCTTGCCACGAAAGTTGGAGCAGAAATAACGGTGAACGATATTGACCTCGTGCATCGAGTGCCAACAAAAGACAGGAACAAATCGAATATCATCGTTAAGTTCAGGTCAAGTGATGCCCGTGATAAACTGCTCGAGTCGGCAAAAAAAACTCGCTTAATCACATCGGACCTTGGCATTTCTGGATCAACATCCGTGTTCGTAAACGAACATCTTTGCCCAGAGTATAAAGTGTTGCTTGCTAGGGCTATAGCGGCGAAGAAACTTCACAACTGGAAGTATGCATGGGTATCTCGTGGCCGGATCTTGGCGCGAAAAGCAGACAACTCGGACGTGATCCGAATTTCTACAGAGGCCGACCTCGGCCTTATAGTCTAGTTCACTCAAAATGCTGACTGTACGAACCACTCATGAATTTTTCACGTCAAATGAATCACGCACCATACTGCATTGCAATGTAAGGAGCATAGCTAGAAATTTTGACGGCCTTTGTACGTTTCTAGCAGAGCACAGCTTTCTTTACGATGTTATAGCCATTACGGAAACCTGGCTGATGCCCGGTGAAAGCTATAACATTCCCAATTATGTATTTCTATCCCGTCCCCGCATTTCGAACAATCGAGGAGGAGGGGTAGGTTTGTACATTAAAAAGACCCTTGTACACTGCGAATGTCCGTTTCTTAACGCATCCGTCAGTAGCAGTTCGGAATTTCTATTTGTTGAACTTGAAGGTGTCATGGTTGGTGTTGTTTATAGAGCCCCCCACGCAGATCGCAGTAAGTTTGTGAATGATCTTGAATCTGTTTTTATACACGTAACCGATATGAACAAAAAAGCAATCATCGTCGGTGATACTAATATTGATACTTTAGGTGCCAACCACAGTGAATACACTGACCTGTTATTTTCATATGGATTTACGAATCTTATCTCTACTCCGACCCGAATCGCAGGTTTCAGCTCGACATGCCTCGACCATGTTCTATGCAATTTCGTGCCACCTAATTATTTGGCTGGGGCATATGATACGGCAGTGGCAGATCACTTCGCGATTGCCTTCTTATACCGCGTAGACGATAGAGCTAGCCGTAGAACTTCTGACAGCACGTGCGAACATAGGAAGAAAATTGACTATCAAAAATGCGCACTCAGGCTCTCTGAAATGAGCTTTGCAGACCTCGCCGATATGAATGCCAATGAACACTGCTGCAGCCTTGTCGATAGAATTAAAGCTGTGATAAATGATTGTAGTTTTACGCAGAAAAAAACGTACTATACTCATCCAGTGTGCCCTTGGATGACAGCAGCTGTGCTAAACATGATAAAAACGCGCGATCACTGGCACACCAAAATGAAACAAAACAGAGGGAACGCATATTATAGTGCTCAGTATAAGATTCATAGAAATAAAGCTGTTGCTACCATGCGTGTACAGAAGAAGCTATATTTTAGTAACCAAATAAATGCATGCGCCGGCAATTCTAAGAAACTCTGGGCTACAGTGAACTCGATAATTCAGCCTACTTCATCAAACCGAATACTTCCTGACCTGGCCCTTTCCGCAGATAAACACCTGCTATCAGATCAGTTTAACGATCATTTCTGCTCAGTGGGTGCTGATTTACGTTTAAGTATGGGTCTCACAGACGAACCTTCTCTGCCTGAGTATCTTGAAAAGACCTTCGGTTTTATAGAAATAAGCAGTGACGAAGTAATGAGTGCACTTAATTCAATGGATGCCACTAAGGCCACGGGTCTCGATGGTATTCCGGTTTCCATAATTAAAAACAACAGTGGCGTCTTAGCTGCCACCTTAGCCTCTTTATTTAATAAAGCGTTTCTGTCCGGCATCTATCCTGATATTTTGAAGCTCGCCAAGGTAGTCCCTATCTACAAAAGTGGGAATCCTAATGAACTCGGAAACTATAGGCCGATCTCAATCCTTAGCTGTATCAACACTCTCTTCGAAAAACTATTGGCTAAAAGAATTACGCAATTCCTGACTAAAAATGCAATTCTGTCAATGTCCCAACATGGTTTTCAGAAATTTAGATCGACCACCACGGCCGTGCTTTCTATAACTGACTCAATCAATGAAGCACTCAATAATAACAATATTTCTGTTGGTGTATTCCTGGATATTAAGAAGGCATTCGACACTGTGGATCTCGATATTTTATGCAAGAAACTAGAACGATATGGGTTCAGAGGTGTATCACTCGATTTCTTTAGAAGCTATTTAACTGGGCGACGGCAGTGTGTTATTATTGACGAACACGCGTCAAGTTCGCGTTCTATTTCCGTAGGTGTTCCGCAGGGCTCAGTAATGGGGCCTATACTTTTTACACTCTACATAAACAACTTACCCGATTGCCTAATAAATACCCGTGCCATTATGTACGCCGACGATACCTCATTGTTGGTGACCGCTAACTCCGTTGAAACAGCCAAGCATATTTTAAACTCAGAACTTCAGAGAGTCAATAAATGGTTTTTAACAAATAGACTCACTTTGAACATAGGCAAGACTAAATATGTTATATTTGCATCCCCTTATAAAAAATACCAGAATACCTGCTCCACAATATCGATAGGAGATAAAGAAATTGAAGAAGTTAAAACTATTCAGTACTTGGGTGTAACCTTAGACGCTGCATTAAACTGGAAACCGCATATCGAAAAATTGCGCAGCAAACTATCTTATGCATGTTTCGTTCTGGCCAAAGCTCGGCGACATTTCGAAATACACACACTAAAAACAATATACTTTAGCTTTTTCCAGTCCCAATTAACTTACTGTATAGAATCATGGGGGTTCACTTACATCACTTACATTGAACCTGTTTTACGCCTGCAGAAGCGGGCACTAAGAATAATGACTTGCACAACACCGTATACGCCTTCTCGCCCTTTGTTTTTTAGACTCCAAATAATGCCGGCATTGCAGCTTCGAGATTTTCGCGTTGCACTACTTGTACTAAGAGTCCTCTCCGGCACCTCCCCCTTTCCTTTGAACACATTCCATAGAGCCCCAACTAACAGCCGTTCAGCAGCACAGGGAAGATTTCTGGTTCCTACATCTCGCAATGACTATGGCCAGCGCCGCTTCGAGTATCAAGGGGTAAAAACTTGGAATAAAATCCCCTGTGCAGTCTTTGCAACGTCTAATCCTTATATTTCACTGAAGACCTTTTTTCTGTCACAAATAATTACCTGATTTACAATGCAAATCGCTTTGTGATTGTTTCTTATTATTCTCTGTAGTGTCTATGTTGGGTTTGCCATTTATATGTCATTGAATAATCACTTATAAGGCAACTGCGTTTATTTTGTATAAAGAATGCTGTTCCTGCCTTCGTGTTTTTTTGCACACTCTTCTATTTTTTTGTAGTGAGCCCTCTTGTATTTCTGTAATTTGAACCCTCTTGCTTGTACGCTTTTCATTTTTCCACCATTCTTGTGTGTATTATTTTGGCATGCATGTAGAAAGCATTTGTCCTCACTAATATCTTTGCTTTTATTGCATGGATCCATAACTAGCCTTTGGCTAAGGATCCAGACAGTGATGTTATGTACTGTGCTTAAGAAATGATAATAAAAGAATTGAATTGAATTGATAAAGTCACCAGAACTTGAAAAACATAAGATTTAATTGACGACGTTTCGGCTGGAGGACCAGCTTTTTTCGAGTGTATTACAGTATTTGAAACAAGCAGCTTCTATAGCATCCGCGAGGCACAGAAGAAAGTGTCAAAACAAAAACGCAAACAGTGGTGAGGGGAGAGGTTTTTTTTTTTTTAAATGTTGGTTACAACTTGAAACGGCGGCAGGTGTTCAGAAGGAGGTAACCACAGAAAAGTCGATGACAAGCGCGAACCTCTACAGCGCACAGCTGCCACAGGGTTGTGACAAAAAAAAAACTTTACTGCACAAGACTTTACAAAATGGCACTCAAGACGCATTGTGGCGACACGTGCGAAGCGCCTGGCAGCCGCACAGCGAGAAGGCAACATTTCAGGAGAAAGTTCTAGGCATGGGGGTCCGGTAAAAAATAAATAAAACAGTGCGTAACGATTAATCAGGGACACCAAAATGAGCTTTTAAGGCATTTTTGAACAATGTAACATCAGTAATAGACACAAAATCTTCGGGAAGGTGGTTCCACTCTGTTATTGAGCGCGAAAGAAATGATTTATGAAAGGTATTTGTGTGGCATGCGAAAGATCCAATTTTATGACGATGGTCCACGCGATGTGACACATAAGAGGGCCGGTGGAGTAAAAGATGGTGAAGTGTACATACAACTCCACGCCTAAGAGAAACATTGTACGTTACGAATGTCAGGCCAATTCTCGAATATGGATGCGTATGTTGGGACCCATTCACAAATATTCTAAAAGACAAGCTAGAACGAGTTCAGAAGCGGGCAGCAAGGTTCGTAACTGGGAATTATAACTTTAAGGTTAGAAGTTCTGAACTTCGGGAAGCTCTTGGTTGGAAGTTATTATCCCACCGAAGAAAAGTTTTTAGAATCAAGTTTTTGTATGACATTTACAATAATAAAACAGGAATTAATCAAAGCCTCTATTTAAGGCAACTTCACTACGTTTCGAGTAGAAGGGACAATACCATGAAAATTAGAGGGTATAACTGCCGGATTAATACATTTAAATAATCTTTTTTCCCAACACAATAAGTGACTCGAACTTGCTGCCTACTGAAGTGTTTGAGAGCGAGAATTTCCAGGCCGCAATTGACCATGCAATATTCTGATTATGCTGCTGTCAGTGTTGGCTCTGCGTCTCGGGTGCAATCAGAATGCTTTTATCTTTTTGGAAGTTCTTAACTTTTTCCTGTAACTTTTACTTCTGTTTGGTTCTCTTGTGCTGTATTGAATTTTACCTTTAATGTACTTACCCCCCCTACAATAATGCCTCTCAAGGCGCTGTAGGTACCTTCAATAAAAAAAAATAAATAAAGAAGTGTGTTGTGGTAGTATATTTTATGGAGCAAATAAAGTCGCTGTATCTGACGTCTCAAGGAGAGTGGAGATAGGTGTAACGTGTTTTTCATGTTAGTTGTGCTGGCAGTGCGATGATAATTACTGAGAATGTAGCGAGCAGACCGATTCTGAAGAGCTTCGATGGTTGTTATCAGATGATCAAGGCCGGGATCCCATACAGAAGCAGCATACGCAAGTTTTGGACGCATCAGTGTTTTATAAAATTGTAATTTAAGAAATGAAGAAATGGTCGCGAAATTACGTTTCAGATAGCCTAGAGATCGGTTAGCGTTGCTAGTTATATAGTTGATGTGCTGTTCCCATGATAATTTGGATGAAAATAAGACGCCCAAGTATTAGATGCTACATGTTCAAGCGGGGAATCCTGAAGAATATAAGAAGAAACATTAGAGTTAGTTCAGATGATGGCAATTTCCTCACTGGCGTCCCAGAACCCTCCTCTCAGCGCCGCCTCTCCTCCTCCGCTCTTTTCTCCCTTCTCCTCTTTTTTTCTTTCACGGCTGTTGCGCTCTTCGGTCTATTCCTCCGGCGAGTCTGCCTCCGCGCACCGCCGCCGCGAATCTGCGCGTCTTCTGAACCGCGGCCTGGTCAGCGCGCCTCTCAATGTGCTGACGCGTGAACACGTAGGTGGTGGTGGAAACGTTTATTGCCAATGATGTAAATCGTAGGGGGCGCCTGGTTTGCCGCAAAAGTTTGCATGATTACGAGAATTGGTCTGGGTATCGGGCATGCAGCAGCAGTCCGGGTTTGTAGTTGTCGCCAATGTGCAGCCTGCGCTATGGTGAGGGACGGAGCGGGGGGTGCGTATTACCTTCTTTTGTCTCGGTAATACGAGAGAATATCACGGAAGGAGACCAGGTAGTGCGCGGGCCGCGGGCGAACGGACCGTCGTGTGAATCGCCCTTTAACGCCATTTTAAGTACGTGCGCAGTCGCCTTCTTTGCGCGGGGAACGTGCCGGCCACACAAATGGCTCGAAGGGCAACGCGAAAATCGCGAGCCGGCCGCCCTAGAAGCTCGCCAGGAGCAGAACAGCTGTGAAAGACAATACGAGCAGAATCGCTTTATTAAGGCGAAAGCCTTTAATGCCTCATACTGTCGTGAGCAGGGAATGCACTACCTGGTCTCCTTCCGTGATATTCTCTCGTATTACCGAGACAAAAGAAGGGAATACGCACCCCCCGCTCCGTCGCAGGCTGCACATTGGCGACAACTACAAACCCGGACTGCTCAATACCCAATACTGCTGCATGCCCGATACCCAGACCAATTCTCGTAATCATGCAAACTTTTGCGGCAAACCAGGCGCCCCCTACGATTTACATCATTGGCAATAAACGTTTCCACCACCACCTACGTGTTCATGCGTCAGCACATTGAGAGGCGCGCTGACCAGGCCGCGGTTCAGAAGACGCGCAGATTCGCGGCGGCGGTGCGCGGAGGCAGACTCGCCGGAGGAATAGACCAAAGAGCGCAACAGCCGTGAAAGAAAAAAAGAGGAGAAGGGAGAAAAGAGCGGAGGAGGAGAGGCGGCGCTGCGAGGAGGGTTCTGGGACGCCAGTGAGGAAATTGCCCAGATGATCAAGGCCGGGATCCATACAGAAGCAGTATACGCAAGTTTTGGACGGATCAGTGTTTTATAAAATTGTAATTTAAGAGATGAAGAAATGGTCTCGAAATTACGTTTCAGATAGCCTAGAGATCGGTTAGCGTTGCTAGTTATATAGTTGATGTGCTGTTCCCATGATAATTTGGATGAAAATAAGACGCCCAAGTATTAGATGTTACATGTTCAAGCGGGGAATCCTGAAGAATATAAGAAGAAACATTAGAGTTAGTTCAGATGATCGAGGCCGGGATCCATACAGAAGCAGCATACGCAAGTTTTGGACGGATCAGTGTTTTATAAAATTGTAATTTAAGAGATGAAGAAATGGTCGCGAAATTACGTTTCAGATAGCCTAGAGATCGGTTAGCGTTGCTAGTTATATAGTTGATGTGCTGTTCCCATGATAATTTGGATGAAAATAAGACGCCCAAGTATTAGATGTTACATGTTCAAGCGGGGAATCCTGAAGAATATAAGAAGAAAGATTAGAGTTAGTTCAGATGATCAAGGCCGGGATCCATACAGAAGCAGCACACGCAAGTTTTGGACGGATCAGTGTTTTATAAAATTGTAATTTAAGAGATGAAGAAATGGTCGCGAAATTACGTTTCAGATAGCCTAGAGATCGGTTAGCGTTGCTAGTTATATAGTTGATGTGCTGTTCCCATGATAATTTGGATGAAAATAAGACGCCCAAGTATTAGATGTTACATGTTCAAGCGGGGAATCCTGAAGAATATAAGAAGAAACATTAGAGTTAGTTCAGATGATCAAGGCCGGGATCCATACAGAAGCAGCATACGCAAGTTTTGGACGGATCAGTGTTTTATAAAATTGTAATTTAAGAGATGAAGAAATGGTCGCGAAATTACGTTTCAGATAGCCTAGAGATCGGTTAGCGTTGCTAGTTATATAGTTGATGTGCTGTTCCCATGATAATTTGGATGAAGATAAGACGCCCAAGTATTAGATGTTACATGTTCAAGCGGGGAATCCTGAAGAATATAAGAAGAAACATTAGAGTTAGTTCAGATGATCAAGGCCGGGATCCATACAGAAGCAGGATACGCCAGTTTTGGACGGATCAGTGTTTTATAAAATTGTAATTTAAGAGATGAAGAAATGGTCGCGAAATTACGTTTCAGATAGCCTAGAGATCGGTTAGCGTTGCTAGTTATATAGTTGATGTGCTGTTCCCATGATAATTTGGATGAAGATAAGACGCCCAAGTATTAGATGTTACATGTTCAAGCGGGGAATCCTGAAGAATATAAGAAGAAACATTAGAGTTAGTTCAGATGATCAAGGCCGGGATCCATACAGAAGCAGCATACGCAAGTTTTGGACGGATCAGTGTTTTATAAAATTGTAATTTAAGAGATGAAGAAATGGTCGCGAAATTACGTTTCAGATAGCCTAGAGATCGGTTAGCGTTGCTAGTTATATAGTTGATGTGCTGTTCCCATGATAATTTGGATGAAGATAAGACGCCCAAGTATTAGATGTTACATGTTCAAGCGGGGAATCCTGAAGAATATAAGAAGAAACATTAGAGTTAGTTCGAGATACATGCATTAAGTTACACTTGTTAGAGTTAAGAGTCATTAGCCAATCCTGACACCATGCAGTTACTGCGTTAAGGTCTGATTGCAGAATCTTTTCGTCATTAGGATTGGTTATTTCGCGATAAATTACACAGTCATCTGCGAAAAGGCCAGCCCGAGATCGAATTTTGGTGGGTAAGTCATTTATGTAAATTAGAAAGAGCAAGGGAGCAAGAACGGAGCCTTGTGGCACGCCGGAATCAACGGGGACATAATTGGAGTCGATTTCGTTAATCGTTACGTATTGGGAGTGATTAGTAAGAAAACTTCTCAACCATGCAAAAACGTTGGGATCCAGGTTAAGTTGGTGCAATTTAAAGAGCAGTAGAGTGCGTGATACCTTGTCAAAAGCCTTAGAAAAATCTAAAAATATACAGTTGACAACACCGCCGTGGTCGAGGACGCTGTGAAGAAAGTGAGTGAAAGATGCCAGCTGCGTTTCACATGAATAATATTTTCTGAAGCCATGTTGGGAACTATGAAAAGAAGATTGAGAATCAAGATTGGTAGCGATTTCGGATGATATGATAGGCTCAAGAATTTTGCATGGAACACATGTCAAAGATATGGGGCGATAGTTTTTAACATCATGCTTGTCACCATTTTTATGTACGGGAACTACCTTCCCTACCGTCCAATCATCAGGAACCAAGCCGGTGGATAAACATTGGTCGAAAAGTTTTGTTAAGATGATAGATGAATAAAATTTGGTGTTTTTAAGGAATTTTGACGTGATACCATCAGGACTGGAGCAAAATGGTGGTTTGAGCTAGTTGGTACATCTTTAAAATTTTCACCCGCGCTGCGACTAGGCACAAGAACAGAGAAGGAAGACAAGGACAAGCGCTACTAACAACTGAAAGTTTATTTGAAAAAACACAGATTATATGCACACAACTGACAACCCAAAGCGCCTGCGCTTCCCGCAAAAAGCACGCAAAAGAAAGTTAAGAATCTAGATACAAAATTTCACATTCATGTAAGTTTACAGATGGTGTGGTAACGCACGTGTCGCTGTTCTTGTGAATGTGATAGGCTTCACACAACTCCCTAGTCAGCTTATCTGGATGTCTGAATTTAATCTTTGTCCTGTTAAGCAGTGGAAAGCATGCTTTTTTATTACACACACCGGGTTTGTTCAGATGACAATCTCTGCGATGAAGGGACAGATTTGATGAAGGAGCACCATTCAAAGAGGTTTTATGCTGACGTAAGCGTGTATTTATGCATTTCCCGGTTTGCCCAATGTAATTCTTGCCGCATTTAAAAGGTATGTCATATACTACTCCCTCTGCACATGGCACAAAGGGTGATTCATGATCCACCTGGCATGCATTATTTTTTCTTTTGCCTCTTATTTGCTTCCGTTCCCGGGCTCTTTTGTCAACAATAGCACCAAAGCAGTGATAAAACACATGAAAGATTCTTCTGCAGGTGTTTACAATGACATTGCTGTCTGTCCAGTGAAAGCTGATCTGACATCCTTTCCGTGCCACTCTCCCATATTTGCAATATAGCTATGCGGCATGGTATAGTCCCAGACAAGATGAAAATTGCTCGCGCCTGCGCAACACATAAAGGTGGATCTAAGAGTGCTGTTGCCAAGTGCAGAACTATCTCTGTGTTACCCTTGTTTTAGAAGGTCCTGAGTGCATAGTCAATAATAGACTTTTCAGCTTCGTATCAAAGAAAGACAATAGCGAAACAGCAGTATGGTTTTCAGAAAGGAAAATCAGTGGAAACTGCGTTGTTGGGTATTGTACGTGACGGCAAAGCGAATAACTAGACGTGATGACAGTGGCGATGGTATGATTTATTGGCTGGGGGCCTAGCACGAGTGCTCCTGCCCGTGCCACTGCCCACTTTGTCGTCTTCTAGTCCGTGACACTACCCGGGGCTACCTGGCGATCGTCCAGATTGCGCAAACTAGGAGAACGGCAGTACAGGGCGTGACGACGGGCTTGACAGGGGGGATGAACACAGAAGAGAAGGAGATGCAGGGCTCGCCGTCACGATGAAAGAGAGGAGCATATGATGAGCAAATGAAGCCAGGTCCACGAAGAATGAGGAGCCACCGGTCTCCGGAAGTCAACGACGAGGCCCGTGTACGTACCCAATGGCAGGGGCACGGCCGCTAGATACAAAGCGCAAAGCGAGGTGCGGCCCGCCACGTCGCACAGAAACGGCGTCTTGGGCCTAGTTCTCCGTGCGCCCGCCGCGGCGCCACTGCTCGGGGACAACTGCTCGCAGGGAAACGCCGCGACAGCTGCGTCGGTACGCCCGTTGCTCACTGTTTGAGGCGTAAACAGTGCGCTTTCTACTTGCTCATTAAAGATTGCATTTTTAAGTAGTCATTGAGAACGCCGATTATGTCACAATCACCGCAGCAGGTAGGAAGTGTATGCCTGAACGCTGTCCATAACGGCCGCCTATACGATGCACGACGGCGCGCGCGGCTGTACCTGAGGATGTTGCATTAATGCGCCTGAAGCTTTCGATCTACTTTTAAGGCGTAAGCCTTTTATGGTTCATGACTCGCCAGTGTGTCCGTCCGTCCATGCGTCCGCGGCAGCTGTCAATAATGGTTACTTGAAAAGTCAGTAATGATAGTTAATGGTGTAGTAGTATTTTTTTATTATTTTTTATGTATGAAATACTGCCAACTGCCTCTTGGCAGTCAAAGCAGGAGTGGATACATTGTTCTTGAACAATTGCTAAGGTGAGTTTAACAGCGGCAAAGAAAGAAAACATGCTATTGACAATCAGCCACGAAGGAATGTGCACAATCAAAAAACACACAAAAAAAGAAAGAAGGAATACACTTTGAAAGGCGGACGGCAAAGCAAGAAGCGTTGTAAAGAAATACTTGCTACATCATAGGTAAGATGACACGGCCGTAACAAAAGATTCAACTGAGGGCATGTCAGCTACTTCACAGGGTAAGGCGTTCCACTCGGCTGTGGTTCGAGGAAAGAATGATGAGCGGTAGGCGTTAGTTTTAACCTGCGGCATTACAATTGTTTTGCTGTGCTTGCCTCTAGTTTTGCTGGATTCGTTGAAGTGCATGTAAGTATGAAAACTTATTTTGACATGGTGGTTGACAATACTGTACATCATGTGTAGGCGGTGTAGTTTACGGCGCATTTCTAGCGACGGGAGCCCAGCTCGTGTTCTCAGGTCTGAAACAGAGATACTTCAATGGTAAGCGTTAAAAATGAATCGAAGTGCTTTCTTTTGTACCCCTTCAATGTGATTGATGTTTTTCTTAGTATGAGGGTCCCAAACAGTGTCAGCATAATCAAGAATTGGCCTAACGAGTGTCGTGAATGCTGCAAGTTTTGTTGCACTAGTGCAGTGCCTCATGCGGTGCTTTAATAACCACAGCTTTTTTAGTGACGCCGACACAACATATTCAACATGTGCGTTCCACGTTAATTTGGAGTCAATTATAACTCCAAGATATTTGAAGTTGTCAACCCGCTTGACATCAGCATTGTTAAATTTGTAAGTATATATTAACGGTTTTTTCTTTCTTGTGACCATCATGTGGGCACATTTAGAGACATTTAGGTTCATACGCCAGGATTGACACCAACTGTTAATTGTAGAGAGGTAATCACGTAGCACAATTTGATCTTGCACAGATTCGATGACCTGGTACACGATGCAGTCATCGGCGAAGAACCGGCATTGTACAGAGGAATCCAAAGACAGGTCATTTAAATAGATCACAAAAAGAAGAGGTCCAAGGACAGAACCTTGTGGTACACCGGATAATGCAGGGGCAGATGAAGAAAGTGAGTTTCAATGCAGACATACTGTTGTCGATTGGATAAGTAACAATCAAGCCAATTCAAAATTTGTTCACTTTGCAATACACTTTTTAGCTTAAGTAATAACCTTTTGTGACAGACTCGGTCAAACGCCTTTTCGAAGTCGAGGAACCGTATATCAATTTGCCCATCCTGATCCAAAGCTACCATGAGATCATTAGTAGTGTGTAGTAGTTGCGTAACCGTGGATAGGCCACGTCGAAAACCGTGCTGTCCCTCAGAAAAGAAATTATTATTTTCCAGAAAACTGCTTATATGATTAAAAATAAAGTGCTCCATTACCTTGCTAACGGTGCACAGGAGCGAAACAGTAGATGTACGAACAGTAATGATGATTAGTTCATGATACCCACTAAACGCGCACACTGCGCATGCGCAGTGCCCCATGCGCAATCCTCAGGTGGTTTAACAACGGCGCATGTACAATGACGTCAAAAGTTTGCACAATGGTCGTATCACCCAGACCTCTCTCAGGTGCTCTCTGAACGTTGATCGAGGAAGGATGCAGCCCGCGCGCGCTCCAATGTCGCCCACTACGAAACGCGCTCGCGATGCCGTACGGAAGCGTTCAAGAGTCGCCAAACGATCTTTAACAGTCGCCAAGCAGAGGGCACCGACAGAGGCGGTTAAAGGCTTTCGCCTCTTCGCACTTTAGATCGTCAAAGTGCTCCCTGATTTTTATTCACTTCTCGCTACCCCATGTAGACGGTGAATGAGACAGACACGCACAGCTGGTCACACGCAGTAAATTTCCGTTTCGTGTCACGTCGAATTTTGGCTCTTATATACACAAGTTATTGCAATTTATAAAAAAAACGATCACAGCTGAAGTTGTGGAACTTCATAAGCCCACCTGCAGCCGAGAAAACCACAAAGTACTTGACACTTTTATTGCATGGTCATACAAGAAAGGAAGGAACCATTCACAAGAACCTTCCTTGACCTTACTTTTTGTAGTCATTCTCTGTAAAATGCAAGGAACATGCCAGAGACCTGTCGCTTGGCACCCACTCTCTTCCTTTCCCTGACAGTCCTTGGCGAGCGATATTTTCAGCCACGCTTCTCGACGCTGTAATTCAGAGGGAAACTCATGATATCTCACAGTTGGCAGTTTTCTGGAGTTCGTGACGGACAGTGGCACACGGCAGATGCGCGACATCGTGCCCCATACACGTCCCTGACCTCCACACACGCATGCACGAAAATCCCAAAGAGTGCACGGCAGACACGAGGCAAACATTCATTCACGCGCACGCGAAAAGTCCAAATCCAGCACCGCAGACGCGAGGCAAACGTGCTCACTCACGCGCACAGCAGAAAATCCAAAGAAAGCACTGCAGTCATGAGGAACGTGAGTAGTAGTAGTAGTAGTGGTTTTTATTTTGCATTGAATATGGAAGGCAAACGCGGTTTTACACGACGCAAACGCGCTCGAACACGACGAAGCAAGGAGCGCTTCGGGAGTCCACTCCCGGGACCTGTCCCCGAACAGTGGCGCCCCCACCGAAAACAGCGGCCGCGACTATAAACTCCGCCAGGACATGCTCACCCATTGTCGGCGGCGCGACGTGGCTGGCCGCACCTCGCTTTGCGCTTTGCATCAAGCGGCCGTGGCAGGGGCTGTGGTACGGTGTTCTCACGTGTGGGTGGGTGACAGTGGGGTCTTTGTTCAGTGGCGGCGGTCTAGGTTCCTTGGGGTCGTAGGTCGTCGTGTCTTCTAGGTTCTCAGGAGTGGGTGGTCAGTGGGGTCTCTGGTCACTGGCGGCGGTCGTCGTGTCTTCTGGTCGGGGCTTGGTGCGGGGCAGAAGTGAGTGGCGGTGTCGGGCATACCAGGCATGATGGGGAAGTGCGAAGCCACGGGCATTCAACAGAAGGCCTCGGTGGATAGCATGCTCCTAAGCTCCGGAATCACGATGATGAAGGCACCCAGCACCTTCACCAAATGTTACGTGACGGCACAGCGAAGAACTAGACGTGATGACAGATGGCGATGATATGGTTTATTGGCTGCGGGCCTAGCACAAGCGCTCGTGCCCGTGCTGCTGTCCACTTTGTCGTCGTCTAGTCCGTCACAATATTAAAGAAAAAAATAGTAACTAATGTGGAAAATCAGTTTTACACAATGGGCATATTGTTTGGTTCTAGGAAAGCATTCGATTCAGCTAAACATGTCATATTGTAAACTTCATAACTGCGGCATTCACGGAATCGTGCTTGATTTCGTTAAAAGTTATTTGCAAGACAATCGTCAGTTTGTAAAGATTGACAACTTTACATCAATTCGAAAATACAGTATATGCCACACGGATCAATCTTGGGTGCACTTTTATTTATTTTATACGTTAATAACATTGTGTGCATACCACGAACACCTGATGATTATTTTGTACGCTGATTACGCCAATATTTTTTTCGAAGCTCCGAGGTAACGAGCGTATTATCGCATGCAAATACATTGCTTGGACAGCTATCTAAATGGCTACCTCCGAATCAGCTAGTCCTTAACACGGATAAAACAAACTATATAATTTTTCGAGCCGAAAACAAGGCTGTAAACTCTTGCCTAAAGTTGGAATTAACTTCAGGGAAAAGCGATAACACAAGTGAACAAGCAAAAATTTCCAGGCGTGCTTTTTCATGAAAACCTTAACTTGACACAGCACATCGATTGCACTTGCACCTGCATATCGAAAACTCTGGTTGTGCTAAACAAATTCAGATACATATTGCCCACGTGGTTGAAGCGACGGTTGTACTACGCAATGATTGACTCACGGCTGCAATACTGCATATTAGTCTGGGCACAACTTCGAAAGGTAATAGCGAACACCTTCATAGCATAAAAAAGCAATTCGACTTATCGAAAACTTATCTCTGCCCGAATATACGCAAGGGTCTTTCTATAAACATAAACTGCTCGCCTTTACAAACATATTTCGCCAACACTTTGCGCTACAAGTACATAGAGAAATAAATTGTGATCAACCGCGATTTCTCGCGAAATACAAACGTTCTGATTGTGCCTACGACCTCGGGAACAGAGGTACTATTACTAGATGGGCCAAAAATCTTACGGCATGCATTAAATGAACTACCAAGCTCCCGCACTATTAAGCTTGTTTCCAGAATTAGTTGGAATGGCTTGTAATTTGAAAACAGCAAAAATCTACAAAAGTGAAAACAGTTTTTGCCAGATACGACATATCTGCTTTGTTGTGATGTATACTGTGTTGCCCTTTATTTCGAATATTTGGAAAGAATTCAGAGAACGATCCAGCTGTAACAAACCAGCTATCTAACTTGGACTGAGCCCCTCTGCTATTCGCCTTTGTGACTGTTTATAGGCTTTATAATGGATGTGTCAACTTGGCTTTTACTGCGCATTGTATATTCAGCAAATGGTGTGTTTTAAAAGTGATTGCTTCTTGATTGTTCTTCGCGTGAACGACCGCTATTTTATCTAGTGGTGCAATGTAATCGGAGGCGGGGCCTCGTCAAGCGTGCACTAAACGCAGTTTGCCTTATCGACTCTGTAAGCTATCCGACTCTTGCTCTTGCACTGTACATGCTTATTTTGTCATAACAAACAAGAATATTGTCACGCGCCTAACGCGCCGCGCGGCCTCCGCGCTGAGTCGAAGACGGCGACGAAGGGGCGGTGGGCTCTCGAGGCGCGCTGTTCTGTTCTGTGTCCTGGAACCTGGCTATATAATTAAAAGAAGGCTCCCAGTCTTGGGTTCTTCCCGACGCCTACCTTCACGGCTCCTCTGGTCGTGACACTGGTGGAGGTGCGACCGATGCTTCCTACTCCTGAGGACGACTCGACACGCCCGCCTCTTGTGACCACCCCTGTCCATCGTGGCAGCCGGAGGATCCGAGGCCTGTCCCCCGAGGCCCTCCCTTTTGTTGGCGCGCCCTCGACTACTACTCCTCTCATGGCGACGCCAATATCCACCCTGCCTCCGACTGTCCGTGCAGCCAGCCCCACCTATCTCACCCTTCAGACCCCACGAACGCCTAAGCTCTTTCACGGTCACCTGTTTGAAGACGCCGATGACTGGTTGGCTCACTACGAACGGGTTGCGACCTTTAACTGCTGGGACGACGCTACAAAGCTGCGTAACGTGTACTTTAGCCTTGAAGACTCTGCACGCACGTGGTTCGAAAACCGTGAGGCTACTTTCTCTACGTGGCCGGACTTTCGACGTCAGCTCCTGAGTACGTACGCCAACAGCGACCGCCGGGAGAGCGCGAAGCGTACCCTGTCTTCTAGAATTCAGCTCCCCAATGAGGGTGTTGCCATGTATGTCGAGGATGTGACGCGTCTTTGCCATCGCGCCGATCCGGCAATGCCTGAAGAAAAAAGGCTGCGGCACCTGATGCGAGGCGTAAAAGAGCAGCTCTTTTCCGGTCTTGTGCGGAACCCGCCCAACACCGTCGCGGAGTTTCTGACCGAGGCCGTGCACATGGAGAAATTGCTGCAGCAGAGATCCCAACAGTACGCCCGGCAACTGCGTCCGTCGTCGACTTTGTCACCGTTGGACCGGTTCGATCATGACCCCAGGACGAATCCGGACTCCCTTCACGAACTCATCCGTTCCGTGGTCCGCCAGGAGTTGCAGCACCTTCAAGCAACCTTTGCCCCTCGCGTCGATTCCGTCACCAGCGTCATCCGCGAAGAAGTCCGGCAGGCACTCAGAGCACAAGACGCTGCAGTTGTGCCGGCGCCGCAACCGACCCCATACGATCCCGCGCCGTACCCGACTCCTGTCCAGCCAGTCACGTACGCGGACGTCGTGCGCCGCGCGGCCCCATCTCCTGGGCCTTCGCCTTACACCCCACCATTGGTCGCGGTGTACTCTGCTCAGCCGACTCCTTACTGGGCGAATGGGCGCCAGGCACCGCGGAAGACACCTCTGGCGCACTCCGGATCAACGACCGCTCTGCTACCACTGTGGTGAGGCCGGGCATCTCTACCGGCGGTGCCCCTATCGCGAAATAGGACTACGCGGATTTTCTATCAACAGCCCCGGTCCACGGCCTGGAGAGCGCCCTCAAGACATCGCCGAGTACGACCCGCCAGCGTAGTTCACCGTCTCCTCCGCGCCGCGAGTCGCGATCGCCTTCTCCACGCCGGTCTTCGCCCTCTGGGTCCCGTTTCGCCTCAGGACAGCGTGGTTGCTCGAGCCCTCGTCGGGAAAACTAGCTCCGGTGGCCTTTGGAGGCTAGGCCGCCGAACGCCGATCCGCCGCAAAGCTTCCACCGCAGCAGCAACCGAATAACACCGACGTCGCACGCCGCATCGCTGCACAGTTTTCCCCGACGCGCCTTTTGAATCACCGCGATGACGCAACTCCAATCGCCGACCCGCTTCCGCCGCCGCACCGACCCAATCGCCCCGACGCCGAACGCCTCATCGCCGAAGAGTTTCCCCCAACGCGCCGCTCGAATCGCCCCGACGACGCAACCCCAGTCGCCGACCAGCTTCTGCCGCCGCACCGACTGAGTCGTCCACAACAGCCATCGGCGGGCCGCACTGAAGGCAGGGTCTCTTTGGATATCCCTGTTTTCGTCGACACAAAGGAGCTCAGCGCGTTGGTCGATAAGGGCGCAGATTACTCTATCCTTAGCAGACGGCTTGCGGCGGCCCTGAAAGAAGTGACGACACCCTGGGACGGTTCCGACATACGTATGGCCGGCGGACATCTAGTCGCACCACTTGGTATGTGTGCGGCCGGGGTTGCGGTTCGAGGCTGCACATTCGTTGCCACTTTTCTCGTTATGCGCGAATATTCTCCCGATGTCATCCTTGGCATCGACTTTCTTCGCGAGCACGGTGCTATCATAGACCTCCCGAATCGCTTGGTGACGTTTTCTACCGCAATTGCCACAGAAGAACCTGCGCACCAGGGTTCTCGGTCCGCCCTGCGAGTCGCCGACGATAACGTTACGGTGCCACCACGTGCCAGCATTCTCGCTAGAGTTACCTGTGACCAGCCACATAGGGGACTGCGGGTTGTCGATCCTAATGTCTCCCTCGTACTCACTAAGGGAGTTGCGGTGGCACGGGGCCTTGGATCCCTACATGACGGTTGTACAGAGGTCCTTGCCACCAACTTCTGCAGTGAGCATCGACATCTGTTTCGTGGCACAGCCATCGCTTACGTCGACCATGTTCAGGAAGTGGCCGAATGCTTTGCTTGCGAGGAGGGCACACCTGGAGCTGACGCCGAAGCAGTCACCAACGTGGACATAAATCCAGGCCCTCCACCCGCTGAAAAGTGGCAACTCCAGGACCTCTCGCGGGAGTTTGGTGCGTGTTTCACGTCGTCGTCTAAAGTGCGACACACGTCGATAGTTAAACACCGCATTATCACGCATGAAGGAGCCCGACCCATCCATCAGCAGCCCTATCGTGTGTCCCCTCTTGAGAGGGATGCTATCCAAACACAAGTCGAAGAGATGCTCACAGACGGCGTCATCCAACCGTCAAGCAGTCCGTGGTCGTCTCCTGTCGTCCTCGTGAAAAAGAAAGACGGGACACTACGATTCTGTGTCGACTACAGGAAGCTCAACAGTGTGACCAAGAAAGACGTGTATCCGCTCCCGCGTATCGACGACTCCCTCGACCGACTTCGTCAAGCCAAGTACTTCTCTTCGGTCGACCTCAGAAGTGGTTATTGGCAGATAGAAGTTAATGAGAGGGACCGTGAGAAAACCGCCTTCATCACACCGGACGGGCTGTATGAATTTCGCGTCCGCGCATTCGGGCTCTGCTGTGCTCCTGCCACGTTGCAAAGAATGATGGACACCGTTCTCACAGGTTTGAAGTGGCAGACCTGTCTTGTTTATCTTGATGATGTCATCATTTTTTCCGCAACGTTCACGGAACATCTGAACCGCCTCAGGACTGTCCTCGAAGCCGTTCGATCCGCTAACCTCTCCCTCAAACCAGAAGAATGCCACTTTGGGTTCACCGAATTGAAGTTCCTCGGGCACGTCATTAGTGCTGACGAAATCCGAGCTGACCCAGAGAAGCTTGCTTCCGTTGCTGCCTTTCCGGTGCCCGCCCACAAAAAAGCAGTCCGACGTTTTCTGGGCCTGCGCTCCTATTATCGCCGCTTCATTAGAAACTTCGCCCAGCTCGCCAGCCCTCTGACGCTCCTAACCCGTGTTGACACGTCATTTTCCTGGGGCAACGAACAGCAGACTGCCTTCGACGAGTTACGACGCTGACTCCAATCGCCGCCCATCCTGGCACATTTCGACGAAGATGCCGACACGGAGGTGCACACGGATGCGAGCAACGTCGGTCTTGGCGCCGTTCTAGTTCAGCGGCAAAACGGTGTCGACAAAGTAATTGCCTACGCCAGCCGCGCACTGTCGCGTGCTGAGTTGAACTACTCTACCACGAAAAAAGAATGTTTCGTGGTAGTCTGGGCCGCCGCTAAGTTCCGCCCATACCTGTATGGCAGACCGTTTTGTGTCGTCACCGACCACCACTCGCTGTGCTGGCTGAAAAATTTAAAGGACCCTTTCGGCCGCCTAGCACGTTGGGCATTACGCCTGCAGGAACTCGGTTTCACCGTCACCTACAAGTCAGGCCGGAAGCACACCGACGCTGATAGCTTGTCACGCGCTCCCGTCGAACCTCCTCCGCAAGACACCACCGACGATGATAGCTCCTCGGAGCGGTCAGCACGTCTGAGCTCGTTTCCAGACAGCGTGCCGACGCCGAGCTGCGTCTGCTCATCGAACATCTCGAAGGTGGATGCCCTGAAATACCACAATGCCTAGCTCGTGGACTATCGTTGTTCTGCCTGCGGAGATGGGTGCTTTATAAAAAGAACTCTACTTCAAGTCCGACAACTTACCTGCTCGTCATACCGTCTGATCTGCGGGATGAAGTCCTCCTTGCCTGCCATGATGAACCGACTTCTGGCCTCCTTGGAGTTACACGCACCTTATCCCGAATCCGGCAGAACTATTACTGGCCCAACCTAACTTCAAGTGTCAAGCATTATGTTCGGACATGCCGGCAATGCCAGCGGCGGAAAAAATCCGCGCTGAAGCCTCCTGGACTGCTTCAGTGCATCGAGCCGCCACAAATACCATTCGACAAAGTCGGCATGTACCTTCTGGGGCCATTTCCTCTCTCGTCGACCGGCCACAAGTGGATTGTAGTCGCCACAGACTACTTGACCCGCTACGCTGAAACGAAGGCCCTTGCACGAGGTACTGCCGCCGAATTTGCCCACTTCTTTATGCACGACATCGTGCTTAGACACGGCACCCCATCGGCCATCATTACTGACCGAGGCAAGGCGTTTACAGCCCGACTCCTACGTGACATCTTAGCGCTTAGCCATACTGCTCATCGACCAACAACAGCGTATCATCCCCAAACCAATGGTCTAACGGAACGGCTCAACAAAACATAGGCGGACATTATCTCGATGTACGTCGACGTTGAAAACAAAACCTGGGATGAGGTCTTGCCATATGTAACCTTCGCATATAATACCGCGACGCAGGAAACCACCTAGTTCACCCCGTTCCGTCTCGTGTATGGCAGAGAGGTCCGCGTGATGCTAGACGCCATGCTGCCGTACGGCGACGCATAGCTCCCCCCTGAAGCAGGCCACTTCGTGGAACAAGCAGAGCAGGCCCGTCAGCTGGCCCGCTAGCACATCAAGGAGCAGCAATCCGCCGATGCCCGACACTATAACCTTCGGCACAGGGACGTGCACTACGAGCCGGGCGGCCACGTGTGGGTGTGGACACTAGTGCGCCGCAAGGGATTGTGCGAAAAGCTTATACATAACTATTTTGGCCCGTACAGAGTCCTGCGCCGCCTGAACAGCGTCAACTACGAAGTTGTTCCCCATGGAACTGTGATCGTCGGCCCTCAGCGTCAACGGCCTGAAATCGTGCATGTAGTGCGCTTAAAGCCGTACTTTTCGCGTGACTCAGCGCTGTGTTCACGCTGTGTTTTGTACCTTTTTCCCCTTACCCCACGTGTGAACTTGACTCTCCCCGCATGTCATCTAGCGCGCATTGTATAGTTCACCTCACCCCTATTCTTTTCTTTTTTTGCTCCTCCTCCCCTCACTGTACATATCCCATTACACATCGAGACGATGTTTTCTTTCGCGGGGGGGGGGGGGGGGGGGGGGGGGGGGGGGGGGGGGGGGGGGGGGGGGGGGAATAATGCCACGCGCCTAACGCGCCGCGCGGCCTCCGCGCTGAGTAGAAGACGACGACGAAACGGCGGTGGGCTCTCGAGGCGCCTGTTCTGTGTCCTGGAACCTGACTATAATTAAAGGCTCCCAGTCTTGGGTTCTTCCCGACGCCTACCTTCACGGCTCCTCTGGTCGTGACAATATCTGAATAACCAATGCTTATGGACGTTCCAGGATGTATATAGTACTTACATAATTTTTTTTGCGCATTCTAAGCGATGATTTGTATGTTTTATAGCATACAGCAAATGAATACTGAGTGAGAATCCTGTGTCTTGCTTTCAAGTTGTGGTTGCATGCTGGATTGCTTTTAGGCTACAGGACGGCGCCGTCGCGGCTATGGTGTGTCGTAATGAGTACTCCTTCTTCGCCTGGCATCTGTTGAGCAGGACCTATCTCGGATTTTGCCACGAGGCTGAAGTAAACTGAGTAGGAGGGGGGATGGGAGGCTGTTGAGAACGTCCCGTCAGTGGTGGTGTTTGCTGAGTTCTATTGCTATCTTCCTTATTATTAGCCTTATTCAGGATACTAGGGGTCAAGATTAAGGAATAGAGGTTATTTTCCTTATGGGATTCCATCATCGTTCGCGGCTACGTCTGCTCTATCTGGTGCACAGCATCGCTTCAGTGATGCGAAAAGACGGCACCAATAAAAGTATAAGTTTATAATTGAAAGGTTGGATCTGTGCGGGCCCAGTAGATGAAGAGATAATCACGCGTTTCTACAATAGCACAAGGAAGTGTGTAACTTTGAATATTCTGCTTAGCAGCACTGTATGGTAGGTACCTGAACTATCGCGTGGGTGAGAAAGGAGGCGGCGAGAAAGAGGTAAAGTTGTCACGTCACGTCGTGGCAACAGCAGTCGGATAGAAGGCGAAAGTCTTCCAAAAGAAACACTTTATTTGACTGAACTGCTGCCAGAAAGAGGGAAAAACTCGACGGCGGATAGCAGCTCGGCGGTCGGAATCATCGCCGCTAAAGCTGGCTAAGAAGCTTCCAAGTAAAGCGCCAAAAGCAGCTGCAACATCGCCAGTGCAGCTGCGTGTGGCTGCGATTATAACTGGTCGCATCTCGCGTGCCACAGCTGGCGGCTTTCAGCGTGCGCAGAAGGCTTCGCGGCGATGTGCAGAAGGTGATCCCTGTTTAAAAATGTGGTTGCTCGCGCAGGAAGATGACAGCTTGGACGAGGCGACTCTGAAGATGCGCACCGTCTACCGCCGATATCGCCAGCGTAGGAAGGTGAAGGAGGGCGATGGAAGGGCGGACTCGCAGGTAGGTGGCGCTCGAGAGGGTGGCTTTTTAAGAATCGTCTTCGTTTTTGCCGGATGACTAGAAACATTTGCAGCCTGGTCAGCTTTCTCTTACCAGTGACCTCTTGATCGCAGTTTCATGAGAAGCTTGTCGTAATATGGAAAAATATGCAGATTTTTATTCTCACCGTTAAACGTCAGGATTTCAAGTGGAAAACAATGTCTGCACTAAAGTTCAAATTTAGCTGTAATTAGATACATCTTCAAACTAATATTTCTCTCCTACCTCAGGGTTTACTGACATTCGCCTGGGTGTTGTTTAGTTACTAAATGAAACTGTCGTAAGTACTATTTCTCACAGAAATTGAATTCTATTTTTTTTTTCGGAAAAATAATATAGAATACCTATTATGATCAAGCGATAAGAGAAGCCGCGGTATGGCCATATCAGAGGCGAATGTTTGCCGACTTATGTGCCCCTGTATCTTTAATTAATTTTACCTCTAGGCATGAAAAACGGTCTTTTTTTCACTTTGAAGCGCCCACAAAATTAGGACTTGTTCCATCTGGTTCGATTAGAAATCAAAGCGAATATTCAGTAATCAAGGTCATGACCGAGGAGTAATTGACGAAGCGAACTTCCACGAACTGTAGAGAAACTGAATTGGCTACCGATATTTTGCACGTCCTCCTCATCTCTTTTGGGCTTTTACAATGGCTAGGAAAAGGCAGCGCCTTTTGTACACGTAATTAATTTTTGAAGCCTTGCATGAGACATAGAGCGACAGGCTGAGCTTTACTCCGCTAGCAGTGATAGTGGCCTCTCCCCACATTCATCCGTTGTGTGTCTGTCTGAATCCTCCTTCTGACAGGTGGCCTACCAACCTACCGGGTTGGTTGTGATGGCGTCACAAGGTCACGTGACCTAGGTGGCCTCTGAGCCACCTGCTTTATAAAGCAGGTGTTAGCGCACATATTCGTATTTGGCTTAACCACGCAAAGCGGCTGCCCCGTCGGACAAGCGACCAGCATCGTGCAGTTTAAGGCACCAGAGCAGTGGGAAATATCCGCTTGCAAAAAGATACGCAACCTCCCAGCGAGGCGTTCACGTGAAATAACGTTTTCAGCGTTATATTTCTCGCTTTCTTGAAAAAAAAAAGAGATGGTTTTCTTCCTCTGTTTTAGTGCGCTAGCACTTACTATGGCCATTCTCTGCATTTAGTCGTTGTGTGTTCGTCTGAAGCCGGTTTTGTGGCAGGCTGCCCATTTCACTTTGAGAGAGTGCTCGGGAAGAGCAACCTGGGTGGTAACCCAACCAAAGAAACCAGTCCGACCAATGGAAGCACCTGCCATCGGTGCTCCTTAAGCAATGAGCACCTGCCATAGAAGGTCAGTGGCGCATCGCTTGACCATTGCGACACGAATGGTAAGGAGGCTCCCAGGGATCTATGAATGTAGATAATGACCAATTCCGCATATATGCATATTAGCCCATTGTCGCTATCCGAACAACCGCCATCCGTGAACACTGGATCTGAACACCGGAACCGAAGGGAAAACCAAACTGCTAGCGCACCTGATTGGCATTTCGCTTGACTACGCAAATCGACCATGTGTTGTGTTGTGTTGACCCCAAAAAGTGTCGCTGGGAGGTGGTTTATTTTCCCAGTGGCGATAACTATTGAGAGACACAAGGTGTACATTGAACTAGAGAGTCGAGTAAATTTCTGTTCCTACACTGCGGCGCAAAACGAACTAGCCCTTAGTTGCCTCTCCTTGCACGGGCGAAGAGTTTGTCCTCGTTGTTGGTCTACCGGAAGAAACCACTCCCTCATCCCGCCGGTCCGCCCATTTAAGTCTACCCGGAGCGTTCACGCTCGGCGGCGCCCTGTTCTTGTTTTCTACTGCGTTCTGTTCGCACTGCCAAGCTTGGGCACGCAAACAATGGCCGCGGCGCGTGGCTGGAGATCCGATGAGCTGTTGTCATCGTTGGACGACGCAGTGGAGAGAGAGCGCATTATTTATACTCTGTCCGCACCAAAGCTGCGGAGTCTGGAGCTGCGGCGTTGGCCCATCACGGACGGCGATCACGGTGTTCAAGCAAGAACGCCCACTCCCAATAGGTGTGCGCCGGCAGTGGCAATTTGCATCTCAGAGGCAACACGGCGTAACCAAATATCTGATTAGTGAGCCTTCACAGCGCTGCACCGCTGTAGCGATGCGGTCGTATAATGCTCAGGCCTTAGGTGCCCGGAGGCAAAGAATAAGCGAAGCTAAAATAAATAGGAAAGCATGTAAAAACGAAGAGAATCACTGCCGAGGAGGCTTCTTGATGAGCTTCTGGGAAGTCACTCACGGTTCACCTGACAGGCAGAAAGTGATTATTGTTCGCTCGTCCCTTCGCGCGCGCTCCTGCTTCCGAGGCGAAAAAGTCTGATGGACCACGTAAATCAATTAACGGCGGTGGCATGCATGCCGTCCAGTGTAATTTTGTCCCGGCGCTGGCGGCTGACTACTTTGCATCAGAAAGCGCTCGCTGGCGCACTTTCGGTGTTTCTCTGCCACTTGATCGCGCTTCGCGTGTGTGTTTTCGAGCTCACCTTATAATAGCAAGTCTGCCTACACCATCTTTGCTGCTGCGGCTTGACCGCTTCTACTGCCCGTGCATAGGTGTCATTGGGAGTGCTCCTAATCGGATATTGGCGTTGATCGGGCGCGATATTAGTTAGTATAGCATGCCCGTGTCTTCTGTATTGGGTGAACGACGCTTTTATTTTGGCTTTCGCTAGTAAAGAGCGTGGTTTAGTGTTAATTGTCTTAGAGTTCCACTCTGGGAAGCTGGGTTCGTTTCTCTTGCGGTCGAGCAACAATGTCGCTGTTGCAGTGCTCGGAAGCTGCGCTAATGGCCGCAGCTCTAGGAAAGCAGTTGCAGAGAATGCGCACGTGAGGCTGGGCTGTTGTAGGGCTACATGAAAGGGGAATGTTGGCAGAGGAAAAACCTGCCCTGTGTTCGGAATGAAGGTGCTTTAGACAATGGCAATGCTATTCAGGGCTAGAAGAGATATTTAACCTATTTTCTTCAGACTACAAATTTTTGTGTAATATGTTACATTTATAACATCGTATTTGGTTATATTAAATATCCAGCCGACACACGATATTACAAATTTTCCAGTTTGAGCAAAACAATTTTAAAACTAAGCAGCTGAAATTAATGTGCCAAGGAACTCGACTTTATGAACGAACGTAGACTACTTAAACTGAAATTTTAAAAGCCCCCCCCCCCCCCCCCCCCACTCCACCTTTCTCCGAGGGAAAAAAATGCGCCCACAGTAAAAGAACAGGTAAAAACATGGCACTCTTTGTGCATGTCAGTGATTACAGAAACTGAACAGTAACATCGCAGTCAGTCCTCTTTGCTAATGGTAAACAGTTGGAGAGGACATAACAATTCGACATGGTGGTTCATTCGAAATTCGTGATTTCACGAAAGTTCTCGTATGCCCCGACGAATTCGTCCAATCAGGTTTCGACTCAAGACAGTAGTGGTTGGTTTACCCCGCCACAGTGGCTCAGTGGTTACGGCGCTCGGCTGCTGACCCAAAAGACGCGGGTTCGATCCCGGTCGCGGCGGCTGAATTTCGATGGAGGCGAAATTCTTGAGGCCCGTGTGCTGTGCGATGTCAGTGCACGTTAAAGAACCCCAGGTGGTCGAAATTTCCGGAGCCCTTCACTACGGCGTCCCTCATAGCCAAAGTCGCCTTTGGACGTTAAACCCCAATAAACCAACCAGTAGTGGTTGGTTTGTCAGATGTGCGTGTGGCGCGTGTAATTTACTCAATAATAAAACTATGCTTAGTAGCTGCTCACAGAACCACACAGCATGCGGCACAGCCACCCAAGCTGGCCGCTCTTAGCAGCTGAAGGGCCTTATTTTATTCATTTACAATACTGCTAGCCCAAAGGTAAGTGCCGTGGCAGGGTGGGACTGACATCGCTAAATATCAAAATATGAAGGAAAACAATGAATTGGAAAAGAAAAAAAAGAAAAGGCACAGTACATGTAATGGCAAGCACAAAATGAAAACAGTGCATTAAAAACAGTAAATGAAAAGGAACGGAGTTGACATTCTATCTACACTGAACGTCTGAAATTCATCCGCATCGTTAAATTCTACCCACACTATCAAGGCCGTTCTGCACGACAACAGAACGAGGAAGGAATGAATATTTCAAAACATTGTTTTGTTGCGGAAACAACACTACGCTGGGTGTGAGCGATTTCGCGTAGTCCCAGAGAGCCCCAACTGCGCATGCGCAAGGAGCGAGTGTGTGGCAGTTACTGCGCAATTTTCTTTCCTCAAATACAATTTTCATTTTCTTCATTACGGCTACTCTTTCTCCTTCTTCTTTCACTCTCACTTCGTCCCTTCCACTACAAGCGGATGACGGGTGGACGCCGATGCAGCGTAATTTCCTTTCCTCAAATACAATTTTCATTTTCCTATTTACGGCTCCTCTTTCTCTTCTTTCACTCCCACTTCCTCCCTTCCTCTACAAACAGAAGACGGGTGTCATCGGCATCGCGCCGAGGGGGTGGTGGCGTTCCGTGGGCTCCCTGGCAGCACTAAAACACGTTGTCACATTCCACTCCTGAAGGCGAAGCTCAAGCATTAGGTTTGGTTTGGTTTATTGGGGTTTAACGTCCCAAAGCGACTGAGGCTATGAGAGACGCCGTAGTGAAGTGCTCCGGAAATTTCGACCACCTGGGGTTCAGTGCACGTTAAAGAACCCCAGGTGGTCGAAATTTCCGGAGCCCTTCACTACGGCGTCTCTCATAGCATCAGTCGCTTTGGGACGTTAAACGCCAATAAACCAAACCAAACCTAATGCTTGAGCTTCGCCTTCAGGAGTGGAATGTGACAACGTGTTTTAGTGCTGCCAGGGAGCCCACGGAACGCCACCACATTAATCAGCAGTTAATTAGTATTTTGTCATTAAACAGTAGTTTGCCTTTAAACAGTAATTTGTAATTATTTAGTAATCTGTACTTAACTATGTGTGCCGTTATCCAGTGCCACAGAGGCAGTCAAAGTGGTGCTGAAAACGCTTTCGCCTCTATGCAGTTTAGATAGCCAAAGTGACCCGTGAGATTCCGCGCAGTTGCTTCCGCAATTACTGGGGATGGCCATTGGTGAAACCGCAGTCAAATTTTAAGGCGAAAGCCTTTAATGCCTCATGCTGTCGTGACCAAGGAATGTTAGCAAGTGTGTCTGCGTTTCGGCATCAGTACTTAAAAAAAAAACTGTGTCGAGGCTGGGAATCGAACCAGGGCCTTTGAAGTGGAGGTGCTACCGCTCCGCCACGAAGGCTTTATTTCTTTCATGGTGTTTACATGGTTTTCTACAGAAATGATATATATATACATAAGTGTGTGTGTGCGCGCGCGCACGCACGCACGCACGCACGCACGCACGCACGCACGCACACACACACACACACACACACACGCGCGCGCACGCACGCGCGCGCGCACACACACACACACACACAGAAATTTCTTTGGAGGAGAAATTCGAGGCCCGTGTACTATGCGATGTCAGTGCACGTTAAACAACCCCAGGTGGTCGAAATTACCGGAGCCCTCCACTACGGCGTCTCTCATAGCCTTAGTCGCTTTGGGACGTTAAACCCCATGAACCAACTGACCGACCGACCGACCGACCCACCCCAAACACACACACACACACACACACACACACACACACACACACACACACACACACACACACACACACACACACACACACACACACACACACACACACACACACACACACACACACACACACACACACACACACACACACACACACACACGCACGCACACACACACACACACACACACACACACACACACACACACACACACACACACACACACACACACACACACACACAGAGAGACAGACAGAGAGAGAGAGAGAGAGAGAGTGGTAAGGCGCTTGTGTAGCGAGCCGGGGTGCCCGGGTTTGAACCCGACTGCGGCGGCCGCGTTTCGATGGAGGCGAAACGCAAGAGGCTCCCGTGTGCTGTGCGATGTCAGTGCACGTTAAAGATCCCCAGGTGGTTGAAATTATTCCAGAGACCTCCACTACGGCACCCATTTCTCTCTTGTTTCACTCCTACATCCCTCCTTTCTCTTACGGCGCGGTTCAAGTGTTCACCGAGATATGTGAGACAGATACTGCTCCATTTCCTTTCCTCAAAAACCAATTCAGCAGTTTTAACATGGAACTAAAAGGTCGGTGAGGATATACAGCGCATCAGGAGAGGAAAGCAATCCGGTAAAAAGTCAAATTTTTTGTAACTGTCCGTTGTCTGCTGCAACATTCGACTAAAATGAATTCTGGGTGAAACAACAGGTTCAACGTTGCGGTCTTGCATGCGTGTTTTCCAATGGCTAGAAGTCCAATCTGAAGAATCATATAGTGTTCCTAGTTAGGTTGGGAAAGAACAAGGTAGCGCACACTGTAGGAATTTCGGAGAAAATCTTTCTGTAGCAACCTCTGCAACACATTCCGCAGGGCATCTTTATAGACTCCAAAGACGCTCCGTCACGAAGGCTCAGTGTTTGAGCATGAAGGCGCATCTGATGAATGCATGAGTTTCATAAATAAAATAAAATAAATAAAAAATAAGAATAAGAAAGACACAAAAATAAAAATTAAATAAAAAATGAATATAAGAAAAGAAACAAAAATAAAAATAAACTAAGGAATTAAATGCAAAAAATAAAACAAACAGTGCGCCGGGAAACGCTTTGGCTTTGCAGCACTTTAGAGAGCCAAAGAGCCCCCTGAATTTTATTAAGGCGAAAGCCTTTAATGCCTCATACTGTCGGTAGCAGCCGTGTCAGCAGATGTGTCGGCAGATGTGTCCGCGTTTCGGCGTCACTACTTAAAAAGAAAAAATGGCTGAGGCTTAACTTGGTTAAGCCTGGAGAATGCGAAGCATCATCGTGTCGCGCAATATGGAGGCGCACAACCACAGGGACGGCGCGAGGTGGGCCCCCGTTTCTCCACTGCCGTGACGTCATCGTGTCACGTGGTTTGACGTCATGTATCACGTGATTTGGAGGCGCACAACCACAACGACGGCGCGAGGTGGGCCCCCGTTTCTCTACTGTCGTGACGTCATCGTGTCACGTGGTGTGACGTCATGTATCACGTGATTTGGAGGCGCATAACCACGGTCATAGTCCTTCAATGTGCCACGGTGAAGGGCTGAAGTGGTAGCTAAAGTAGTATGCTTCGCATAAAAACTGTGCCGAGACTAAGAATCGAACCAGGACCTTTGGCATTTGAAGTCATTAACAACTAATTTGGCATTTGAACTAGTCATTAACCACTCATGACTGGTTAGTCATGATTGGTTAATGACTAACTAGTGATGACTAACCAGTCATGACTGGTTAGTCATTAATCACTCATGACTAGTGAAACATGATAGGTTATTCGTGACTAGTTAGTCATTAACCAGTCATTACTAGTCAGTCATTAGTCATGACTGGTTAGTCATTAAGAAGTCATGACTAGTTAGTCATTAACCCGTCATCACTTGTTATGACTTATTAATGACTGGTTAGTCATGAATAGGTTTGGTTTGGTTTATGGGGTTTTAACGTCCCAAAGCGACTAAGGCTATGAGAGACGCCGTAGTGGAGGGCTCCGGAAATTTCGACCACCTGGGTTTCTTTAACGTGCACTGCCATGACTGGTTTGTCATGGCTGGTTAGCCATGACTAGCTAGTCATTAACCAGACATGACTAGTTCGTCATTAACCAATCATGACAAGTTTGTCATTAACCAATCATGACTAGCTTGTCATAAAATAATCAGTCATGACTAGCTAGTCATTAAGCGGTCAGCAATTAACTGTCATGACTAGGTAGTCATTATCCAATCATGACAAGTTAATAACCAATCATGAATAGTAAGTCATGGGTCATGACTAATTAGTCATGGCTGGCCAAACCAAGTCGCCCCATAACCGCCTCGTGTGTGCCAACGGCCGTGCGGCCTAAGTCGGTAAATCTTAATTCGGCCGCACGGCCGTTGGCACACACGAGGCGGCGTGGAAAGGCTTTCACCTCGCGCACTTTAGATCGTCAAAGTGGCCCCAGAATTTTTTTTTATTAAGCATGAAATGCTTTTAGCTCCCGTTGTCGGCAGTGTGGTGACGTCACGCCGAGACCGAGAGCCATCATCCGGGCACTGAAATCCACTCATCCGGGCACTGAATTCCAGTCATCCGGGCACTGAATTCCAGTCATCCGGGCACTGAAATCCACTCATCCGGGCACTAATTCCAGTCATCCGGGCTCTAAAACGAGAACATCCGGGCACCGTACGAGACTTGACGAGATTTAACGAGACTCTCTAAGCCCTCCTACGCGACCGGCATGCAAGCGCCGGTCGGTCTCCAAACGAGACAAAAAATAACTGCTGCCAGTGCTCTCTCAATGTTTATCAAGATATCAATGGAGCTGTGGGTTTGATAATGCACGGAATTATAATTTCCGATTTCTAATAACGCGTGCAAAAAGCACATAAATGCCATGTTACACTTCGTTGTGATACGTGATCCGGGGGAGAAGCGCTGCGTTCAAAGGGCAAGGCATCGCGCCGAACGGGTGGTGGCGTTCCTCCCTTCCATTACGGTGCGGTTCGGGTGTCCACCGAGATGGCAGAGAATTACTGCGCCATTTCCTTTCCTCAAAAAAACCTTGCGTTCAAATGGCAAGGCATCGCGCTGAACGGGTGGTGGCGTTCCTCCCTTCCTGTACGGTGCGGTTCGGGTGTCCACCGAGATGACATTAGGCCCGTAAACATTTCATGCTTACTCTACTCTCGTTTACGGGAGATGCAGAGTTTTTTTTAGAGCGCAGCTCTTTGGCGGCCATATCTGCATTTTGCGGCGTCGCCGTTGTCCGTTGTAACCAGCAGTGGACACCTTAGTCGCGCTTTAAGCTGCGTAACCAATGGAGCGGGAGCTTGGAAAGCGAAGGGTAAAATTGGTAAAATGGTTTTTGAGGAAAGGAAATCGCAGCATCTGTCACGCACACATCTCGGTGGACACCTGAACCAGAGGGAAGGCGCATAACTGGCCTCTTGGAACAGTGGACACCTCAACCGTGCTTGAAGCTATGTGGAGGTAGACACATGTGCGCTACATGCGTTGGTATTGACAACGTTGTGTCAGAAATGCATGCTGAAGCCATAGGCCGTCGGCGTTCATTGTGTTCACTAGCGTTGGCGTTAACGTTTTAAACTCCGATGATTTTAAGGAAAGGAAGTGCGCATACCTGTCTTCCTGGGTCTGTGGATGCCTGAGACGCGCTTATAGGTGCGTGGGGTGATGAGTGAGAGATGTGGGCAGTATCGTTATCGACGGGGATCAACCATTAACTGCCACCTGCCATGACGTTATTAAGCATGAAATGCTTTTAGCCTCTGTTGTCGGCAGTGTGTTGACGTCACGCCGAGACCCATCATCCGGGCACTGAAATCCACTCATCCGGGCACTGAATTCGTCATCCGGGCTCTGAAACGAGAACATCCGGGCACCGTACGAGACTTGACGAGATTTCACGAGACTCTGTATGCCCTCCTACGCGACCGGCATGCAAGCGCCGGTTGGTCTCCAAAGGAGTCACAAAAAATAACTGCTGCCAGTGCCTTCTCAATGTTTATCAAGAAATCAGTCGCTGTGCGTTTGATAATGCACGGAATTAAAATTTCCGATTTCAATAACGCCTGCAAAAAGCACACAAATGCCACGATACACTTCGTTGTCATACGTGAACTCTTAGGGGCTTCGCGCATCGAAGCAAAGCCGCGCAGGCGCACAGGGGCCCGGGGGAGAAGCGCTGCGTTCAAAGGGCAAGGCATCGCGCCGAACGGGTGGTGGCGTGTTTCCACGCTAGTTGCAATGTCGCAGTCATTAACGAATTCACACCAACTAGCCCAACTGTCTTCCATGATCATACTCCTCTCTTCCATTACGGTGTGGTTCGGCTGTCCACCGAGATGGCAGAGAATTACTGCGCCATTTCCTTTCCTCAAAAAATCTCTGCCTCTCCCGTAAACGAGAGTAGAGTAAGCATGAAATGTTTACGGGCCTAATGTCATCTCGGTGGACACCCGAACCGCACCGTACAGGAAGGGAGGAACGCCACCACCCGTTCGGCGCGATGCCTTGCCCTTTGAACGCAGCGCTTCTCCCCCGGATCACGTATGGCAACGAAGTGTAACGTGGCATTTATGTGCTTTTTGCTCGCGTTATTAGAAATCGGAAATTATAATTCCGTGCATTATCAAACCCACAGCTCCACTGATATCTTGATAAACATTGAGAAGGCACTGGCAGCAGTTATTTTTTGTCTCATTTGGAGACCAACCGGCGCTTGCATGCCGGTCGCGTAGGAGGGCTTAGAGAGTCTCGTTAAATCTCTTTACGTCTCGTACGGTGCCCGGATGTTCTCGTTTCAGAGCCCGGATGAGTGGAATTCAGTGCCCGGATGAGTGGATTTCAGTGCCCGGATGAGTGGATTTCAGTGCCCGGATGACTGGAATTCAGTGCCCGGATGAGTGGATTTCAGTGCCCGGATGATGGCTCTCGGTCTCGGCGTGACGTCACCACACTGCCGACAACGGGAGCTAAAAGCATTTCATGCTTAAAAACCTTGCGTTCAAATGGCAAGGCATCGCGCTGAACGGGTGGTGGCGTGCCTCCCTTCCTGTACGGTGCGGTTCGGGTGTCCACCGAGATGACATTAGGCCCGTAAACATTTCATGCTTACTCTACTCTCGGTTACGGGAGAGGCAGAGATTTTTTTTAATGGTTACAACATTTTTAGTATAATTTACACACATCTGCCATGTATTACACCACTTCGTTAGCCTATCAAGATCAACATTCAGTTTTTGATCATCATGTGAGTTTGTAACGGAGCAGAGGACACAGCCGTCGGCATAAAACCAGAAGTGTGGTGTTACAGCCATTAACAATGTCATTTATTTAGGGCCTTACCCCTAGAACGGTCGGCTCCTTCCAAGTAGTTTGGTGCAACCAATGAGAATATTGCTTAACGAAATACCCCCGAACTTGGACGTCCTCTTGCGTTGTCAAAGGGGCATCTGTTTTAAAATGTTTTATGCGGTAAATATTTCTTCCGTTTCGCTTTGAGTTACTCTGTCCAGAAGCCGGTTGTGAAACTGTGTCGAAGTCATTCCTCTTTTCTGCTTCCGTTGTCTGCGGAGACTTCAAGAGAATTTTATTGGACCCCATGGTTACACGATAAGGGACCACAGTCCCTCAAAAAATACGAGTACAGTTCGCGACTAGTGTCGCTCGATTACGGAAAAGGAAAAATCGACTTTATCAGTTGATCAGCTTCAAAGCAGTACGAGAGCTTGTAGATGTGGAACCCGGGCGAAGGAACGCTTGGGCAGACGCGTGAGCGGCCTCGTTCCCCTGAACCCCGCGGCGAAAACATACTAGATTTTTTACTCGTTGCCGAATCTGAATTGATCTCGAGTGCCGCGGCCGCGAGTGGCGCTATCCTACCCCGCACGTAATTCCGGCAGGCCTGCTGCGAGTCCGACATTATGCACGCTGCGTCGGAGTGGGCGGCGGCAGTTTCCCCTTCCTCTAACATTGGCGCGTCGCTAGTTTTTACCGACAGTCGTGTCACAGAACCGAAGGACGCGAACAGCGATGCGCTCAGACGCGAGCTAGAACTGGCTCGAATCAAACAAAACGAGCTCGAACGCAAAGTTGAGGAACTCACACAAAAAATTACCGACGATTACGTTACTTCCTAATGCGAAATTTGAGCGCAGCAAATAAGCTGTTTCCCCTTTTCGATAGTGAGTCAACCCCAGCTGCGGAGTTGGTTTCAGGGACAACGCCGCCGATGCCGACACAAACAATATGATACCCTCGCTTCCGCAGCGCTAAGAACCAGGTCTAGCCGTGGGAAGGTGGTCACGTATTCGTCGACGTGCCGGGGCCTACGTGAAATAACCGGCGCGTCGGCAACTGAAGAGCACCCTATCCGCCACACAAGAACAGGGGGGGGGGGGGGGGGGGGGGGACGCTTTCCTGCTCTTTCTGCATGGCGGCGACGGTGTTCTATGCAGTCACGTTATCTTGACTCTCTAGCGGCGTCAGCGGCATCCAGCGGTATCAGTCGGTCGTTATCAGTCGGTCGCTGCTAGCGCTGGGGGGATGAAAGGGGGGCGGAGCTGGTTACGAGGCCGACGCCGACGACGACGCGAAACCCAGGAACGGACGCCAAAGAGCTGCGCTCTAAAACACTAAAGGAACAACAGCGGGAACTCGACACGACTAGAGCCCTTCCAAAACGACAACCACAGGCATCGAACGAAGGAGGCCTTGAAACACGAATGCAACAGATGATGCAGCAGATGATGCAGGATATGATGCAGCAAATCCAATTGCAAATTCAACAGATGCAAGTACAATTCCAAGGGCAAATCTCAGAGATCAGAAGCGCTTTTAGGAAACAAAAACATACCGAAAACATTAGGGAAAGGGCGTACAACCGTCCAGCGCTAACAGCTTTCGCAAGCGAACAAGGCAACAGCAGTAACGCGTAAACATGATCAATACGTATCGGCAAGAACAAGAATACTTAGATATTTGGCAATGGAACTGCAGAGGCTACCGCAAAAAGCAGGCCCTCTTAAAACAATATATAAACACACCACTCACACCTCCTGATGTAATTGCGCTCCAAGAGACCGGAATCAAGCCGACCTTACAAGGGTACGAGGTTTACGAGAGTCAAAACGAAGGTAAAGCGGCCGTCCTAGTCAGCAAAACCATTACCGCCATCAGGCACGACACCATCGCCGACACCGACGTTGAACACGCGCTTGTTGAACTTATTCCGAAAAAGCGAAAGGGACGCAGCACGTTCTTACTGAACGTGTACAGCCCGCCGAGACAAAGAAAAGCCAAACTCTTCGAACTATTTTATGGAGCGCACAAGCTGGCCAAAGAAAATGCACTCATCATCGTAGGAGATTTCAACGCCATGGACAGGAGTTGGGGATACCAGAAACAAGACATCAAGGGAAGAACATTAGTGGAAGTAGCGGAATACTTTCGCTGCAGTCTAATTACAGATCCTGCGACCCCCACGAGAATCGGGAATAGCGTGAGCACGGACACATGCCCGGACCTCACCTTCGTAAGGAACAGCAGGGAGAAACAGTGGGAAAACATGATGGCAAATCTAGGCAGCGATCACTTTATCCTCCGGACACGAATAGCATCCGACACCATAAGACGCCAGATTGGACAGGCGAAAATCACTGACTGGAACGCGTTTCGCGGGGCTTGCAACAAATCTGAAGGCGGTATCCAATCACTGGAGGAATGGAGCGGCATGCTGAGAGCAACGCGACAACGATGCACAAAAAGTCTAAGGAGAACGACAGCAACGCCTGAAGTAGACGCCCACCTCCTCAGACTATGGGAAGCGAGACGCAGTCTCACCAAAAGATGGCGGAAGCAAAAACACAACAGGAAACTAAAACTAAAGATAGCAGAAATTACGGCAAAGGCGGAAGAATACGCGATGCAACTCGCGAAACAAAATTGGGAACAACTCAGCGACTCACTTAGGGGAACTCTAGGCACGGCCAGAACCTGGAATCTCTTAAGAGCACTAATCGATCCGACCAAAATAAAATCAGAAAACAATAAAGCCATCCACCGGTTCATCCACTCCTTCGAGGGATCAGACATCGCCCTACTGGAGAAGGCACGAGAAAAATGTTTCGGCGATCACAACCCCCCGCGATACCAAGGAACGTATCGAGGAGCCGAAAACGAGAAACTCGACCGCCCCATAACTGTGGAAGAGGTTTACGCGGCCATAAGAAACACCACCAGAAACACGGCAGCCGGAGCGGACAGAATCGACAACGCCCTAATCCGCAACCTGAGCGACGACCTCATAAAAGAGCTCGTCAGCTTTCTTAACAAACATTGGGAGGCGGAGACGGTTCCCGAAGATTGGAAACACGCCGAAGTAATAATGATACCTAAACCTGGTAAAAAGCTACAAATTGAAAACCTCAGGCCCATATCACTCACGTCGTGCCTTGGCAAGCTTTACGAACGGGTTGTAACTTTAAGACTTCAAAATTACATGGAAGATAACGACTGTGTACCACATACCATGTTCGGCTTCAGAGCGAAGCTCTCGACGCAGGACGTTCTCTTCCAAATACAAGAAGATGTCCTGCGAAACGTACCTGTCATAATGTCATAATGGCCCTGGACATCAAGGGGGCATTCGATAACGTCAGCCACGAAGCGATCCTTACGGGCCTAGACAACCTGGATTGCGGACGCAGAATTCACGGCTTCGTCAAAGCCTTCCTGTCCGATAGAACTGCCACCATCGGCATAGGAAACCTTCGATCGGACAAAATTCACACTCCAAACAAGGGAACACCCCAAGGGTCAGTTATCTCACCCCTACTCTTCAACATAGCTATGATAGGCCTAGCTCGAAAACTAGAGAACATCGAAGGCATCAGGCATGCAATGTATGCTGACGATATAACAATCTGGACATACACGGGCTGTCTCGGAGAGAAGGAAGAAAGGCTACAGCAAGCGGCCTCTTGTGTAGAGCAATACCTCGCAGAAAGAGGACTCGCATGCTCGACCGAGAAATCGGAACTGCTGAGAGTCTGGAGAGGCAAGCAAAACCGGACCGTCCCAACCAACGAGGACCTAAAACTCAACGTCTACCTAGAAGGGACGCCCATACCCGAAAAGACAACAATAAGAATTTTGGGCATGTGGGTTCAATCCAACCAGCGCAGTACTCACACTTTTACCCTGCTGAAAGCAACAACGCTACAAGTCGCACGCATGATCACCCGCATCACCAACAGGCGACATGGCATGCGTGAAGAAGACACACTAAAACTAGTCAGAAGCCTAGTAGTTAGTCGAATCACGTACAGCCTACCCTACCAGTGCCTCAACAAAAATGAAATACAACAAGCGGATGCCCTGCTACGCAAAGCGTGTAAGACAGCGCTCCGACTACCACGCAACACGTCTACAGAAAAACTCATGGCCCTGGGATTACACAACACCTTTGAGGAGCTACGAGAGGCGCAGCTTGAGTCGCAAAACTCAGGCTGTTGCAAACAACGACAGGAAGAGCGCTCCTGCAGAGGCTCGGATACCGCGAGCAGATGCGAGAAATGTCGAGGACGGCAACGATCCCTGACGAGCTTCGCAAGACCCTTAAGGTAGCGCCAATACCAAAAAACATGGATCCCAACCTCCATCGAGGCAGAAGAGAAGCGAGGGCCGAATTCATCGAGAAAACATACGCTCCTCAAGCCACGACCGTGTATACAGACGCGTCTTGGAGAGGAGGAGATACCAAAATCGCTGTAGCGGCGGTGGTCGATTCGTCTTTACGCGAAATGACCAGCGCGTCTCTCCGAGGCTGCACAGCTGCAGAGTCCGAGGAAGTAGCCGTTGCTCTAGCGGTGGCGGAGGGCTATAGAACCGGACGGTCACTAACAATACTTACGGACTCTCAAACAGCCTGCCGAAATTACATGAATGGCAGGATAGGTCGTCACGCGCTCCGTATACTCCTCGCAGCGAGTGACAGAATTAAAAACCGGGAAGAACAAAACGACAAGATCCGACACAAAATTGTGTGGGTACCGGGGCACACGGGGGTGGCAGGGAACCGAGAGGCCGACAGGATAGCTCGAGGATACATTACTTTCCGAGCTTCCGACGAGACCGCGGAACTCGCGCCAGCACCCAGGGAATACTCGGCCATACTAACTATAGAGGCAGAAGAATGCGATATCCCCCACCGCACAAATCTCTCAGCAGAGAGGAAGCTGTCACTTGGAGACAATTACAAACAGGCTCTTTCCCAAACCTACATATACTAAACAAAATGCACCCTACGATATACACGAACAAATGTCCCTGGTGCGACGAAAAACCTACTCTATACCACATCACATGGGCCTGCCAAAACATAGACGTGGTCCCCAAAATACAAAACCCGAGTGCGGAGCAGTGGGAGACTCTGCTGTCCAGCGACCGCTGCGAAGACCAACAAGGTCTGGTACAGCGAGCTCAACGGGCGGCAGTGGCCAGCGGAGCCCTGGACTGAGGGCAACCGACCACTGATTAGAGGCGGACGATTTCGACAGAGAAGGCTCCTGGGGGTAGAACCAAGACGTCTCTGAAGATGCCCTCAAACCGCAGGAAAAACCATTAGTGTAAATAAAGTTTTCCCTTCATTCCTACCGAGAGCCCGTTCGCCTGCTTTCCCTCGTGCTGCACTGGTGCAGATGCTATGGTGCAGATGCTCTGGTGCAGATGCACTGGTGCAGATCGCACTGGTGCAGGTCTGACGCAGATGCACTGGTGCAGATTGCAATGGTGCAGATTCTCTCCTTGGTTGGAACCGAGTAATTTTGAATAAATTGCCCTGGCTTCACGCCTCCCCTTATTAGGCTTAACTGTCAAAGTATTTTTCCATGCCTCCGGGATGGCGACTGTGCGTTCGGTGGAAAATCCGGCGCCGTCGGCGTCGTTGACCGTGAGCGAAAAATCCACGAAAATCCCCAGAGAAGCAATCTAGGGGGCAGGCCACCTAGGTCACGTGACCTTGCGGCGTCGTCATCAACCTGCCCACCGGATTGTGAGTAAATTTCCACTGTGGCAGGTGGCAGTTAAATTATTGATTGGTCGCTCGGGAAGAGTAACCTGGGTCGCACAAAGTCCATCGGTGGCAGCAGCTGCCATCCCAGGGCAGTGGCGCATCGTTTGACCGCTGCACCTTTGCGCCTGGAGGGTTATGAGGATTCCCAGAGATCTATGAATGTAAAGTAGAGAATGACCAATTCTGCATATATGGTAATTAGCAATAAGGGAGTAATTACTCATTGACGCCCACCCAAGCGCAGCCATACGGCTACAAAGGAAAGCTGTACAGCTTTCTCAAACTTCGCAGTTAAAGAAATATTCGTCTTGGTCCGGGGTTCGAACCCGTGACCACCGCTTCACCGGAGCAGTCGCTCCACCGGCGCTTGGGTGGGCGTCAATGAGCAATTACTCCCTTATTACAAATCTACTTCAGCTTGGGAGATTCCCCTAAGCATTTAGTCAACATGGTAATTAGCCCTTTACACTATCGCGTCATACCCTTAGGGTCGTTCCAATGTTTTGTGTCAGAAATATATCGTATTTACTACATGAAACTACCTTTTCTCATTGTTTACAATTTTTTATTGAGTATAAGCTATTTTAGTCTTTGCCATCTATAGTTTGCCGTCTATAGCAGCGAGTCGGAATGGCATCTTTCCTGCGCATCGATGTCGCCTTTCCTCATTTATTGCTGCAATATGTGCTTTTTGGTTTTCCATATATGTAATTAACATGTAGCATAGCCTGTCATCGAGGAGTTGAGTGGTGGACGAAGCTGTTGTATTATTTCTCCACCGCCCTTTTTCGCCACCCGTACTTTGTTGGTGGAAAGTAAACATCGATGGTGAGGAAGCTCCTGTTTGACAGAGAACAGACCTGCTGTTCACAAGAACGCATCTGTAGGTACCGCGGCGCTGAAGTTAAAAATGTCCTGTGGGCGTTATCCGCCCGGAGGTAAAATATTTAGAAAAAGTGTGAATTTCACTACACTTATGGAGTAAATCAGGAGCAGAATACGGATGACGCGTTCCCTTTCAGGTTGGAGTCAACCGAACCTCAGAGTTCATTGTCTCCAGATGTGTTTTGTCGAGTACGAGGCATGTTCTATATTGTAAAGTTTTACGCACGCCGTGTTCTTGCTTCGCAGTTTCCCGCACTTGGCGTCTTTGAGTCTACGCGAATATTGGACTCTACTTTCGAGAGCACGGGGATGAGACGGCAGGAGATTTCTCGAGAAAAGGTGGGCTCGTACGTTTCTGCAGAACGACTCTCCCCGCACATCTTTTTGTTACGAATTGTAGCAGAAGTTTGGCTCTCACGTTTGATTCACGAAAAAATTGGGTGTCAGCGTTCGCTCTTCAAGGCATGGGAACATTTATAGCAAATGGGACATGACCTTAGAATACTTCAGCAGTGTGTATTTAAAGAAGACCTTATACTGAAGCATATTGCTGCTTCAAGTACAACGTGATATTGCAGATTATAGTGGCGATTCTTGCGGAGGAAGTGCTTGTTTCCTTTTAAGCTTGTTTGAGCAGGGCTTGACAACCACAGAACATTTGTGAAGGCGTGCGTTTCTTTCTCCATTTCTTAGTAATTTAAATTCGTGTCAGCTTTTTGTCGACCCTGATAATTCTGCGATAAGTCATGTTGTCTTGTTAGCACTGTCGTCCATTCCTGGCGGTACGAAAAGGATCTATTGCTACTTTTCCCCGCAAGAAATCTTCCACCATGCCATGCGGCATGCTTAAACCGAAATCAGTTTCGTGAAAAACTGTCTTTTCACAAGATGCTGGAGTGCTGTCAGCCTCCTGCTACCTCTTCATGTAAACTTTTTCTTCTATACAGAGCGATTTTTTTATATCCTTTTTTTGACCATCCCCATTTGTTCGGTTGTTTTTAACGCTCATTATTTTTTTTTAGTTTCGTCACGAACTTCTCGCAATTCTTGTTAAAACTTATTTCGTGTTTTTCTTTTCCGGTTCAGCGCTGATAGCCTTTTCCTTTCTCGCGCACCCATTTCTATTAAAGACGTTAACAAAAATATCCTCTTCTCCTAGCCTTAGGGTATCAAGATGGAAGTGAAATAAACTTGAATGTAGGAATTCCGTTGTCAGCTCCTTTTGAAGAAATCCTTGAAGTTCTGCTTGTCCGTGCATCCCCAGCGTGCTTACTTTTTCCAGTCACCGGATTTCGGCACGAAAGAAGAACGCCTTGCCCTGGAACTCAAGAACAGCTTGAGGCAGCGACGGAAGGAACTCGAGAAGGAAAGGGTAATGAACATGCTGCGTGCTTCAACTTCGTTCTTTTCGATTCGATTGACAGGCGCTGCGGTTTATACGTACCTAACTTTTTTGGAAGATTCAAGGTTAACAGCCATGTCTGATGGACGTTGCTGGTTGGACCACGCGTTTGGTGATGTGTAAGATAAGCAAATCAGTAATCTAGCAACAAATAAACAAAAACGAATTATAACAATAAAAGTAAAAAAAACGATTATGGTGTTATTAATACAGAAATAAAATTCAAGCTGAGAATCAAAGACCTGCGTGCACACATGCTTTAACGACACTCTCAGGCACATTTCTGCCAAATTGAAGCGCGCATGAAATAGGTCTGGAAACTGAAATGCTCAAAAAGCTCTTGTCCTGTCCTCGCCTCGTGCTTAATGCGCTATGCGTTCTGTTTGGCGATTAACCAATACGCCCAAGCATTTTCCCTCCTGAACATGTGCGGGCCAGTCTGGTGCACTGCTGGTCGCGAAATGGACTCAAGTAATGAAGCATGTCGCCCGACGTGTTGTTTCGCTTCCCACCTAGGAGACGAGGTGTTTCGAAGCGGCGGGTCGAAGGCACTCGTACCAAATTCTCGCGCCTGCTGTCGACCCCAACTGCGGTTTGGCGCTGCACGTCGAAGGCGAGCATGAGACATACAGGTGAGCGAGTTAGTTTCACAGCGCCAGCTGTGCGTGGGGTGGTGCTGGGCCAGCGTGGCATTGGTCTGTTTTGCTTCACCCGGATTTCGCAAAGCCCTGGTATGAGCATGAAGCTGGTGAAATAAGACGCCTGGCAGCTCATCCGGCCCACACATGCACGAATATGGCCTTTGGAAATAATATCGCGGAGCTAGAAAAGTGAGTGTGGGATACAAAAAGCGTTAAAGGACTCCTTCCGCGTCCTGGCGGGCTTCGCAAGCATGTTAAATAGAATTCAGCGCAAAAAAAACAGACAAGGGACGAAGAAAGAGACTCAGAGACGTTCATGAGCGCTAACTACCAACTGTTTATTCATGCTGAAGTACAGGGTAGAGAGGTACAAATAATGCACATCCGTCAAGCAAACGAGTTAATCAAAAAAACGAATCTAATAAAGCACATTCAGCTGAGTATATGTGTCCCGACGTGTCACTGACACAACGTTCGGACAGCTTTCTGAAATAATAAGCTTCTAAAACAACGAGCCTTGCCTTATCATTGCCGCTCTTGCCAAGAATCGTGGTCTTCTCTAATCCCGCCCTACATTTACATGAAGCAAGGTGCCGCACAAGATTCACATTCGTGTCGTTATTTTCTATGTTTTTGGCATGCTCCCGTAGCCGGTCATTAATACAGCGGCCAGTTTGGCCGCTGTAAGTTTTGACTTCCCGGGGTTTAAAGCAGAACATGCCCTCCTGTTCTCAAGCATGTTCTGCTTTAAACCCCGGGAAGTCCTCATCCGGCGCATGGTCAAGCGATGCGCCCTGCTTAAAACAGAGCCACTGGTGCGACCCAGGTTGCTGTCCCCGAGAACCATCTCGCGACCAGTCGTTGATTTAGCTGGGCAGGTTGCTCCCAATCTGGTGGACAGGTTTCGATGACGTCACAGGGTCACCTGGCGTCGGTAGCAGGTGGGCTACCTGCTTTCTTGCTCTTAACGCCGACGCCGTAATATGTTCACAATGGCAGCCTTAACAATGCCGAGCTAAAATGGCATAAATGTCACCTAAACGGGAAGCTTGAACATGAAAGCTTCCCAACTGTATGTAGGATTTCCTAGGCTAAGTGTCAGGAGCAGTTGTCTGCTCCTTATTGACTGTACCACGGCGTAAGAACATATTTAGGTGCTGACGATGCGCCCGGCGGCCAGACCAGATCTTGTTCGCCGCTCCTTGCGCTTCTTTCTAACGGGGACAGATGGCGCCGTACGATGGGGGCTTGTCTTGTTGCTGAGCTGGGTGGCCGTAATGCGGGTGTTGCGCGATCGTTTGGTGCCGCGGCGTGTACGTGCGCTTCAAGTGCGACAAGGCACAGAAGGATTGAAACTGCTGTCGACACTGGACGACTTCGGGTTTTACTATAGCTGGGACTGCATGAATGGGTGGAACAGCAGCGAGGGCAGCGAGGACGCTGGTCTGCGAGCCTTCCGAGCGCGTTATCGAAATGCGTTCACTGCAAAGTTGTTTTTTTTTCATTCACTCGCACGAATGCGGACAGCATAGGTAACTGCACCGACTCCTAAATGTAAAAGGTCGGCCGCCACGGTCCAAATAGCTTACGCGTACATTCAGACATTGCCTGGGCAGTGTAATGCGCCGACGCTCTGAGATAACGGCCGCCGTGTAGAGAATATGGTTAACTTTAATGTGCAGAGAAAACTCAAGGGCGTTTCCGCATTTCGCTTGCATCAGAAATATTGTCTCCACAGCTAGGAATAGAACCCGCGCTGTTGTGCTGCGTTGCGGAACGCCTCCACCGCTATACGAACGAGCGCAGGGACCGAGAGGAAACAAAGTCTGCATTTGCGACGTTTTAATGGCAAGTGCAGTGCACTTTTAGCTACACGACGCCAAAATGCTTAGTGGAAATCCCCCTGGCAATCCTCCTGCCAAGGTCTTCTACGCCGGCACTGACGATGCTGAGCTGCGTTGTCGCCCTTAAGTAAAGACTGGCGTGCACGCGCAAAGGTAAAATACTTACGCGACTCTAAATTGGGATTGGCGGATGTCAGTTGACAATAATTGCAGTTGTCGTGGTAAAGCGACTTGCTGGCCTCAATAATCTTAGCCCACGAAATTCTCCACCGAGCGTTCTAGGGCCCAGCAAGTTATGCAGCTACATATTTGCTATAAATGTTACCGGCATGTCTTACCATGTGTTATGGCACCAAAATGTACAGCGGGTGGGAACTGGGCACAAGAATGCCGACGGAAATTAATTGTTCCGCTGCCATGGCATGCACAGGGAACGCTGAGCACCTAGAATGTAAAGTACCCGGAACTGTGCACAAGAGAACAAACCTCAGCATTATGAATGCCGATGAAGAAGGAGGTTGCAACTAAGTGAGGAGGCGCCTCCAAGTTTCATGGTGGTAGAAGGGCATGTTCCTTGATCAGCTGACACGCATGATGTACTCCAGCCAGCTGTGTACAGTTTCTTTTGAGGGCTCCGTCTTTTTCACAGTCCGTCCCGGGGGGCAGTTCGGCAGCGGCGGGTGCGGACCGTTTGCTTGCCTGCTTGGCACACTTGGCTGGAGACTGTCGTTTTCTATGAGGCTTTCTTGAACTAGCCTGTTTAGTCGGATATTTGGGACACCCGGGAAAAATACTGGGCACAGCATTCGCTAAGAGCACCGGTTTCTTGGGTGCATTTAAAAGTGTTTTACCATTGAACTCGGCGTAGTACGATTTGATAGCATATGCTCGGAAAAGGGCTTCGCGCAGATGTAATCGCTCGGTTGCAATATCCTGTCTGCTGTGGGGATTGCCTGGCGCCAAATTTCTAGGCGAGCAGGCTCTGATGGAGCTTTAAAAATTCACACTTGGTGCGGACAACTCTGGTAGGCCGGTCTGCAGTCGAAGCACCCACAATCACGTCTAGTAGGCTTTTGGACCCCTCAGGTGGGCCGCAGCGACAACCAACGCAACACGACCACCATGTTCACTCACTGTCAAAAGTAAATGGAGGACGATTTTGTCAAAAAAATTCGATTTCTTTCAGTACAAAGCATAATGACCCATGTTTGTTGGTGCACAGTGCAATTCGCACAATCACAATTAGGCTGCACATATGTATTCAAGGATGCATGAAATGGGGGGCAATGATTAAGGTTTTTCGTTAATATTGCCTTCCGTTTACTTCTGACGGCACCTGTACATAGGCCGAGACGACCGTCCGCGGCGTCAGCCTGCGCCAACACGTGCGTTTGCACAACGAACAGTGTGGCTGGTCCCAAACCGCGACAGAAAAAGCTAGTTCTAGCAAACTTCGTTCGTGCACTGTGCCTACCATTACACAGAAGCCGAGAACCTAACGTCCACACCTTTTGATGCACTAGGGCAGCGCAAAACATTGAAAAACACAGCCTAAAACGGCCAGAAAGCCGTGAAAACCGCTCAGACACGTCTGCCGCTCTGCAAGCGAATGGCTACTAATGCCATGGCTACCACTCCGCAGCGCCCCCGCGCCGCTGCGGTGGCGCATGTAGTACTAGGAGGCGAACACGATCTGTGGGAGCGCTCCGACGCGGCGGGCGGTCAGTGTCAGCACCTAAATTATTCTTATACCACACTGGACTTTAATTTTTTTTTTGTAATTCAGATTAAAAAGCGTATTTTTCCGAGCATGTACGTGGCTAAGTGCGCACTCCAAGACACCGTTGCATATCAAATCAAATCAAATCAAAATCAGTTTTATTTAAACAGTTATTAAAAAAATATATGGGAATCACCTGGGCCCTTAGCCTTCTCGGCTAGACTTGGGCCGATGCAGGAAGTGCAAAAAAAAATATATTACAGCGAGACAACTCAGTATTATACAGCAGTTATGCGACAGTTATATACAAGTAAATGCAAAATACTCAAGAAATTATGCAATAGTTAGGAGGACAAAAACAAAAAATAAAAGAATGCATCCAAGAGAAAAACTGGTTTATAGTGGAGTCGAATATTGCTGGCTCCGAAAAAAACTTTTTATTTCGGCGATTGACAATTGACCTATTTTTAAGTTAGCTGGCAGTTGGTTCCAAATTTTAGCACTGGCATAGGCAATAGTTCATTTACCGTACACATTATTCACAACTGGAAGGTTAAAACGACAATTGAAAAATTTTCTATTTGGACGAGATGGATATACGAAAACAGATGATGACAGTGGGATGTTATGGCTTAGTATATGTATAACCACACAAGCTAGTTTTAAATCCCGCATAGCAAAGAAAGGTGTATTGTCTAGGTCACGAAAGAGCGGAGCGGATCTATCTGTGCGTTTACTATGTGTTATTATACGAAGGGCTCTTTTTTGTAAAATTGCTATTGGATTTAAGTAAGTGTTAAACGTAAGCCCCCAGGACTCTATACAGTAAGTCATACTGTTTTGAAAAAGGCAATAATACAAAATTTTTATGTGCGAAGCTAGAAGAACTTTCTAGCTTTTATTAAAACAAAGCAAGCCCGCCTCAATTTACTGCTTACACGACCCGTAGCGTAAAGCTTACGAAAAATTCACTAAACTTTCACAATAGCAAGTGAAGAAACGTGGCAAAATATATTCTGATTCTCACTGTTCGAATTCATGCTCTGAAGAATGTGAAGAATTCACCTGATGATCCTCGAACAGCTATAGTAATCAATGAAGCCAGAAAGACTGAGTCACAGTTTCGTTCGGTTGTGCAAAGCGGTTTCTACTTTTTAGCTCTTTGCTATGTGTGAAACACGGGAAGCATGTAGGGTTATCGTCGTGCTTCAACTCAATGAACGCTTCAACGAACGCTGACTTTTCATAGCGACTTAAATTTTCTGCTTCTCTCCTTTCTTTTTAATTTTTTTATCCCCTCGCCCCTTTCCGCCCGTGTCCGGTAGCAAACCGATTTTTCTTCCGGTTAACCTCCCTGCCTCACTTCTTCTTCCTCCTCCTTCACCTCAGTGCGCGAGGCAGAAAATGCATGCTTCAGAAAAAAAGTGGAACCGTCACCAATCTCTGAATAAAGCCAAGCACTTTAAAATATGGTGAAAAAAGATCTTCACAGGTAATAGGGCTCACCCCGAAGGCACAGTGATGTTTTCAGAAGGCATGCGTTAAGCAGTTCGATGGCACACAGCGCCGGCTGCACCGACACGGCGATGGCGATCCAGTCCATCAGGCCGTGCAAGAGCGTCTCTTCGGCGGCCACGTGGGCCGTCCTCTCTTTCGGCGGCATCGATCTGCATCGACCGGGCTGCCACGAGATAGGTATGCGCTACGCGACCTGCACGCACAAAGATGAGAGCGCGCCGCCTTGAATTTCTACGGCTATGAGCTTAATAAGGAGTGTGTGGGGCGTCCTGCTAGCTATCCAAGTAAACTGTCGACGCA